>NC_040883.2:3662232-3962232 GCF_900634795.4 Betta splendens | reverse complement strand
ACCTCCCATCACATCCGTCATGTACAGTATGTCTCACACGACGAAACCCACTCCTTGTTCACGCGCTGATGGCTTTACTGTTATTTTGAGTTATAACATATAAATGCTTCATCATTTTTGCTGCGGTTCCGCTGCTGCTCCTTGATGTTGGGAGGAATGGGGGGAGGTTATCCAGCCTGTGAGGACGACGCCTCCTGATCAGCAATCGGACAATCGTAGCTTCTGAATCATTGGGAGTAGTGGGTGTCACCGCTAATGAACCCGGCCCGGTCCGGCCCGGTCCGGCCCGGTCCGGCCCGGTCGTCTGCCTGCTTTGGGTATCGCACAAAAACAACAGTGCAAAAAGTGACGTTGTGAGGAAGCGCTGCCACTTCAGGAGTGAATCGGTCTGTACGGACCCCCCCCCCCCCCTTCAGCACAGCCAAAGCCCGGTGGGACGGTGCCTATCCATCTCACTGGCCCAATCTGCCGCCCCGGTTTGCTCCCACATGAGCACTCAGCTGCTGCGACTAATTAAATAAAGCGCCGTGCCCTCTGCTTCCTGTTAGCCGTGGCACAGTTGATGCGCAGGGATGGAGCGGAGGCAAAGGCCAGTGATGGAAGTGGGGGGAACGTGATCACAGCTCCAAATCCTGCGGCGAGGCTTCGCTGCGCAGGCGTCCGTTCACGTAGATACAGATGTTTCTCTAACGCAAACGTTTGTGTCCTCTCTCCTTTAGCCATGACACCACTGACAAGCTAAGGCCGCAGTGAGTGAAGGTGAGTGTTACACTGATATTTACACTGTTGGCATGTTTTTCTCTACATTTGTGCTGCTGGGGTCAGGTTGACTTTTTTTCCTCCTCATTACAATGGCCTGGTATTTTTAGCAGTAATGCTCTGGAGGACATAGTCTCTCTGGAGGCTGTGGGTAAGTGCTGCTGTAATGAGGCTTGGCTGCATTAATTCAGCAGACAGTTGGGGATATGAGAAGCCTTGACATTTTGACTTCCGAAATCACAGGGTCACTGGCTGATTTCATTTTGCCTGGCACGCGGACAGAAACTCGCCGCCGAAGCCGATCAGCAAGCGTTGAGGGCGTGATTCATGCGTTCTGAACCCGCAGCGTGCACATTTAGTCAGACTCACGTTACTGTGGGTTATTAATCCGTGAGCTTCAGCCTGTGGAGGACACGGTAAATAATAAGATGCTGCTGCCTTTCAGCAACCTTTTACTGATTCTACTGATTTTTCTTAGGTTTGCATTGAGAAATTACGAATTATCAGCAATAATGTTTATATTTTTCAATGTTCTCCATTAATATATTTTATATACTGAATAAAACCATAGATTCTTTCTAGGCTGAGTCTTACTCTTCTGGTTTACTGTATAATTTAGGCACAACCATCTGGCGCAGTGCAATATTTATGCGTTGGCTCGTCTGCAGTTCTCCGTTCACCAGTAAATAAGTGCTCAGAGGTTTCTTGGTAAAGATGATTTCATGTAATTTAATAGCTTTTCTTTATTGGTGTTTACGTTGTAAGAGCTGCATGCATGGCTGTATTTCCTTTATTACCTCAGTCCAATCTGGTCTGGTGGACCGGCAGCTGTAGCAGAGGCGTTTCCCACAGTCACGGGAGTCATGGGGTCGGCACCGCTGAGGGAGAGCAGTGAGCGGGGCCCTCCCAGCGGTGGCCCCGTGTTCACTCAGCCGAGGCCGGCCCGCGTCAGGCTCCATCTCCCCCATCGGAAGGATCGCACGGAACCCCATCAGCCAGGAGAGCTCAAAGCCTCGCAGCTGTTGGTGGGAGAGCTGCCGTACAGGGGAGTAATCAACAACAGATAGGGGCTGTCAGGCCACGGGATGGTTTCGTGTTCAAAGGAGAAAAATACCTTTCCCTCTTTGTTGTGACATAGATGTTTTGATATTGGACATTCATATTTGGAGACATTTTGGAGACACTCCATCATTCGTTTGACAGATATTTATTTTCCGTCACCGTGGCGCTGGAGCGAAAGCAGGAAGGTGGAGCTGATCCATAATTTGCTGCAGAAATGAGACACCGCTTTATTAATGCACCTTCTACCGGAGTTGGTAAATACTTCTATACCCTGTTCAAAATGTGACATTTAGACTCATTTATAACGAGTGGAGCATCCCTTTTATCTGTCAGCATAGAGGAACGTGTCCAGTTGGTGAGCTCACTCGCAGAGGAGGTAAAGGAATCCGCTGCTGATGCTGCAGTCCCTCCATCGTCTGAGTCCCACTTACTTCCCCACTGACGCGCATTAGCATACAGTAGCAGCGCAGCGCATGTCCGCTCTCCGCGGGCCTCTAAATCTTCCCTAATAACCAACAGTTTGGTGTCAGACGTGTGAATATTTTTCGTAACAAGGCTGGGCAGTTCCAGCTCCTTTTATTGCACCCTGATTGGCCATTGCCGTAACGCCGGCATGCAGAGTGGCTGCAGAACGGCTGAAGGTGTAGGAAGTAATTTCCTGTAACTAGCTAAAATAAAGTCTGGCCAGCAGGAGTCAAAGAGAGGACATTTGTCATTACTGTAGTATCCACTGACCTTCACAGAGGCCGTTATTGCTAAGTAATATCCTACAGGCCCCTGGACCTTTCTGCTGCTGAATCATCCCCGATCAATTATTCTAATATTTGTGTGGCAGTTTTGCTATTGATTAATACATTTATGCAGAGTGCAGCATATTTCATTTAATAAAGCAAGCCTCTGCATTTAATGAACTTGTTTCAGAGTCAGGGGGTGCTTTGTTTTTATAAACCTTTGCCTTATCGATACATGTGTTCATTCCTGACTTATGGTCAGCCGCTCAAATCTTTATGGTTTCATTAAAGGCAGCCAAGCACAGATAACACAATAAACGACAGTCTGCAGCACACTGGGCTGTTGCCACTGTTGGTGCGGGTGTAAATATTATGTACTGATCATTATGGCGACTAAGTGGTTGCTAGTGGATTATGTTCAGCGAATTTAACGTCCACATTAGAGATCGACGAGACGGCCGCTGCGTTCACCGGTGTCTTTTTCTGTTTTCTGCCCAAAACAATGAATATAGATGCTTTTAAAGACGTGCTGAGGATTTCTATCTATACATAATGTATCTGTACTTTATGCTCATCGCTCTTATTCTAAGGAGCCCTGCATTTAATTCTCCTCTCTAGACTCACTGCAATCGTCCAAAAGCCCGTGTGACGTTTTGGAAAATTGTCTACATAAAAATGCTAATGGGACCACAGGGTCTGAGCAACGCTGCTTCCAACGGCGTTTGCGAAAAAGCTGAATTATTTTTCATGAAAATATTGTGCTGAAAAGTGGCCGTGAAACTTCTCCGGTGAAATTTAGCATTGGATTCCTAGTGTGTTTAAAGGGAGCGCCATTGTGCAGAACCTTGGCCTAGAAATTCCGGCACACAAGAAGAGGATAAATATTAAAAGGCAGACATAAAGGGAATAAAGAAAACTCAGTGAAATGCAGAGCAGCGTACAGTAGATAGTCCCGGTCAGCTACCTGGGGACTTTCAATGAATTCCAATGAGAGCATGGATTACATTTTTTAAAGGTAGCCCCTATAGGTGCAATTAGTGCTACATAATGGCACTTCCCCGTCCTCCAGCGCACTTCTGCAATATTGATTTAATTTTCAGTTGTATATTCACTGGACTGTCATTCTATAGAGTATGTCGTATTGTTTTAGTTTTTGCAGTAATAGCTCAGCGTTTACATTGGTCTATTCATAAATAGTGCGATGTCTTTCAAAGGATGGAAGCGCTGCAGTAAAAGTTGTTAAACTAACAAAGAGTTGGGTTTAAAAGGCGGGTTTTTAAAAGCCTCGTCCGGGGGCTGGAGATGAGAGGAGATGGGAGCTCTCTGGAGAGTGAGACGGGACCTCCTCCGGCTGCTCTCTGCCGCGTGGCAGGTGAGGCTCTGCAGACGCTGATGCCGTCAGACAGGACACTTACACCGCGCCGCGTCCCTTCAGGGCGACTTCCAGCAGCTCTGATTTCTGCATCATTTATACTTTTGTCTCAGTCGCTTATCGGCATTTTCATACATCACGACCCCGTTGCACAGTGCACGTCGTGTGAAGGAACGGGTCGCAGCACTGACGGCCGCCGAGAGGAGCCGATAACTTAATACAGCGGCCCTTATTGATGTCAGGAATCTGTGGCGTGGACGTGTGGGCTGAACTCGGCAAACATCCATCCACGCCAGACGCAAGCCGTGTAAAATGAAACGGAATGAGGCGAACGCGCTGCTGGCTGCACATCTTCCCCTCGCATTAATTGCGAGGACATGGAGCCGGTAATATGTTAGCTGTGGTAGGAGTTGAACAGCGGCTGAATCACTGATCAATGACAGCTAATGAACATGGCAGCAGTTCTGCTCTGTTTGCGTCTCGACAGAGCGGGGCCTCTCCTGAGAGCTCTCTTTTCTCCTGTTTTTGCCAGAAAAGCACAGGAGCCCTCATTGAATCCAACTGCCTCTGGGCTCAATTAACTACTATAGATTAGTCATAATGCAGATGAGAGGCTGTGAACAAGATCAACGATGTGGAGAAGTTGGCAAAACGCTAATGGAATTGTGCGCATGGATACGGACAACTGGGACGTTGTGATTCTGTAACACGCCAGAAGACATGCCGCAGATCAAGAAACAGTGGCGGAGAAACAGGCAGGCGTCGCAGCAGCGCAGAGCCTCCAAAGCATCTACATGTATAATGGATCAGCCTTTAGGACGGACATCAGCTCCGAGGAATGAAAACTGAAGCGTCCGGCAGACGCAGCATCACCTGTGACGCCAAACAGAGGAAGTGTGTGTGTGTGTGTGTGTGTGTGTGTGTGTGTGTGTGTGTGTGTGTGTGTGTGTGTGTGTGTGTGTGTGTGTGTGTGTGTGTGTGTGTGTGTGTGTGTGTGTGTGTGTGTGTGTGTGTGTGTGTGTGTGTGTGTGTGTGTGTGTGTGTGTGTGTGTGGACCGTTATGTCTTCCGCAGCATATTAGCATCACTGCGAACGCAAATGAGAAATACCCCGAAGAGTAGAAGAAGTGCTCAGTGCTCAGAAGCTGAGCATTTCGTCTGTCCACCTACGGCCCTTTTAATTGCTGAATCCAGTCTGCAGTGGTTTTGGAGCAGTCATTTGATCGCCCGTGTGCCTCCAGTCCGTCTCTCTTTCAGTGTGTGGCATCGAGGTGTAGACACAGCGGGGTTTCACTGATTATGCATCGGGCTCCAATGGCTCATTGCTTTTAAAATGGATGCGCGCGTGTACAGTACAGCGTAATTAACCGATACAGTATCTGTATATTTGTGTTGCCTCGGTAACGAGCTGTGATGAATGGAAGCCCGCTGGCACCGGCTCCTGGCTGCGCTCCGTTCAGCGCGCGCGGCGCCGGTCACCTTCACGCAGCATCAGGAAACAACCCGAGAGCGGCGCCGGTGTGAGGCGGTAAATATGGGTCCGCGGGCGGCGGCGAGCGTGCGAGTGGCGTCATGAAGGGTCAATGCGTCGCGTCTCCCTCACTCACGTTGGAGCCTTTACGCTGACGCGGAGAATCAAGATTAATGCACTCCTGGGTTCCCTGTGAAGGAGGTCTCATAACCACCACGGGGGGTCTGCCTGCAGGCTGCTGAGGGCGTTCTACCTTAAAGCGCAGTCAGAGGAACGTCCTGCTGCCTCGCACTCACATCGGAGCGGTGACGACGACCGGTCGCGCGCTCCGCACGCCGTCGCCGTCGTCGTTGGGACAAAGTGAGAGATGCTGAAGGAACGGGACGGCGGTGCGTCGGGAGGCTCAATGACCTCTGTGCAGTTCCACGCTTGGTTGAGTCTAATAATAATAATAGCCTGTTAAAGTTCTGCCCACGTTCATGTTCACTGCTATTTAAATACGTCCCACACTCCCCTATTTCCATCCCTGGGACCCGTGGGAGCTCCTGCGGATCCCAGTCTGGAGTCCCGAGAGTTATTTGTTCGATTGTGACTGAATCCATAAAAACAGAAGGACACCATGGGCTGTGTTTGTTGGTAAATACATTATAATTGGCTGCATAAATAGCTGTGGTGTCACCGAGGTTTAGCTCTCTCCTCATTATCCCCAATACGTCTTTAACGTTGTTTACAAACCGCTTCGTTCGTGGCCGCGTGTATGAAGCTCGCGCCGCTTTGCCTTCGCTTCCATCTGTGTGGAAAAATACGAGGCCACGAAGGTTGTGCATTGTAATGGAAATGAGCGCTTTTCGAGTTGACGGTGGTTGATTAGAATCAAGCCCGTGCGCCGCTTTCACGGGAGCGCCCTCCTGGAGCGCGGAGGCTGTAAATGAAGGCGTCCGTCAGCTCGGTGCCGAGTGGAGGAACGCTGCGTCCTGCAGCAGCTGCGGATCCTGGACAGGAAGGCGCCGGCTGAACTCTCAGCTGGATACGGCTTCTCTCCCTTCAGTGCGCGTGTTAACAATCCTAGAAAAGCATTTCCAGTATTCTGACTCTGAATTGCATTTGGGTGAAGACTCGGTGGCATGACTCCACTTACACATACATGTGGTCGCGGCTCTCTGGGGATTTGAATTTGATGAGAAAACGCACGTGTTGATGCAACTGAGGGGGACGTCTGGACTGGGAGCAAATGGAAAACACCATGGAAAGATATTCTTGTTGCAGTTAAATGACCTAAAATGGCAGATTTTACAGGGTTTTGGCTCTGGCTTTTTGAAGCTGCTACCAACGCCCTTCTAATTTAATTTAGGATTCATCCACATCACAGCAGCCTGACATGTTTAAAATGTAATAAAGGCTTTAAAATCCGTGCCAATTAGAAGCTCACTAATGGAAGTCGCACAGGTGCAAACAGTCAACCCTCTTCTAGCTGCGCAACGTCTAACTCCGAAGTGGACTCCTGGAAGGTTCAGTCAAGTACAGTCTCGACGAAACGCAGGGCATGAGCGACTAGGCGGGAAATGATTAGCTCCTCTGTGGGTATTTAAGTCCAACGTCTCACCAGGAAACGGCAAATAAAAGCTCCGTCCTGATGGGCGACTGCGCTGTTGTCATTTAGGAGTCCGGTCGCATGCGGCTCGAGCCGCCCGGACTCAATAATGTATCTAAAGGCTGGACTCCGAGCATGTAGCCGAGTGTATTGCTTTTAAATGCTTCGAGTAGTAGAGCTTCATGTGTGACATAATTAAATTCCAGCCAAGTTAATTCAAACTGTTTAATGATGCAGGGAGAAGCATTTCTTTGAGTGTGCTGGCGGCGCGGCCGTCCACAGGGGTACGAGTGAGGAGAAGCATTACGAGTTCACAGAGAAGCCGGTGTGTAGGTAGAGGCGCCTGAAGGGTGTCGCATCCTTGTTAACACAACTTCCTCTTGTGTGAAAGTCAAATTTGCCGAATTTCTTCTCTTGTTATTATTTCAGAATATGGCGATAATTATTGTAGAAGTATTAATTATCAGCATGTGAGCTCAAATCATATCAGAGGGATTAGCTCATTATTTTCCACAGCTAATGGCGTGTCCCACGGTGAGCGGCACCACATTTTACTGCTCGTGTTGTGTTTTTGTGTCTGCTTCCAGGGGCCGGGCGGCAGGTAGGAGATGAGTGTGGCGGCTAATCCCACTCCACCTATCCATCAACCTGGAGACTATTTCCAGCGTCCCCCTACAGAATGTCAAAGCCTCACTGAGCAGACGATGAGTCCATCATCTCCTCTTTTTTTTTTTTTCTTTCCCCAAAGACTTTCCCTCGAGTTTCCATCACGACACATAAACACATCACGCGGCGGTCTCCCTTCCTCCCTCCTCTCGGCGGCGGCGGCGAATCGGCTCGAGCGGGTCGCGCCCGTTGCGCTGTGCGAAAGGGAAGCGGCGTCTGAAAAGGACAGCAGCCCGTCTCCCTCACTGACATCACTCTGCATGGGCTGTGATGGGCCATTTGCCCAAGATCTCCTGTTTAAGCGGAAATGAGATACTTAGAGAGATGACCCTGCCTCAGCTGCCGTCACTGTCACTCCACCACAGAGAGAGAGAGAGAGAGGGAGGTGGGCTCCTGTAACTCCTGCACTTATTAATTAGCATCTGCTGGAGCTCCTACCTGTCACTGTGTACTGTTCTGCCTTATTCAGGAACTTAAGGGATTTTAAATTGAATGCACGCAAACCTCCAACATGCTCTGAGTGTCCTTACGTGTAAGAACTCGTTTTAATTACCTGTCTGCTGGTTTTCACCGCTGGTGGAGAAGCTTCTGCCGCTTCTAAAGACTGGACTTCCTGTTTTATCTGTTGTTTTGTCGTTTTAGGTACTTGAGCGAGTTCCTTTTTGCCAAATGTCCATGTATGAATGCCAAAGCCATTTGGGTCTGATAACCAAGTGCCTATTTACATTAAAGAGACCTGTTAAAACTGAGTGGTCATTGGTAATTATTGCTCCTATTTGTGCTTACTCAGGCAGAACAAGGTCGAGTTCATTACAGGCAATTCTTCACCCGCTGGATTAGACATGCTGCTTAAATCCTCCCTTCAGCGCTTCCGTTTTTCGCACGCAGGCGCTTGAGCAGTTTTGATTTGAACATAAATTATACAACAAATCTTCCATTTGCATGCAGGTCAACAGTGACTCGTGGAATTGTTGCTCCCGTTTCAGGGCTAATCCCCCGTTCTTGCAGATGCTCATTTATCCCACATTTATTTGTTTTAAATAATAGGTTTTCTCTGTGCCGCTGCGTTGCTCAAGTCTGTTTTTGTATTAGCCCCAAAAACGCTTTCCGATCTCGCCGCCGACACACACACACACACACGCGCACACACACACACACACACACACACACACACACACACACACACACACACACACACACACACACACACACACACACACAGCGTGTTCTCCTCCTAAGCTGCATGAGAGTGTTGATCAAACCCCAGGCTGTGTCCAAATGTGCAGATCTCTCTGTACAGTAGCCCTTGACCTTGCTGTGTGTCCTTTTGGCCCAGACACCCGCCTGAAATTAAATTACAGATTAGTGGCTCCAGGCCCAAAGAGGGGCTTATTTGGTTGGCCCCTCTCTGAGAGGCGCTCATTCTCTCATTCAGACACTGGAAAAATGTCATGCTGTTTAAGGAAGAAGATCTTCTGTCTCTTCTGTCTGAGCTTTGGAGGCAGTGGTACTGAAACGCGTAGGTTTCTATGGGCCACACTGAGGGAAGAAGAACGGATGCGAGGAAGCCGCCTCGAATGGAAAGAAGGAAGAAAGCTGGATGAAGTGTGATGAAGCAGCCCCTCAGCGGTCGCTTTACACCCTGCTGAATGTACACATTGGAAATTAAAAAAATCACTCTTGTGAGACAAAAGGAGCAGATGCCGAGCTCTCATTAATGTGGAAGTCTGTCAAGCCTTCCACAGCCCTTAATTCCAAATTACCTTCACTTCAGACGGCGGTTAAAGTAAAAGTGACCATCAACTGCAAGCGTGTTCTTATTAAAACTGGTTACTGGCAAATGAATGTGGTCGTTCCTTAAAAACATCAAAACGGCTCCTGATGAATGAAGAGCGGTGAGTGTTAAAGGGAACCTGCAGTTGTAGCTTGGAACCGTTTTATCGTCCTCCATCTGTTGCTACTGCATCACTGCGATGCTTCTAAAGAACCGTGATGTTCTCCTCTGGAACCAGACGGCGTCAGGAGGACCCGTGAGCACAGGGTCATACAATACACGTAACTGATCCGGTTTAAAGTCTGAAACCACATCGTGTGTCGCGATAGATGCCTGTTTGAAAGCTTTTCATCCTTTTGCTTTCTTTTAAGCAGAAATCATCTCAGGAAGCGACAGCGGGACGTTTGTCCTGAGCAGCAGACGCTCGCGTTGCCAGAATGTGTCCCGTGTCTTGGCTTTGCTAATGCTCAGTGCCGGGGAGAGGAGCAGCGGTCAGTGTAACCGGCCCACTGAGTGTGCTCACGCTACATACTGAGTAGCCGCATATTGTTATTGTGAACAAATATTTTGTCTGAGCAAACACCTCAGGAGTCGCATTTGCTCAAACGGAGCCAACGCTTTGTCAGATGGGACGAAATGGCGTTTTGGCGCCAGAGAAGCCGAGCTCCCATTTCCCAAAAAGCTCCTCCGCACTCGCTCCACGCAGCTCCGATGGCGCTGGCTCCCAGTGCTCCCAGCTTCCCAGTAGGTTCATGTGAGCACTTACTGTGAGCTCGTGTGCATTTGACGATTGATGATTTGAAAATGGGGCGGCAGCAGTCGCTCAAACGCCGCCAGCTGCTCTTTCGCCAAATGCCCCCTGCAGTTTTTTGTTGTTGTGTTTTATTCAGCGTCTTCACGTCATCATTCCGCTACTTCATGAATAATAGTTGTCCACTTTAATGGACGTAACCTTAGTCACAGTGAGGAGGCGGCTGCCAGCTTGGTTTTTCCATGCTTTCTATTTAGGATGATTCTTTTTTTATTTCAGCAGTCTCATCAGGACCTGTAAACTCCCACCAGGCCGGCGGTCGCTGCACGAACGCGTAGCTGGAAACACCGGGAAACCTGCTCACCGTCAGCACCTTTGCATCATTTTTATGATCTGCTGGGTCCGTTTTCCGCTTAAAGACGGAAAACAGCGCCAGCCTCTTACCCGCTTTTATTTCTCCCGAGGAGCTTCAGCCGTGTGTTTAGAACGCAGACGCTGAAGCGGAACGTAGCGCTGTCAAAGCAAGTAGAAACGGAACATTTGTTACTGTAGCTACTAATAAGTGCTGTTTTATGATGCTAGTAAATAGGATAAGGTTCACAGTTCATTGGCAGCAACTGAAACAAGGGACGAGCGTCCGTTCAAATACTATCACGTCGCCAAGGAAACGCCTGCACACATAAAACACCATACGTCACTGGGGTTCTGTTTGGATGAGCTGGTTCCTGGTGGACAGCTCGTCCTCCATGTGCTCACTCACGGCCGGGCGGAACACATCAGAGCGGCTGAAATCATCCTTTCAGGTGCTGTAGAACCGCCCCGTGGGTGTGGGCCGGGTCGAGCCTTCGTGGGCGTCAAACGGAGGGCGCTGTCGATTATCGTCGTATAAAGATCACGTCCAACTCAGCTCGTGGTGTTGAAAAGGTGATGTGTTTAAAATAAATAAATAAAAGCTCCTCATCTTCATCCACAGCACCGACAAACGCTCCGCTGTGCAGCGTTAAGTAGGTCTAGTGGGGTGTAGGTGTAGTGGCGTGACAGCAGGCCCAACAAATGAGTCACTGGAGTCAAGGTACTGTGTATTAATAGGGATTCATTGGGACTCGTGCTGAGGTTGTGTGAGTGAGAACCAGAACCTCCATGGTTTATTGTTCAGGGCAGTGCTGTGATACTGTACCTAATGTATAGTGATAGCTGGGTGAGTCTGTAAGAAGTGCATCTGAAGAAAAGCTTGTTATGTTTTGTATCAACCTCTTTGTGTGTCTCCTTTCAAAGCGCCGCGCCTTCGTGCCGGGGCGTCTTCCAGTTAGTTTCGAGGTTAGATCAAAATTCCTCGAATAAATCATGATGTAAAAGCCGGAGAAGAAACAGAAAAACTTGAAAGCACCTGAATTTCTAACGCTCTTATAGAGCGCGCTGAATGACAAGCTGCCTAACAGGGTGTGAGACGCCGGCACGAGGATTTAAGAGAGTTAGAAATGAAGGTTCTGTTGGGCCAAGCTACAATGAATTAAAAAAAAGCAGCGAGAAGTAAAGCCCCAATCCAAATTTTAGCCAGGACCTGCTGTGAATGTAATGCACAATTCCTTGAAGGGATTTTATGTGGCTGCAGGACGGGACTGTTACGTAAGGCCTTGTGATGGTGCTGCAGTTTCAGAAATGCACAGACTAATATTTACAGGAACGATCTGGAGCATCAGCGCAAACACAGACATTAAACCAGCGTGAGCTCTGGGTAAAGAGAGACCTGAGTAGCCTGGAATAGCAGCCGTCAGGGGGCTCGTCATACAATATGGGACAGGGAGACTACGTGTCAAAGGTCAAAGGTCAAAGATGGAAAACAACGAGCCATGAAAAAGCAGCATCACAAAAGCTTTAAATATCTATCAGCCTAATCAGCAAATAAAAGCCCCAACTGTACTGAATCAATAAAGACACAACTCTAGTCAAGCTTCAGTGTTTTTGGCTTAAAACCACTCATTCATATTTAATGTGAACACAATTGTCTTCCCTCAATTTACACCCGTCATCCTTTCCAGCATCTTTGCAGCGATTCCAGCGCCAGCGAAAACGCTTATTAAAGTTTAATCAGCGCTGAGCGGCGCCGCGTCAACCTCCCGTTGTAGGTCCGTTCTTACCTCCGTCAACGCGTCAGACGAGCAGCGAGTGTACGCGGTGTGTTCGCTACCGTAGCTTAGCACACGGTCGCTCCACCTTCACAGACAGAACAGGGGCCCAGTCTGCAGCTAACAACGAACCCACGAACCTGCAGCTTTCATTCAGCTCCGTCTGCGTGTTTGACATTTAACCCAATCCCTCATTAGCTTTAATCACGATGAAATGATTCAACCGAACAACTTCTTGGGAGGCGCTGGAGGAAATCGCGGCCCGAACTGGGGAGGAGGCGCGGAGGCTTATTTTAGCAGCTCCAGCGTGTGCTTTGTCAGACTCATTCGCTTGTGCTGGGCTCGGCTGTCCCTAATTAAAGTGTTCTGCTCTGCGGAGTCCCAGTCTGGTCCTGAGCATGCAGAAGCTGTCTTATTCTTTCCATCCATCACATCTACTGTAATTACTTTTGTTTACAGTGGAGGAAACGGCAGCTGTCTGATTAGGCGTTATTGAGAAGATAACTCATAGGTTATTTAGAGACGCTGCTCGGCTCCTCTCGCGGATGCAGATGAATTATTTCCTGTATGAAGTGCGGGGACAATGTAGAGATGCTCATGGAGAACGACCCTGACAAATTACCACAGGGCTGTCAAATCTCCAAACCATTTTCCTCCGGAGCTGTACATTGTTGTTTCCCTCCAGCGGCGATGATGGCGTCTCTTTTCTTCAGGCAGAAATATAACATCTACAAAACTGTGTCATTTGCAGCACTTCAATTATTTGTTCAACTTTTCTTCACAGAGTGAAGGAACACATCTCATTGCAATGGATGTTTTAAACCCCATCTCACATCCGTCTCCATTCAGTAGTTTGTATTTTTATTAATGTTTAGCAGGAAGGATGTGATGGGATCATCACTGGAGGTGAGAACCTCTTTGTTGTATAATTACTTGTATGTAACCAACATATATTATTATTTTGTGAGCGGTTCTCAGTAACATTTTTTTTTTATTTTGCAGAGCCTCAGTGTTTGAGAATAATGTAAAGTCTGAGACGACTGAATCGTTGGGTTATGATCTATAACGCTGCAGTGTCGAGGGACGGTCAAATCAAATCCCTCGTCCTTGGGAGCTCCGCCGCTCACTCAATTAATGGCTGTAATTGGACTGTTTGGAATATCAGTGCCGCTAACATTGCTTTGACAGTGATTTAATTTGGCGTGCTAATCAATCATCAGCGCGGCGGGAGCACAAATACGGTGTTTCCAAGGCCGATGCGACGCATGCGCAGTCCACTGTACGCAGACAAAGAGCCGGGGCCGCCGCTCCTCGTTTGCTGATTCATTTCGCCCCTTTATCTGCAGCCGCGCCGCCGCCGGTGTTTCCCTGAGCAGCGGAGCCGGAAAATAAACAGAAATGTCAGAAAAATAAATACGATCTGATAAACTGTTGTGCGGCGCACGTGTCGGGCTTCGCTTCAGTTCGTGCACGCGCCGGTAATTTGTCGCTCCGCGCTCCTTCATGTGTAAATATCAGTACAGCTCAAAACCGGTTTCAGTGAACTCGCTGTTTGTGGGGAAATGTTAGATTAATTACTTTGCTTTAATGGACCACTGCTGGGGACTAGTAATTAAATGATAATGATTGGTCCCTTTGAATGTTACGAATAAAGATGCACCGACTCATTTGTGTTATTCAGGTTGTTCAATAAAGGATGAGGACTGGGCGGCGCCGCCGGGCGGGGTCCACTTACTGTTTGTGACAAATCAAGCGCCTTCCTGTGGGCAACGAGACCACATCATCTTTGCATTCTGACACTGGAGAAGAATCAGCTGTTCACTGGCGTTCGTTATTATGAGCCTCTGTGAAGAGACTAAAGGGAGATCAGTCAAACTTTGAATTAGACACTGTCTCTGTTTATTGGACGCTGACAGGTGCGTTTGGTGATGAAATAAGCGCACAGGTTGTGGTTCGCACAGGTTGTGAGTTGATCATGAGGGGCTATAATGTATATATTACATTCGTAGTTTCCCAGTGTCTTCACACAATAGAATAATACATGCTTCCACAAGAACTGAATTCGTCATTATGATTATTATTACATGTAATAACATCTTTTCTGCTTTAATGCCTAACTTTGTTAACTTCAACATTAAAATGTTGACATTTTTTAAATGGCAGCTGATTCGACACTGTAATGATGTTTAAAAACAGTCCTGTACGTTCTGCTGGGTTTCCTTCCAGCGTCGCCGGCTTCGCTTCCTCTCCGCTCTCGCTGCTGGGATCGCATCACTATGATTGTGTTTTCACAGTTGGGATTGTTTATTGGTTATTGCCAGAGGAGTTTCCCGCCGTAGCTTGTTACCAGGATTGATTCTTCGGTACCTCACCATTATCCATGTGTTCTGCCTGCTCAGTATTACTGAACCCAGACTGGTTCATTAACCAAATCATTATGGGGACCCTGCGCCGCCCTCGCCAGCTTCGCTCACTGTTCCTCCTTTCTGAAGTGAAACCATCTTAAACGGGGCTTTGTGTCCGCGTTTCTTGGGTCCCGGCTAAATAATCAGCACCGCCGCCATTAATCTGATCAACCTGTGTCTCCCACTGTCACGGCATCAGCAGCCGAGGACCACGACACATGCTTATTATGCTGTACTTAGGTTTTTATCCACATTTCTTCACAACCGTGTTTCACTAGGAATCTAACCGACAACCCTGGGGTTTGTACCCTGCTGTACCAGCTGAGCCACATATTATTCCCAGCAGGCAGCAGGCGGGCGTTCTGCAAAGGAAAGGAAGGAACGCTCAACATGTGACGTCACTCACAGTCAGGAATCACAGTTAAAAGACAGCGGAAAGCGTAATAATAGCCTGCTGCTAATGTGACTACATGTCCGCGTTTATAGATCTAAAATAAGCTGATGGAACCTTTTAATACGAGCCACGTTTTCCCCCAGTGGGCTGGTTTCATTAGCTTTTTGCGTGGACGTCATGAATCAGACGAGTGATAGATCTCACGTCACTGTTGTGTTCACCTTTTGAAGTCGAAGCAGCCTTTCTGTTGTAATTTGTGATTCATGTAGATTCGTGATGGATGGCGGAAAAACACGTTTCTGAAGGATACTATATTCAGCTTGACAGGCAATGGTTACAGCTCCGCGGGACCTTATCAGCGCACCTGCAGTCGAAGGTGTTGCGTGTGGTTCGAGACGCACGCGGAGGCGCAGTGTTTGCGGTGGCGCACGGTCAGATGTCGCATGACGTTAAGGAAGCAGCTTCGTTACCGACGCACAACCTGAGATAATTATCGCCATGTTCTCAGGCGCAAATGCCGCGATACAGTAATTGCGCACCAGATAATGAACGGAGAATAGCAGCGCATTTGACCCAATGGACCATGATAATTAACCAAAATCTTAACGACACCGGGCAAAACGATTCCCCCCGACTCATATATGATACATATTTAATTAGTTCCATTACAATAATGACGGGGATGCAAAGTGCCAACTGTCAAAGTTTCGCCGCTGTTGTCTTGTAATTAGAGCAAACGGGAACCGTCTTAACGACGTCCCAGCGCAGCCTCCGCCAGCGTTTAACGCTCCCACGAAGGAGCCGCGACAGGAAGGGGAATTGCGTGGAACGCGGTGGGAGCGCGCATTGAGGAGTTTACTATTAATTCAACACTTGGCATCCAGTCTGTGTCAATGTTTATCCTTATGACAATTAAAAGCACTCACAACTCGTGGATCTCCCGACAAAGAACGCCGTCCTGCGGGGGCCTGTGCTCTTTTTAATTTATCCGGGACAGCTGTCATCTCCACGTGAGCCCCCCCCCTTATTGAACGGGGACGGTCTGTTACCAGGAGTGGACGGGCTGGAGTGAAGCGAACGCAAACACATTAGTCTGTTTATTCCGAGCACCGCTGAGAAACCCCAGGTCAATTTGTGTCCTGGCTGCTTTAACCCGCGCAGACACCAGAGGGAGCGGTGATCAATACACTGTACTCGGGCATCATTATCAAGACGTATGTCCCCCTCAGCGCGGGGCCCATTAAATCAGAGGACCGCATTCTTCTCGACCACTGTCTCACCGAGACTCTCGAGTCGCATTAAGGCCTGATTTACGCCTCTTTAATGGCGGCGCGCCCTCAATTAGCTGATGGCGCGAAAAAGCGGCGTCGCCGCGGGGAAGGATGAGCGTCTCGAGGCGCGGGAGGACGCGTGCTCGCGGCCACGCTCGATCCGTCACCGGCGTCGAGGCGCGAGGCTCGCGCTGCGCAAACAGCTTCCGGCCGGAAGCGCGCGCCCGGAAGCGCCGGGGCCGATGGTGAACGCGTCCTTCGCATCGCTCACATAAGACCGTGGGTCGCACGCGGCGAGCTCTGTCACGGCTCTTTCCTCAAGTGTTTGCTGTCAAACTGTGGACTTTGATGACTTCCTCCCTCCGTTGTTTTGGTCGCAATCCATTGGTTCCAGCCTGAGAGGCTCTCTCTATCATTAGCAAAAAATAATTCGGTTAGTTTAATGGAGTGACTTAGACTAACAAGTTGTTGCAACAAGGGTACCCTGAAGTGACTGGAGATGTATTACTACAGTATTAGAGGCTGCTCATTAGCTCCTCGCAGTGTTATTGCAGTTGGGCTCATAAGAAAACCTGCATAATATCCACGCACGGCTGTAAAGGAGAGACAGCTGATAAATTGCATAATAACCAGATTAGCAATATGTCACACTAAGCCCGTGGCGACTGGCAGGGGAACTGGGAGGATTCTACCCTCCGCGTGAGATGAGACAGATATAAATAGAAACCTTGAAGCGCAATTTGTCAAGTTACATGAGCAGAAAAGCATTTCCCCTGTCTGCCCCACCCCGGCTTGATTGCAGCGAGTCATTAGGAAGATGTTGCGCTTGAAGACGGGGTTGAAGTTTAAAGGTCGCGTCCCTTTTAAAAGCTTTTGTTTGCACAGTAGCTTGTGTTTCATTGTGTTCGACTGCGATCTTTAAATGTTGGATGAAGCCAACGCGCTGCAGAGGGCGATTCTTCCCGTTTTGGCTCGTTCCGCGCTGGAAGTCGAAGCGGATCCGGGTCTTTGGTTCTGAACACGGTGGTCACCGGTGACATGGGCGTCAATGTGATGAAAGACGCCCACACGCAGTACTGTTGTTTATTAGGTGCATCGTTCTGCTAAACACAATAATATTGTAGCAAGGTTTTTAATCCACCTTTAGTCTGTTGAATGAAACAGTATAGAATAAATCCTGCTGTAATTCATTTACATCCCAATGACAAATGAGCGGGTTGGTAATGGTGTACGCGTCTGTAAAGACTTACTGTAAACAGATACAGTAGCTGTGGTGCCGGGATGATGAATCCTAAAGTCTCCAATGCGCTTGTGACCTTTTCCTTTTGTGCCTCCAGCAGGTCAGTGTTTTTACATGTGCTGAGAAATAGCTCAATTGATCAACGGAGCAATTTGTTCTGGTTGACTCTTACTCATTTTGGTGATGAGGTTTAAACAAACAATGAGTTTCTTTTTTTTCATGAATGTGTTATTTCTTTCAATGAAAACTTTATTTTTCTTTAATTCAAATACTTTGCTTCAATTAGAAATACAGCTAAAGAAAGCATAAATCTTATTTTCCTGAGTTTCTGCATTTACAGTTTAACCTGTTCTTCCATGGAATGTTCCATGGAGTTCTGCACTGTCCCTAAATGGATCAAACGCGTCATTTAAAGACCTGGCTTCATTGATTGTGATACTTTCCAACAGTGTGGATTGAAGTTACCCATTTATTGGGTTTTGACCTCCACAGCTCATTCTACCATCCTCATCCGGCCTCTTGGCAACCTGCAGTTGGACACTTTGGCTTAATGGTGAGAAGGTGTCTCCTTTAAGCAGGTAATATGAATGTCATTACTGGTAAATGAACTGACATTAGCTTCTGCTAGTTTTGCACATTTAAGGCATTACAGCAGTGTAATCTCGAAGCACAACTGGGCTCTGGTTGCTGAAAAACGCACAATCGGACTTTGTGCTTTTCTCACAGTGGTGCGTTCTGTGCGTCGCTTCATGTCAGTATAAATAGGACCGTATAAATGTACTTTCTCCTCCTGTGAAGGTGGGAGACTCTCCCAGTTGCTGTTCCCACTATAAAATGTCACCAGACCAGCACCAACGCCACCTCTGGGCTCTCGAGGTGATTTGGGCACCAACGACCCACGCCGGCCTGGTTCCTTTTATGCTGCAGTCGAAGCTGCCGACGCGCCGATGGTTCAGAACAAACGGACCCGTCCGACCTCCCTGTTCCTCCCCGTTCTTCCCTGTTCCTCCCCGTTCCTCCCTGTTCCTCCTCGTTCCTCCCTGTTCCTCCCCGTTCCTTCCTGTTCCTCCTCGTTCCTCCCTGTTCCTCCCCGTTCTTCCCCGTTCCTCCCTGTTCCTCCTCGTTCCTCCCTGTTCCTCCCTGTTCTTCCCCGTTCCTCCCTGTTCCTCCTCGTTCCTCCCTGTTTCTTCCTGTTCCTCCCCATTCTTCCCTGTTCCTCCCTGTTCCTCCCCGTTCCTCCCTGTTCCTCCTCGTTCCTCCCTGTTCTTCCCTGTTCCTCCCTGTTCCTCCCCGTTCCTCCCTGTTCCTCCTCGTTCCTCCCTGTTCCTCCCTGTTCCTCCCCGTTCCTCCCTGTTCCTCCTCGTTCCTCCCTGTTCCTCCCTGTTCCTCCCCGTTCCTCCCTGTTCCTCCTCGTTCCTCCCTGTTCTTCCCTGTTCCTCCCCGTTCCTCCCCGTTCCTCCCTGTTCCTCCTCGTTCCTCCCTGTTCCTCCCCGTTCCTCCCTGTTCCTCCTCGTTCCTCCCTGTTCTTCCCTGTTCCTCCCCGTTCCTCCCCGTTCCTCCCTGTTCCTCCTCGTTCCTCCCTGTTCCTTCCCTGTTCCTCCCTGTTCCTCCCCGTTCCTCCCTGTTCCTCCCCGTTCTTCCCTGTTCCTCCCCGTTCCTCCCTGTTCCTCCTCGTTCCTCCCTGTTCCTCCCCGTTCTTCCCTGTTCATCCCTGTTCCTTCCTGTTTTTCCCCATTCTTCCCTGTTCTTTCCCCGTTCTTCCCTGTTCCTTCGTGTTCCTCCCCTTCTTCCCCATTCTTCCCTGTTCCTCTCTGTTCCTTCCTGTTCCTCTCCGTTCCTTCCTTTTCATCTCCTTTCTTCCATGTTCCTCCCTGTTCTTCCCTGTTCCTCCCCGTTTCTCCCTGTTCCTCTCCGTTCTTCCCTGTTCCTTCCTGTTTTTCCCCATTCTTCCCTGTTCCTTCCTGTTTTTCCCCATTCTTCCCTGTTCCTCCCAGTTTTTCCTTGTTCCTCTCCGTTCTTCCCTGTTCCTCCCTGTTCTTTCTCGTTCTTACCCGTTCTTCTCGTTCTTCCCGTTCTTCCTCGTTCTTTCTCGTTCTTACCCGTTCTTCTCGTTCTTCCCGTTCTTCCTCGTTCTTCCTCGTTCTTACCCGTTCCGCCCCATTCTTCCCTGTTCTTTCCCCGTTCTTCCCTGTTCCTTCGTGTTCCTCCCCTTCTTCCCCATTCTTCCCTGTTCCTCTCTGTTCCTTCCTGTTCCTCTCCGTTCCTTCCTTTTCATCTCCTTTCTTCCATGTTCCTCCCTGTTCTTCCCTGTTCCTCCCCGTTTTTCCCTGTTCCTCTCCGTTCTTCCCTGTTCCTCCCTGTTCTTCCTCGTTCTTCCCGTTCTTCCCGTCTAATCTCGCTGCCTTGGTGAGTTCTATGCCGTTCTCCCGGGTCTCAGCGGCGCCGGAGCGCCTGCGTTTCCTACAGGGCGACAAATGAAAAGCGCGTGTGTTCCAGTGACGTCGCAAACAAGCCACGCCGTGAATTTAGAACAGGATATTGGCTGGAGGGGAGCTGTTTGGAAAGTAATTACATCAAAGGCTGTTGTGGGAATATTTGCCGCACAAAAATTGCTGCTGATGATAAGCAAGGCCCCACAAGCCAGTAATTAGGGACTGCTGCCTTATGGCCGGTGCATTGTAGCTCTTTGGTGCTAAATAATTCCTCTTCCTTTATGAACCTGCTGAGGCACAGCATAGAACCTGGCCGAGCCGTCGGCTGCCAGTCGCCTCACGTGGAACGCAAACGTAAGTAAACAGTGAATTCCATCCACGGATTCGGTTTGTGTGGAAGCAGTTGCATCAGAGCTGCGCCGCTCGTGACCCGTCTCCAGGCAGAAGTCAGCCTCTCATGGCTGACGCGGGTGTGCTCGGTGTCTACATGCATGTGTCCCTCCTGTACAGCTGTGTTGTGAGTGTGTTGACCCACATACAGTAGCGTCAGCCCGGTCACGGATGCAGAGGCTGTTTTTGACAGCCTACATGGTTTTAGTTGGCGAGAAGCTGTAGCTGATCCCGACCGGAACACCGGGTCGTAAACAGTGGGATTTTACATTTGATTCATTTTTAATTCTGTTGTTGTTTTCCTCAAAGTAAATAAACAAACATACCCGACGCAGTGGTTCTTCTGCGGAGTTGGAGCCGGCAAGTACAGGTAAGTGAACCCATGACCTTTGACCCTGATACTGATTATCATGTTACACATTTTCCTGCTTCTAACACACAGAACTGACTCCCCACTTGCTGCTTATTAGAATTGTCCATTTGATAGTTGGGAGTAGTTTTGTTAAAAAGGGAAAAAGGGAATTATTTTATTTTTATTTAATGACATATGAAATGTATTTACAGGGTTTGTGGGCACCAGAATTAGACATGTGCATGTAGATTTGGGGTGTGTGAACAAAAGCAGATGTTTTCTCAGAGGATGCATGGTGCTCAGCAGTGTTTGGAAAAGCTGTGCTCACTGTAATTGGTGTACGTGTTGAAGCCAGTGCTTCCTGAGGTCCCCGGTGCAGATTGTTATCCCGCAGCCCTACCTTCCACTGCATTAGAATTCCAGTTCTGGCATGAACACAGGGCCGTAGTAAAAGAAAATAAAATGAAGGACACAGACAGATGCAAATACCCACAAATCTATTGCGTTGCTGTATGTTACTCACATTGAATGTTGGGTCCCATGAGCTGCTTAGACTCAGAGTTTCACCGAGAGGTTTTGACAGTGGACTTTTAAAATAAATGTTGTCCCACGTCAACACTGGTCACTTTGTTCCATTTTCACACATTTTTGTGTCCTTTGTGTCCTACAGGTTCACAGACCTGCAATGCAGAAACAGTGGATGTTTACAGCGTGATGATAAAGAGACGGAGTTGACACGATGTGAAGCACAAAACATAAAACCATTAAATGCAGGTAACAAGCCAGAACGAGCCGATGGCGAGCCAACTATAAATGCAGTGGGATCCCATAAAATGATGCCTTTATGATCATATCACAAAGCTCCCAGTGGCTTCGTTGTCTATATATGCATAGGCCGTACCAATAACAAATTAGCGGAAGAAATGCACATCATGAAACCAGAAGTGTACGATGCGGCCTGAGGCCTAAGACAGACAGCAGCTGTCTCCTCATATTGATTTGCTGGTGTCAATTATCAGCAGAAAATCTCTCATAACAGCTCCTGATGTTCCACAGGAGATTGATGTGATGTAATACCCGTGGTCTGGATGTGTTTCATGGAGACTCTTGCAGCTGGCCGGTCATGATGCTCCCTCTGTGGTTGTCACATTACAGGCAGCGCAGACCCTGAAACCAAGAGACTATTTTTAGACCACTAATAAGGAATCGTTTAAGGCAGAGTCTTGAGCCGAGACAATGTTGAGTGAACAACACCGTCGATGCAGAGAAACAAGAAAAGAAAAATGAATGGGAATGAGCTACAGGACTAAAGTGTTAGTCTGTGAAGCTTTATTAGCATAATCTACATGTGTGATAATAAGATACAGCAAACTGACCTCATAACAAGTGATCCATGAGGATTCAACTGTGAAACAGAGACTGAGCCACAAGGTTGTGATTGAGAGTTGCTCACATGGGACGCTTGTCGTTAGCTTGTGATGCTCGATTTAGACTTTGTGACTTTCACAGAATCGATTCTGAATATTTTTTAAGATAATTAGGTTGCCACATGCTGCTTGCAGGGCTAGATTATTTTAGTACATGAGAAGGTTTGCTAGTGGGTGGAGAAAAAGAATAGAGATGCTTGTTTAATTGTAGTGACCGGCAACATGCTCGTCCAAGAGATGATTATGTAAGAGCAGTATATATTTTAAGTTATTAATAAATAGCATGAAGAGCAGGACTGAAGACCTTATAATAAGTCATAAATAAGCATAATTTAACCACACAGCACGGAATAGCTTCAGTGCGTTATTGTGTTTCTCTAGTGAGTTTAGTAGTGAAATCATCATCTATTAAAAATAAACAACAGACTTGACCTTAAAGTTCTTCAACACAACTTGGATGGCTGGCTGTCAGGAAGCAGCCTTCAGCAAATGCAAAAACAAGAAGAAGAAGAAAATATATATATGTATATATATGTATATGTATATATATGTATATGTATATGTATATATATATATACATATATATATATATGATTTCGTTCAAGAGAGGTTGCCATGGAGATGCAGTGACAGACGGTCCAGAGGGGCTGGATGTTGGTTTGAATGGGCCACAGGACGTCGGCTGTAGAGAGCGCTGTGAGGTGAGGACTTTCAGAACCAGATGTGGGTCTATTTAAAACATGAACAGAGAAAGATTTTATAGAATCCTCTTCATATGCAGATCAATATATTTAATTGTTGCAATGCCTTTTTCCAGAGTCATAAGAGAAACCCCATCTCAGGATGTGTATGCAAATGAAATATTCACGTCTTCTAATGAAATATTCTGTCAGTTCAAAGTTTCTGTGGACGACTTTGCCAGTGCAGCTGCTTTGAGGGTGAGAGGCAGGCAGCTTTAATGAGCCTCTGGGCAGCCTTCGTCAGCCCTGTTTGTTTAGTGGCCTTTATTCTTCGTCTGCAGTGGACGTTTGAAGCACAGTGATGGACCCAACATGGCATTAATAGCTTGTTAGTATCCGGTGCAGCCCATTTTGTCGATCTTCATTCATGACATTTTTGAAGTTCGCGTCACCGTCCTAATCTATAATTTTAAAATTCTCAATCATAAAGATAATAGCATCTTGTGGACGCAGAATATATTGCATTTCATATTTCATATTTTCAATTAGCAAGGAAATTAAAATTGATATCTTGACAAATTAGATAAAAATGGGTGATCATATTTAGTGTTTTTTTCCCACGTTCCTAATAGGCATATCCAGACTGCTTA
Organism: Betta splendens; assembly: GCF_900634795.4. Classification (NCBI taxonomy): domain Eukaryota; kingdom Metazoa; phylum Chordata; class Actinopteri; order Anabantiformes; family Osphronemidae; genus Betta; species Betta splendens. Next base: position 3,938,689 of record NC_040883.2, on the reverse strand, counting down.
ATTAGAGGCACACTGAGTATCTTAATTATGCCAAGAGGAAAACAGTGTAAAACGATCGCACAATCGAGTGGCTCAACCACTAAAAACAAGACACATTCTAAAGGTTTGAAATAAACAGTAATCACAAGGGTGCAAGGGAAATTTAAATAACACCATCCTTGATTATATCTGGAGGTGAAACTGCAGAGAGGAAGTGCATCTCCAAACTCTTGGGAGGCGTTTATCAGTGTTGCCTATAAAACATTTCCTGTTGAGGAATTCTGGAGAGTTTAATAATGTTGCAGCTGAACTTTAACTTATGCAAAGCAATCAAGCATCTTTGTTAAAACACAAATAGATACTGTTTTCCCCTCTGGACAGTTACAATGCGTAAACCAGCACAGAAGCGCTAGTTTAGTTGCATAACAGGCTGTTCCAGTGCCCGTAGACTCCCAACATTGCACAAATTGCTGTCAAATTCACAATAAGCACTATATTGTATGTAAAAACTAAAAATGTCCATAGATAAGCTATAATGAAGGCAGCAACACTTAAAGTGGAGCTCGAAGACTTTAATATTCTGTGTTTCTACTCTACTCCTGCCTGATTCATCACAGGGCTGCTCTCATAAAAACAAGTTCCTGACCCCAGTGACCCCTGGCCTATTTTGGGCCTTGACTTAATGAGATTGTGGTGCCAAAAACAATATAAAATAATAAATAGATGAAACTTTTAGCCTGTTTTAAGTTTGAACAGTTTTCAGCTGAATTGACTATTTATATTTGAATGCATTTATTAATATGTATAAATATTGAAGCGTTCAATTTTAGCCTGTAATGGTCATTTGTTTGGAGTCTGAGCATGTTTAACATTGTTTTTACAGAGCTGCATATATCAATTTTACTATTAGTACAAAAAATGTAAGCATTAAACACTGTGTGTGCAAACTCTGCCTTTAATCCTAAGAGCCGCATACGTTGTCCTACTGTAAGAGTTGGATTTCAAGTCACCTGTGACTGTGACGGACCGGTTTTTGCACAATAAACAGACATCAGCAGCTATAATTGCAGTAGACTCACAGTTTTGTTTACAAGAATAAGTAATGAACAGAGCTCAAGCTAGAAACACCCTCCAGTCAGAGACAAATGCCACACATCTCGTTTTGAAACAGTTGTTGGCTTTCTCTCAAAATCCAGCATCACAGGGAGCTGATGCTGCAGCGGTTGTTCGAGAGGCTGTTTTCAGTATTTGTGGAAATATTTTGGTTCCTTAGATGTCACATTCATGACTCCTGCTTCCGCCATGTACTCCATCATTTGTGCATCACAGCACAAGACACACAATGATGTCACAGTCCTTCATTTGACAGTGATGCATCTTTGTGTAGTTATACTGTATGTGAATTGACTGAAGGCTTTTTAATGTGCAAGTGTTGACTTTGGGACATTATAAGTCGTCCACTTTTCATACCGATGCCTCTGTGTTAATTGCCTTCCCCATATAGTGAAGAAGCTTTAGTGGTGAAAGATTGTATAAGATTAAAAGGGTGAACCAGTGGAAAAAATAGTGACTAATGTATCACTGCACTCATGGGCCATTATTTTAGAAAGTAGCATCGGCTTCTTGGAAGGATCGAAGCAAAGAAATAAAAAACTTATTTTTGAAGGAAAGTCTAAACACTTAGAGTCAATAAAGTCAGGGTCAGTAGAAATGCACCGTGATTTGGCTGCAGGCTTCATTGCAATGTGTCAGATACAGTAACTGAACGACTGGATGCTGTTTAGTAAAACAAAGCATCTGTTTACTGTGGAAGAGATTGTTTTTGCTCATGCTTGTTTTATTTGACGACATATTACAGAAGTTCTTTGTATTTTTAATTAAGTGTTTCTGTGTTGTGTAGCACAAACTCCTCACATTGATTACGTGCACCAATGACTTGCTTTGTATCTGGTTTATAATATATTAGCCTTATTTTAATTGTGTAAATGATATAAATGAAATTATCCACAGTCAAACATTCAAGAATAAATAAAGAATAAATCCTGTTTGACATTTAAAGGAGGCCTGTGCTATTGACTAATAGATGCTTTGTGAAATGAATATTTACTCATGATTACAAATGCCTGATTGTGTGCAATTATTATAATTTTTTATAAAAAATGTAACAAAAAAGCTGAAAGAATAAAAGCGAAAACGTTTGTCCCTGTATAATTCTCTTCTTATCTGAGTGTCCAACACAGCGTAAAAAGCTGTATTGTCATCCACAAATCTAATTTTACTTCTCAAATAGCATGAAAAGAAGCTACTGTAAGGCTTCATGTTGATGACCAGTGGAACGGTACCAGTGTGTGTTGTATGCGTTGCCTATAGGTCCATCATTTGTTTTAACTGTGGTTTTCTGAAGCCCAGCCAGCGTATGGGTTCCTTCCAGCTGACTGGTTGTCCAGCACATTGTCCTCCACTGCTTTGCTGCGAGGCGATTCTTATCTGCCCTGCTCTTTAACTGCATCTGCAACACATCACCTCTGCGTTCTGCAATATCGCTGCTCAGTAGAAACACTGAGGAACCTGGGAATTGTCCAGAAACAATATTATTGATCTGTACAGGTTTTGCCTATTGGCATTAAATTTCAGCATGTATTTATTCTGTTAAAGGGAGTTGATGAGGAAAGACATTCATTGCTGTGGATTGTTGTCAGTCAATGTTCCAGTATTTCAAAATTGAGAATATCCAAACAAAATGTGTATCTTATTTATTCCAGGCAAGTTTTTCCTGACATATATTGTTGTTCAGATATTTTCCTACAATCCTTTTAGGGACAACTGCAGATTTTTAAATACCCTCTTCTTCTGGTAAATAGTTTCTTGCCACATTATTCTGAACAAGCAAAACACTGATAAGGACCAGAACAAGAAAAAACATTAGCAAAAGATTAAGAATAAGAATAATCTAGGCGTGCATGTACGCGTGTGTCTGTGTGTGAGTGTTACACATCCACTGAGAACAGTCCACTCCCAGAATTAAAGATTTCTCTGCACAGCTCGCTAGCGTGTTGGGTTTGTTGATTAATGGGGGGCAGTACAGGAAGGCTGCAGAATGATTAATCGAGCTCAGGTCCTCATCTGTAATGTTTTGATGAAAATGAGGAGTGGGAGAAGGGTTGTGGGAGCTGTGCTGGAATGGGTATAGGTGCGTGTTGTGGGGCAGTGGAAGACAGCAAGGGGCTTTGGCGACACTAGAAGATAAACAACTGTGCCAGGCTGTGTGTGTGTGTGTGTGTGTGTGTGTGTGTGTGTGTGTGTGTGTGTGTGTGTGTGTGTGTGTGTAGCCCAGTACCTGCCTTGTGAGTACTGTACTGTATATACAGTATAGTAACCTTTTCTTTTTTTCAACATTTCGCTTTTATATTGCTGATAAACCCACAGTAGGATTCAAACATGTCCTCCCTATGAATGTAAAACCGATCTCACCTTGCTGAGCACAAAGCTGCAGTTTACAGGTGAGCTTTTGATAAAGTTTCATTTAACCTTGCCTGAAGGGACTGACATTGGGCTTCAGTGAGCTTACTTGGCTTACTTTGCCCCGCTACTTCCCCGAGTCATGCACGGTTAGGAAACAGATCCAGAATGGTGATCAAGATGCGCCATGAGAGGGAACAACAAAGCAGGCTTTTCAGATGAGCTGCAATTATCGCTCAGCATGTGAATGGCTGAGCTGTGCTCAGAAGGAGAATCACTCCACTGCGTTTGCCTGATTGGAAATCACTTCTCACAAACAGCACAATCACCTTTAAAGTTTCTTTTTGGGGTGATCAGGGGCTGTAATAAACACATACTGTATGAGCTGTCATGCAGTGGAGTTTGGATGGATAGTTTGCCATGAATGTATTTCTATGAATTGAGAATAAAAACCCAATGATCTAATAAGTATGTAAGATCAGTAGCCGACCTACAGTGTTAAAGGACATGTAAGATAAAGGCATTTTCTTCTCCTCTAACCACTACAGTAATTTGGTATTTTAAACATCACATAACATTACATGTTACATATACAGACTGTAGCATTAGCAAGATCAAATGTACAGCAGCGTCACACAACCTGCCTTAAATAATTAATTTTAAATTTATTTTTTCTGTCTGTGATCAGTCGGTTTAAAACAAATTTCCCATCAGAGCTGAGAACGTTTGGGAATTTTATTGTGAAGGTCTCATTTCCGGTTTCCCCCCCAGCTCATACAGTATCTGCAACCTGTTTTCTTGATTGACTTCACCTGTGATCTAAGTTCGCCGTGGCCCGGTTGTCGCGAAGCAGGAAACTGCTGTGACACTAGTCCAGCACCTAACACGAACCAAGACGCGTTTGAAGAACGGAGTTAAAGACCAGAGGGAAACTACAGGTGGTCACTGAGCACAGAACGGCCTGCTTCATCCAGGGTGAGTGAGATGCGCGGTTAAATGCAAGCAGCTTTGTCTGCTTGGTTTAGCTACACGTGTCAGCAACACTGTTGAGTGGCTGTTTAGCTTTGTGGACCCAGGCTGTTCGTTTGTGGCACTTCTATAACAGAAGCTATGGAGTTGCTGTGTTATTTTCGCCGCGTTTTCTCGTCATTTCTGCGTGTGTCCCATCTGCATCAACTGTACATGTAAGTGGCGCCATTCGCAGCCTATCTACGGCGCATGCGCCAGACGATGTCGGCGACGATGCGTCGATTTTTAATTTTCTGTATGATGTACGGTATGAATTTACCTTTTCAGTAATTTTTTGTGATTATAACTAAACTGCGCTCGGAAGTTATGTTGGTGAGCAAACTTTGTCTAAGTGTTGGAATTTATCTTATATATATATATATATATATATATATATACGGTATTAGAGTGCACAGGCCGTTTATACTGTAATTCAGCTAATATATATATAACAATTTACTGCTGTTTAGATGGTTTGTGTAAAAGCCTCTGTAGGTAAAGTTTGTCACATCTTGTCACATGACTTCTCACCCTTATTGTTAGAGAATATTACTGTAGCTTTAGAGTAAACTCAACATTATACCCTAAAAGTCACCATCATAGTCCAACGTATCATTTTGTAAAAAAATGATAAGGACTCTGATATAATTTTTCTGGTGAAGGTGAAGTGGTAGCATTTGAGCTGACTGCTAATGCCACTCTGTTCTTCTTTGAGCCAGTCCAAATGCAAAGGCGACGTGGACGAGAGGTAGATGATGAGGATACGCTGGTAGGGTCGCTCTGACAGGATATCTCAAAGAAGCTGGCTTTAAACCTCCCCAAAACGGATCCAGTTCTGATACATTTCTCGGTGATACTTGTGCAACTGTGTGTAATTGTGTAACCCTAATTTTCCCTGGCACAGAGGCTCTGACAGAGGCCGTCATCTCCCCTAAGCCTCTTCTCTCAGGCGCGATGCTGAAATGAGATCTCGTCTTAGCCGCAGAAATGCTGAAAGTAATATAACAGACACCAAGAGAGCAAAATCACCTTCTTACAGAAAAATCCCTTACAAAAAAGGGCTTTTGGCTTTGATATCTGCGCTGGCCTCTCAGCTGACATGATGCAGTGAAGAGAGCCGCGTGTGATATCCACTCATGGAAGAGCCTTGTGGATGAGAGGAAATTTTAATCTCTCGCAGCATTGAATAATTTAATGTCAGCGTATGGTTCTGTTTTGATTCAGTGGATAAATCACACGCGGGCTAAAGTGACAAACAAAAAAGTTCAAAAGTAAAAATAATAACGTTGAAGAAGCAAGAGCAGCCTAGTTTGTGTGACTGGATAAATGCACCTGATGTGTGCCCCTCCCCCTCCCCCTCCCCCACGCCTCAGACCTCATAATCAGCAGCAGCATCCTCTGGCATGGCAACCTAATGGCTCATAAATGTTTTATAGCTGTGCATGATAGTGGAATAACATCTGGCTATTACGTGTCTACCTTCCCTAGTGCCGCTTCTGTCGGAGGAGCTCACACTGTGATGGGGAAAAAGTCCCATGTCCATTTGACTCTGGCTAAAGCTTCCAGTGAATTAAAATGAATACATTTATTATAAAGACTGTTTTGTAATATAGGCTGCAACGAAGGCTGAGAAATTACTGTAGATAGTCACAAATCTCCTGCCTTTGATCTTTGCAATTATCAAAGAGCTCTGTCCCCTCAAAGTCAGACGCCCGGCTTTGCACTGCTGTGTTCCACGTTCATCTCTTCACTCGGTGGTCAGTAATCGCTGCATAGAAATAATGCGAGGCTGCTGCAGCGATCAAGCTACCGGCGGCTACCGCGCACTTAGCACAATAACAAATGTAAAACAAATGCACTGCCTGTAGCCATAGGCCTTAGAAGAACATAAAGGGAAATAGAGGCATCGACTCTCTCTCTACTTGTGACAGCGAGTCAAACAATAAATCCATTCTCCAAAAATAACCCTCATCTTCATTCCAGATGGAGCTTTGCACGGCTCCACGTTCCATGTGTCCTGTGGATCCAAAACCAACATGGTTGTATGTTTTCTCTCTCTAGAAGAGATCATTACCTACATTACACTTAGCATATCAAATTTTGTTGTTGTTTACTGTTTCTTTATTAGGAAAGAAATGTGTTCTCTAAATTACCAGCTTAGATATTAGGATGTGTTTTGTGATGTCCTTATGAGATGGATTTTTGTGGAGACCTTGGACAGGTGGAAAGTAATTAATCTTCTAATGTCACATCCCATCATTTACAGTATGTCAGTCCTTATTTAGGTGACTTGCACCAGTCAATGACATTTAATGTCACAATAAGAGAACTTATCAGTTCATTCATATACTAAACAGTAATTTATCAGTAAAGGTGTAGTTCAACATCAATAAGACACTAATGTTAAGATTCGTCCAAATATTCCTTTGCAGATTTAGTTATATACAGCTGATTGCTGTGCTCTGTATGAACTTCCTTTATTTCACACTTTTAGCATTGATTATCTTGTTGAACTGGCATCTCTCGAGGGTTGGTGTTGTGTATATTACTGTAGGCTGCAAGGGAACAGTCAGTTTTTCAGATTTATGTGTTGGAAGCAGGGAACCTAGAAAAATACCTTTCATCAAAATGGCTTTGACAAGGGTACATTGTGTGTAATGGCTGGGTGACTGGGCCACAGCCTGGGCTGTGAATCGTGAAGGCCACAATTTGCAACATGTAGGACTTAATTAGTTGCGCTCATTTGCTTGAGGTAGAAAACATTGCATAGCTGTCGGGCAAAGGTTTATTGAGTATCGTGTTTGATTGCAAGTCATTGGGTCATCGGTGATTCGTTCTCAAACGCAAAAACTGTAAAGCTTCGTTCAAGATGCAAAAAACTAGATTAATAAGAGTCAGAGGTTTTAGGTTTCAGTTCTTTTGGAGGTAGAACGTTTCCGGTCCGGTAGGAGAGAACACAGTGTCTACAGTGATGGTTGGGGGTGGTTGAGTGATGCTCTGGGGTTTCAATAGGAAAAAATCATGCTGCCTAAAGGGAAGCTGTAGTTCGGGTGTCATTGGATCTTTTAACTGGACAACGACCCTAAATATATCTCTGGCAAGAACAATACACAGAGGCTTGTTGCTTGTATCACCGAGTCTACTGCACATCTGCTAACGGTAAAGTCTAGCTTGTACAAACAGCCACAATTCTCTGTGAGGGAGTGACACTTACCTGCCAGCAACTAAATCACTCGATAACAATTACCCTCTATACCTTTGTTGGTACTCACGTGAGACTGAGAGTGTGCATGCGGGAATTTGTCATCAGGAGACATTGATTAATTATGCCACACGCAATTAGCCCATCAAATTGAGTGTGTCCTCCTCTTCCGTGGAAAGGTGATGTCAGAATTTTATGGGGCATTAGGTAGAAGGGCTCCTTGTGGTTTCTTAAAGATCGCCTCAAGAGCCTTGCAGACACACTTGCAGGCTGTTTTTGTAACAATTGAGAGTCATGAGGCCTGTAGGGTAAAGAGAAGGCAAACTGATCCTTTTAGCCTAGTGTCAATACTGATACCCATCACTGTGTGCTCTCCCAGCAGGGTCCATGACCCGCCTGTAAGTCTGTGGCATCTCGGTGATTGAGAGAAGAAATGACAGGGAGACAAATTAGGAGAGCAAGGAGAGATGGTTGAACCTGTAACTCCTCATTTCCAAATGCAAATTGCCTCCTAATAGTTTTTTCCAGGTATTCAATGGATGCCTTGAACATGTATCACTCTTTCTCCTAATCTTTCCATCATGGATATTACTGTTTGCTTGTGTTCTCATCCTGTTAACTTCACTCTCTATATGCTGTAGTTCTTTTATACTTATTTATTTATTCCTATTTATGTATTTGACCTTAAATGAACAATGAAAACAAGTATGACATCTTTTAATGTTCTGCCAATGAGGACACTATAAAAGAGTATCGTAAAGTAGCTCATTTCTCCAGAAGCTCATAACAAAACTACCTCAGGCAGCTTGTGGGCTTTTGACTGATTTTGCAGACCTTATGGTTTTCTGTCCCAAGATTGGCTGTAACTCCATAGTGGTGTGAAAAGCCCCATTTAACCTGTATTCATACTTCAGCCATTGTCAGTGTGTTAGACCTTTTGTAGGAGGACCTAAGGATGGCAATCAGCACTGCTATTGTAATTCATATAATTGTCATTTCATTTTTGAAGGTCAGTGTATAGTTAATTTGCAGAAAGCCTTTCTATGACGAGGATAGTGATGCTACAGATGATATCTTGTCTTTCTGCTTAGTCAGTTAGCATGAAAAAGAGCCTGGTAGGTGAAAGGAATTGTTGCACATGTGAGCGGGTGTTTGGTGTACGTGTGGTAGTGTGTCATGAAGGGACACTGCTTTAAGATAAGAAGTGGGAAGAAATTGTCTGAGATGGGAAAAAAAACAACCTTAAAACGTGTGTGTACAGTAGATGCGAGGTGAGGGAGAACATAAGGTGTGACAGCAGCAGAATAAAAATACATAAAAATCAAATCAGACGCTTAACTTAATTTTCTTATTGCTGTGATCATGCAGTCATAATATTGAAACAAGGAAGCTGAGTTATGGACTGGACTTGCAGCACTGCCACCGACTGTAGTCGTCTTCTGGGAAATTATTGATTTCCCCCTTTAATATGAAAAGTGTAGAGTATCTACACCTTTCTGTGTGGTCAAGGATAATGGCTCGATACTGGGGCCCAGCCTTCTTTCAGAGAACTCTGCTAGTGTCCGTTTGCATGCAGCTTTGTGCAGGAGCCGGTTGACACGGGCAGCTTTGACAGTGGCGTTATACAGTATGACGCGCCGACATGAACGTTGCATTTCATGGTGACTCAGTGCTGCCTCTCATCCAGATGGCTCGGAGGGATAACTTCTGCTGTAGAGTTGCAGGGGAATAGTTACTTCATGTGTAAAATCCTACGCTCACGCCATAATTATGAGCAGAATTAGAACTTCCTGTTCGAGCCCCATGAGGCTGCTCGTACACGTTCACGCGTCCCTTGAACCAATGCAAACCTACACCCCGCGAGGTTAGAACAGTAGAGTCTGATTATAATTCTAACCCAAGTAAACGTTCCGTCTGCTCAGACGTGCTGTTTAATGCCCCCTGGGACATCTATTGATTATACTTAGAATGTAGTACCACAAGGGACTTGATGTAATACACACTGTGTCAAGTGAGAAAAAGACATATGATCATATTTAATGAAGTTTTGAAGTAGAAAATTCACTTAGTGTGTTAATAATGGAGGTGCTGCTTTTACTTGGCTTTGCTATAGTCATCCAGTAACTCCCATACATGTTTGGAAGGTGCTTAATAACAGCTATAGAGGAGCTTTAGATAAAAGCATTGTGATTCATAACTGATCAGCGCTAACCTCGTAAATGCTTGTTTTGGTCTATTTTTTTTATTTTGTTTTGTAGCTTTGGGTTAATGTAGGATTTGCTGTATTTCACCTTTATGTGTGCATGTCTCTGTGTGGACGTGTGGTCTAAAGATCTGGCGTCATGTCTGACAAAGACAACTGAATTCACTGTGCAAACATGGCGGAGGCAGCGTTATGGCATTCACCCATAAGATTGAAGAAGACGACTGAAGATGTGACAGCGACATTCTTCATGATTCTGAACATACTGTACATACAATGACCTAAGTTCTGTCAAAGATCTGAACAATAATGCTCCACTTGATGTAATTTGTCATATCGCCAGCAGGGGGTGGGTCAAATTAAATGTGGCTCAAGTAAAAACAAAGGCAGCCCTACTGTCCACATATTCAAGTTACTGTCTAGTGTCTGTGTTCGTTGCACTGGATGATGTTCCATTCTTTGCTGTGGAAACTCACAATGCGTGTCAAAGCCACCGCTACTCGCGTGTCATCCTGTTGTCCAATCAGTCAGCGTAGTAAAACACATGAGCCCAGAGGGACCCTCTCCGTGTTATGCTGATGTGCGTTTAAAGAAAACATCTGGCCTTTATCAGTGCTCGGGTCCCTTTGAGACCGTCACGTCCCCAAACCCTCTCGTGTCGCGTAAGCAGGAGGAATATTACTGCTGCAACCCGTCCGTGTGACACTTGTAAACGTGAATGAAGAGAGCCCCAGAGAGCAATAGTGGAACTTTGTTTACAAGAGTGAGGAGGCGGGTGGTTCTCTAATACCGAAAAACCCCTAAAGCTCACTACAAAAGTGAGAAATGTGTTGAGCTGAGGATCATCAAATAGCATAAGCTGGTAGAGGGGTGATTGTTACAACTCCATTTAGAGTCTAAGGCTTTGAGTTCTAGAAGAATTAAGAGATAAAATTTTTCATTTGACAGCGGAGGAGTGCTCTCGGCCTCTCCCCTCCTATTCTGTGTGTTTGCTCTGCTGTGAAATGACACCGCCGAATCAAAAGCGTGTCTTTTCCGTGAAGGCATGACTTCGGATTGTGTAATCAGGTTTCTCTGTCGACAGCTCCCAGTCTTCTACAAAATGCGTGTTGACAAACAGAGGCAGGGCCACTACGCCGGGGCGCTGGGAGGGAGTGTGATGCTTGATGAAGACCTTGAAGAGAAGTAAATATCCACTTAAGTGTTTCCTCCGCCGCGCGTTCTACTCTCAGTGGTGTTGCTCAGGTGCCGCGAGCAGTCAGCGATGCTCTGAAGAGGGGGTGAAGTGTGTAGAACAGGCTCTGTTTAAGGCTGATGGATTCATTTTTCTCACTTTATCTTGGATCTCAGCCAGAATTAGCCCCGTCTGCAGTATCATTCCCAGTCTTTAGTAAATCTGTTTATTTAGTGACATCTGCACTGAGGTTTACTCACCATGCAAGCGTGAGACGTCTACACTAACAGATTTTAGATGTGTACTTAGCTCCTGTTTCAATTAGCGTCATGCAAAAAGCCGGCTAACGCACATTTGAGTTGACAGCGCTTATGTAATGTAACGTTGTTTTCATAAAACCTCTTCATGCTTTGTTTCCACTCATCGCCAGCTGCTGGGTCAACTGAACGATTTAAGAATTTAATTAAGCTTCAGTTTGGGTCGCAATCTATCAAGCCTGAGACTCTGAGCATCAGTAGCATGGATCAAATAGGGGAAGGGATGATGTGCTAAGCGAGAAGTTAGAGATGGAAGCTCTGTCATGCACTGAAATAGAAAAGTCTGAAGTGGCTTATCTATTTGATCTCTGAATCCTCCAGTTCCACTCCGCAGAGTGGGGCTGTTATTTTTCTGCCTGCCCATATTATGCTGCAGATTTCACTGCAAGCCTCTAAGGTATGCAGCATATCAGTCTGCGTTATCCCTTCGGACTGCTCCCCTCATCATTGCCAGCATGTAATACAATACCTTCTATTGACTTCTTGGGAAGCGGCTCTCGCAGTGGGAGAATTGGCCGCGTTGCTATGGCTTAATGTAAACTAATTTCACTGGGTGGTGTTGAGTGAAATTATACGCTCCTAAAGTGCTTGCTTTATGTACACTTGTTTGAAGTTTGTGGCTATAAACCCGTCTTTCTGTTTTAGGGGTTTTGTCCTCTTTGTTCTCAGAACACTGCGGAAAACGTTACTAACTCCATCTACTTCCTCTTTTATGTTACAGCCACACACACAAGTTCAGATTAAGATATTTATAAGATGAGTTTGTGTGGTATTGTGTGGTACCACATACTGTATTTACCTGTGTATGTATTAGGAGTCCAGACCTATGCGGCAGTGACTGCAGGCTATATTTAAACATGAGCATATGTGTGAAATCTAGGAAGGTATGTAGTGTGTACATTACTGTATGTGTGACAATGGTTCACACACAGGGAATGTGTCACTTGCAATTTATTTATACGCAAAACTTGGCTCAGAAGTCATTAGCCTCTGGGTCAGTGTGATACCAAGTTTGCACAGACTGTACCCGTCTGCAGGAACGACTTGTAATGTACCTTAATTTTACCTGCTCCAGGGTTCCCATCATGCTGCACTTGTTCCTACTCTGATGCAGCCATTATAGAAATGATATATATTCCTGTTTAATTTGCATCCGTTTTGCCACTTTTCCCGAGTTACATCCTTATATTTTGCCATCTGGCTGAAGCTTTTGCTCTGCTGCGGTGACAAATGTCTCTCTCCTGCCATGTGCATGTAGCGTAGCCTGCAGCCAATGGGAAACCTGCTAATCATGGCCCAACCTGGCTGTACTGTACAGTATGTGGCTGTCGGTAACCATGAAAGCCTGTGCTTTTCTCAGGGAATTAGAATCTGGCTTATCCAGATTTGACTCTCAACTGGGGCTGAAAGTTTGACTTTCACTAGATTACTTTACTCAGTATCATAACATTAGTCATTGGCTTGTGACCTTTGGCACATCCACACATCCACTTTTTGGATAATACTTAAGAATTCTGGTTTAGGGCCTTCGGACTGCAGACTCACTACTGATTACAAGGCTAATTTCAGACTCTGGCTGAAAGGTGAATCCTGAAGTCTATTCTACAGCTATTAAAGCCAGTGGTTGGTGGCGTTGAATCGGAGGCAGTAAAGGCTGAGATCACATTTGACTACACGACTGTACCTAATAAAGGGGCCATTGTGTGCCGTGGCTCTGGCTAACCCTGTGGTATAATAAACTCATAATGTCATAACCTGCCATAGTGCATTAGAACTGTGGGCACAATCACCTCTTGTAGTGTATTTTGCGCACAGCGCTGCATGTTTCTATCAAACCCTCATGGTCTGTTTGCACTTCAATAAATAATTTGCTGATTATACGATCAGTTTTTTTTTTATTACATTTTTATTACCTAAAATGCAGTTATTAAAACCTGCTGGAAATTCCTGATTGCTCGGTAACCATCCTAGTTCTGCAGGAGATTGAAATAAAACAAAAAACCTCATAAATTCCTTAATTCACGTGTCTCAATGTTAAGAATAAAATCTGTGCTGCTGTGAGAATTTTGGGCCAGTAAGGACTAATTTCCTGCCCTGAGAAGCTTCATAAATAAGGACCCAATTTAGTTTATTGAAGTGCAGCAGTAAGTTGGTAAACATGCCGAAATAGCACATAGCACAAACCCATTTTCTTGCGATTAGGGATGCTTCTCAACCGGTAAAGGGATTTAAAACATGATAATGCAGATAAAAAGGAGACATTAATAATTTTGGTATGTTAATTAAAGGCAAGAGGATTAGGAACAACAGGAGCCTTGTAAAGCACCGAGGATACAGGGGGCATTTTTCCAAAACCTTTCATAATGAAGACGTTGCTTCCTTACTGTGATCAACAAATCTTATAGGGCAGTAAAAAACCTTTCCGGTTTCATCCCCCAGCTCAAACACACGCAGTCTGCTTAACTGGGTTTTCTCCTGGTCCTGTTCCTCTCATAGTCCAAAGACAAGCACCTACATGAGCTTATGAACCGCCTCTTAAATACTGTATGTGGTTATATATAATTAAATTAAATACCAAGGCCTGTAAATGTAAAAGCATTGCGTTGTAAACCTTACATTAACTTTTTATTTATACTCTATATGCCTTACTATAATAATACTCTTGCTTGCTTGGCTAATATTTGCTCTTAGTTTGATGTGCAGTTGTTTGTGCTTGCCTACAGTAAATGGACACTGCGTACAGTGATGAACAGCCATTTGTTGGACCCACACTTTCCCCACAGGTCAAATTTTGTGCCGTGAGCAAAGGCTTATTGGTTGTTTAAAGGTTAATGACGAGTGTGGAGTCATAAATAAATTTATAGTCGCCTCACGCTGCTTGTTGCTGTTCTACGATCTGGTGATGGTCACTGATTTGTGGACAAATGTCATGGCGAGCTGCAGACAAATTGAAATGCTATCTGCTGGAAAATTGCAGATATTGTAAAATGGACTGTGTTGCTAGGGATAAACAGAGATATCGTAGCTGCTGCGGTCACTGCTGTGGCCTATGTGACATTGACTGTGTTCCATGATCAACTCCAGTCCAGGTGGAACATTTAACATGGTGTTTTAACAGTAGAACATTGGAACAAGCCTCGTCTCCAGCGGTTACCATGGCGCTATGAGCCCAAACTCAAAGACTGACAGATACAATTTTATTTGTAAAACAGATGTTGAAACATCTTTCCATTATGTACAGTAATCTTTTGTTGAATTAAATGCGTCTTTAACTGCAGCATCTGTGGCTGGTGAAGGTTTACTGTACGACTGTATTAAAAGATAAATGCAGTTTGGGTCTTTTTACAATAAAAAAAGGCATCTCCTGCACTGTTTCTAAACAGCTGGGCTTATTTAGAGAACAGAAGCATTATTGAAATCGTATTTACACCTGGGCAGTGGGCGGCTCTCATCATTTAAGTGATTCTAATTCCACAACCATTTGAATAAATGTCACAAATGCTGCATTCAGCTGTAGGACTGGCTTCCTGCAACAGCTGGCACGGGCTTCTAGTCAGTGTGCCATCATCACTGTGCCTGGGCCTCCCACTCTTCTGTTGTTTTTATTTATTCTCTTCCTACTGGAGAAAATGGTTTCTTTATTACACCCCTCTGCCCCACATTAGGGAAAGGCAAGTTTTAGTCTTATTCTGTCCAAAGCAGGTGGTAGTAGAAGCTTTAGTTAAGGACTACAGGAGTGTGACTTTCTGATGCACTGCAGAGAGGAATGCATGAGAAAACGAGGTTTAAAAGGTGTGTACTCCTCTGGACGGGACATCCACCCTGGACATGCCCATAAAATGCATGAAAAATGATTAGGCTGTAACTAATTACCCGTTTAGTGCCGTCGAAAGTTGTTAAACACACCATTGCTTTTTAATACCTAAGGTAAGGAATGGGATTAATTAAGCAGAAATGTATTGTTCTACTTTGCCAAGTCTCTTTCTGACAGTCTCTAAAAACATTGCGTGATGAGGTTTGCACCTCAGGGAACTGGGTGGTAATGGCCTGAGAAAGAGATCTCATGAGCAGCTGCCTCTGTAACACAGGGCAGAGGGAAAGTTCAAAACTTATAAATGTATTATCCTAAAGCTCGACCTTTAAAGGTGAAATCCAATAGGTTGTATGTAATTATATTATTCTTATTCTTATTATTATTACCATTATTTTTATTGTTAAACAGAACTGACACCCAAAAAAGCAGCACATACTGAGTTGAGTTTAATTTTCTGCTGCTGACAAATTGCTTTATATGGTGCAGGAACT
Source organism: Betta splendens (assembly GCF_900634795.4). Classification (NCBI taxonomy): domain Eukaryota; kingdom Metazoa; phylum Chordata; class Actinopteri; order Anabantiformes; family Osphronemidae; genus Betta; species Betta splendens. Next base: position 3,923,042 of record NC_040883.2, on the reverse strand, counting down.
ACTGTATTAAGCTCACTGTACCATTGCTGCCTGACCTTAATCATGTACATTTACACCACATCACAACAGGAAGTTCCTAATTTAATGAGCTTCACATGGACTATAATTTTAGCTAATTGAAGATGGCGTGACTTATTTGTTGTTAATATTTCTATTGTGTCACCATTATCTGTATGGTCTTAATCCTTGTGTAAAGAACAGCAGGGTCCAGCATTCATGCAAATCCTGACGATAGTGGGGTGATTAATAGATTTACAAATGTGTGATGGCTTAGATATTGATTGGAATTAACAGTGCTGTTTGTCTTAGAATTATTGTCTTTATGTATTGTCATTATTTTCCAAAGCTGCATCAGTGTAGTTATAAATAAATAAATAAAGATTTTGTTGAAACTACAAATGTGGAATACATGCTTTGTATGGTAGGTGGATCTCTATATACTATAAGACAGGCAGCGGATGAATCATCTTATCACTTATCGTATATAAAGATTTTGCTGAGGAGCTGAAGGAAATTTTCACTGCAGTACATGACGGTGAAATGTCACATGTAATCGACAACTGGTTGATCTTTGTGATTGCTTACAATGTAAATGCAGGCAGCTGTAAGTGGTTAAGTGTGTAGGGACGTTTGAATGGCGTTTGATTTCCTCCAGGATGCTGCCTGTTGCTGCAGCTCTGTAGCTCTCAGTGCGCTGGATCTATTGTTAGGACAGCGGGGACCCGTCTGACAGCTGGGAGATTTACACTTTACATGCGCTTAAAGTCATGGTCCGACACAGAGGCTGCCAGAAACGGTTGCCAGGTTGCCAGACATCGGGCCAGCAAATGCTCCATACAGCCATTTAACGGCTGTGCCTTCCGCTGCAGGCTTTATGGCCCAGGCTGATGCACTGAGGACACAAGCAAACGAGAACATTGATTGACCACTTGGACAAGGCCGAGATGCCGTAACTTAAAACTGCGGCCTGATTACTTTTTACCCAGGATGCATTACAGGCTTTTGCTGCCTTGATGAGAACTGATGTTTTATTTGTGTTGTATTTCCAATACTAGAATCTATATAATATAAATAGTATTAAGAAGAGATGAGAGCGTGACATCTATATTGTATGAAGATGTACTGTATTGATGCTGCTCTACCTACAGTACTGTATAGTGGAGGAACACTGGTGGTTTCTGAACCTTCCAGCTGCAACAAGGTCACATTATTATTTTCAGGCCTCTTGTGTTGGATAGAATGCATTTTAATGTATGTATGTATTATGTATTTTTCTGACTCTTAATTAAATAAATATATGAACGTGCCTGTTCATGCTTTACGTTACAAACCCCTTTAGCAGTAGGAGAAAGAACTGTTTCCTCTAAATGACACAACTTATCTGTTGTAATTCTTTTAGAGTGAACGCTTCAGCTCTGTCTCTACTTGATTCTGCTGAATTGGAAACCATCAGAAAGGTGAGAGTTGTCTTACCTCAGCCACTGCCAACAGCAGCTGTTCACACTGTTCCAACCACTACAATAATATAATACTGAAGTGTAATTACTGTTCTGATGTCTGAAGAACAATTCCTGCTGTCAAAAATTTAACTTTATCTACTGTACTGCCAGTTTTCTTAAAGCACTGTACCTCATTTACTGAAACCCAGACAGCAAAGCCCTCTGTAACCCAAAGCAAATCAGACACTACACTACTTCAGAAGTCAAATTCAGAATAGACAAATTATTATACTGAAGCCAACATCACCTAGAGACCAGAAGAACATGACTATGAATGCAGAAACTGTACTTTTCTTAATATAAGAACGTGACTATACTGTATGACTCCAACACCACACTGTAAAGACTCATGAATGGAATAATATTTTTAAATCCTTCAGTGGTTTTAGGTGTAATTTTTTTGTTTTTCACTATTCTTTTTTTATTGTTGTAGCTTTGTCAGTTTCTCAAATGTGTGAAACTGAGATATTGTCGTCTGCATGTAATTATTGGGTAAACTTCAGAACAAGCACTGAAATTGTAATTAATTTGTGTTTATTCCTCCTGTTTCGCTGAAGCACCTAACTTAATGAAATCCCACAGCTATTAATCTTTTGACTTACCTCTGAGCGACTTTGTCAGCAAGCCACCATGAGAGTGCAAACCAAGCCTGGCATTTGACTAATTGCAATCATTTGACAATGATTGCCGCTGTAATGTATTGGAAATGCGCTGCGACGTGGAGGCGCCCCTCTCTGTCTGGTGACCCACTTTGAGGCCAGGGTGCAGAGACAGCTGTTGCATCGCTAAAAAAGCCTAGACTAATCGGTGCACAGTGAGTGCAGAGGTAATTATTGCAATCAGAGCCGCTCCCGACGTCCAGTCGAATGTTTTTGCAAAGCTTTCCGAAAACAGGGCACCATCCGACTCCCAATCAATCACCCAGCGCTGCAGCATAACCAAACTCCAAGTGGGTCTCTGCCCTTCGGTTCCACAGAGAAGAATGACACTTACCTGTCCTTGGCACCTTTGCGGATTGCTGTGTTTGATGAAGACCTCAGTCGCAGCCTTCTGGGCTAGAGTAGTGAGCTCATTACAGCTAGAAGAGACAAGTGCTTGGGAAAAAATGAATAGGGGAGAGTGTCTGAGTGAGAGGACGGAGACAGAATGTGCGGGATGTGGACTGCAGAGAAAGTAGTAAATATGAGTGATGGGAAAAGCCGTCTGAGGTGAAATGAGGGGCACGCAGCGCTTGTAGATTCCACTTGCCTTATCATTTAACTCTTATTTGTTGGTCTTACTAAACTGTCAGCAGACTCCTGGTTTCTCGGCCATTACCTGTAACGTGTCATGGAAATGCTGACAGGCTGCCTGTCTGCACATGTCTGGAAAAGAACTGCTGCTTTTTCAACGTCAACCATACATTCAGATTTCACAATGTGCTTTTTTTTAAGGACAAATCCATGTAACAGCGACTTTCTAAAGTTCACTAGTCCCTTTTACAAATAATATGTATTTCCTAATCATGTGTTTCTTCAACCTTTCCTGCCGTCTTTGTAAGTGCTGTTTGCTGTAATTGTGTGTTTTTCTGAGCCGGTTCAATTGTATCGTGTATTCCCTGCTCGGCCGAGCGTGTCATTACATATCATTTCTGTGCAAGATAATGCCGTATACGACAAGGTTACATTTCTGAAGGGATTCAGTGTAAGGGCTCACACATTCTCCTCTAGGTTCTTCTCTCACTCGATCGCAGAAATAGTCTGAGGATTCTGTGTTCCTACCTCTCGGTCGTGGCTTAATTTCTAGTTTAACCCTTCAACTGATTATCAGTCACTGGTAATTATACAGTACAGTAGGTGCTTGTTGTGTGACGTCTTTTTAGCAGATTCGTCGGGTGTAGGATTCTAATGCTTCTTAGACAAATGGACCAACGGTTGCACAAATGTCTAAAGTTCCCTTGTTCAATGTTTGGACAAGACTATTTACTTCAATCCTGCAAAGGTGGTAAAAATGGTAAAACCCAAACTCTGGAAAGCAGGTAAATTGAAATTCCCGAGTCCATAAGCCGGCACCAGCTGAAACACCTGTTGGTAATGTTCTCTTTGACCTGTTGTATAATGATGATTGCCTTCTATTACCTTTCTTTGTTTTGCCTGACTGATTGTTCAGTCAGAGTGTCGCGGTGCATGTGGAGGCGGCAGGGTTCACGTGAACTAATTAATTACCTTGGGCCGAGTCATCCGCTGGCAGTGCTTTGTCCCAGGGACTGACTCTGAGCCACAGGCCCTGTCCTTCATCACCTGTGAAGGTGTAATCTTATCTGTGGCTGTTGCATGGCTCTCCATTAATCACTCCCTCTGCCCAGTCGAATGGTGACTGATGGTTGACGTGTCCTTGTCTGGCCATCCCAGCTCTTTGGTTGGGACATCCTGGGTAATCGTCACCAGTGTTTGTGTCTTCATTACTGTAATGGTGTCCCCTACAGCCTCACATTGTGCCATCTGGAGTTCAGCACAAGGTAGACCTTGTCTTACTGTAAGGGCAGCGTTTATGGCAGGATCTCTTTATCCTAAGAGAGTCTACTTAAAAGTGAGGCAGTGAAGTTTCTACCCCGTCTCTTAATTAGCTCACTTTTATGTTGCGCTACCACAGACTGGAAATATCATACGTTGAGCAAAGGGGGCTGAGAGCATGAGGAGACTACAGATGCAACAGGAATAGTTTGTTCTTTTAAAGGCGGGTTAAAAATGGCACAAAGACGAAACAAATCAACCTTAGGTGACCTCGGCCTTTCTCCAATCCATAGTAATCAGTGAGACTGCATTGAGCTCTCTGCTTCATGGACCCTTACTGAGCAGCAAAGAAAACCAATCTGTCATCTCTGCTCACTGACGGGGGGAAAGGGCAGACAAAGTGAAGTGTGCTAATTATACTGTATATGAAGAGTGAGAAAACAAGTGGCTGGTGATGTATATTTCTCAGTTTTGGGGTCAAAGTCATCTTCTCCAAGTGGGTTTGCTTCTCGCCATTTCTTGGTCACTTAACGAAGTGTTTCCTCCTGGCAGTGCTTATAGGATTGATCAGGGATGTGAACTAATACGAGCCGGCCACCGATGTCAAAACACAGATGGCATGACTCACTTTGCAGCCTTCTCAAAGAGATTTTCTTTAATCTCGTCTTACGGACGAGTCTGGCCAAATGGCTTCCAGGGGGACGTGTGGTGTCTGTTTGTATAGATCTCTCATTAATTAATGTGACAGCAAAATATGAAATTAAACAGAAGGAAAACACCACTTATCAACTCACACTAGGCCGTGTACTGTACATGCAGCCAGGACCCATACATATGCACACGCACCACATCTGTTTTGCGAGCAGTGGCATCTAAAAATGATCTTCCTGGTGGGCTGATGATTTGGCAGCAGTGTGTGCAGGTTTTTATAACCTTTTGGATGCCTCCCATCCTTGTCCTACTGAGAACCGGGGACAAAGCTTTGCCCTATTAAAGATGAATAATGAGCCTGTTGGCAAAGGAGACGTCGCTAATGTTTTGTCCAAATATCTCAAATCTGTCCTCAATGATAATGTATTCTCTGCCTGTGCCAAACAGCTCTATATCTGGAGAAGTGATTTCGTCCCTGATACGACTTATAAATTCTGTAAACTAGTAACACGAGGGAGAGGTGAGAAGTCCCACACTCAAATGTCTCACAGGCATTTTCACATGCGGCTGCATCGCTTTGTTTGCTCATGCTAATGATTGTGATGACCTGTTGGTCTCCAATCTTGCAGGGAAATGGCAACCAATGCTTTTGGGAGGGAGCCATTGATCTCCCCTCTTTTGCCTCTTTCTTCAGGAATGCAAAAGAATCTGAGCCCGAGCTCGACAAACGAAAATGTTTATAAACTGAAGGAAAAAAAAAACAGACAAACACAAAATTTCTTCTGGCATATGCATGTGTTGCACATCAGCTTCAAGCTAATTGATGCTTATGCAGCTTATACCAAGCTGCTTGGTGTAAAAGTGCTCACGCTGCTTCCCTTATATTGGGCTCTTGAGGGTTGATGCTGCCTAAACAGCACAGCTGTGATTCCCTTAAGCAGAGCACTTTGCAATAAATGTTATACATTAGCAAACAAAAACAAAGAGGTGGGCTGGAATGGATGCGCATCTCCGCAGCATCTAATAATCTATAGGGCTGCAGTGGTCAGGAGAAGATTTGACACATCAGAATTCATGATTGATGGAGAGAACCGTTGGGAAATAGACGACCTAGGCTTCCAGTGCAGTGCTCCAGTATCTCCCTTCTCAGCAGAATCTGTAAAAACGCTACTTCGTGCACGTTGCGTGAAAAGATTTAACCTTTACACTACCTGCATCGCTGTGAAAACAAATTCATCACTCCCATTAATCATCAGAATGCATTAACTGTGACGGTGGCGTAAGGAAGTGGATCCTCGCAGGGCTTCCTTCTGCAGAAAACTAAGCCTCCATTGGGTGATCAGAGGCACAAAGGTCAGCTTCACAGGAGTCGGCAAAGATTTTCCTCTTTTAGCCTATGGCATTTTACTGTGCAGACTGAAAATCACGGCGTTAGGAGAGTGAAGATGGAGGGACCAGGGGAGCAGCCTTAAAAAGCCGTTCCCCAGGGTAGATTATTGCTTGGTTAAAAAAAAAATCTTTGAACAGGAACACAGTGTTTTTTTTTTTTTTCCCACCATCAGCTCTCACTCCTGGACACACATTTTTAAAATGTCAGTTCTTTAGAGGCACAGTTCTAATTTTTGTTCCGCTCAGTGTAAATAAATACGTCCGACTGTGAGTTTTTGTGCACAGATCCCAGGGTAGTGGCATGCGTGCTCAGCAGAGAGACCTCTCACTGCAACCTCCCTCTAACATATTGATCAGGAATGGCTATTGGCGCCGGCCCTGTGAATAAAATCCTGTTCTGCTGAGTTTAACTCCCCACTGTGCAACTGAGCACTGAGACAAAACCTTTAGCACTTTTATTGTAAGCTGCTTTTTAGCTCGCGTCCTGAGTGGAATGACGTCACTGCCAGGCACAGAGGAAGTGGAAGAATTGGAAATGCCACTTCAGTGAAGCACACATCCTCAGATTACTTTTGGTATCTGTTTTTCTGCCTGCCAGTCGTGCGCTTGAGTTCCGCACTAGACCAGGGAAAGATCACTGTGATTTATAACATCAGTGGCAGGTAAATAGTGTTTTCTGGCTTTGCACTTAAAGTTATTTGTTGACATCAAAGAGAAGGAAAAACTTGACATGTAGATATACATTTCTCTGCTGAAAGCAATAATCCCTTTGACATTTGGAATAACGGTAACATGAAAAAGACAATGTTTATACAGATTCAGGATACAGAATGTGCAGCTCCACGCTATGGGAAGAAGCCTTTTTCCTTGTTTGGTGACTTATACTATTATAAGGAGAGATCACCCTGTCATATTCTCCATACTTCACATCAGCAGTACAAATGATTGCTTTTGCTATCTTTCTGCATGTGAATTCGCACAGACTGGACCTTTACAAACTGGAACAGGCCCTATCCTTTTGGTCCACCAGTAACTATGATCTGAATGATCTGCTTTGTTTCCCTGAGCCTGGCACCCCTAAATGACTTTAGGTAGTCGAGTGATTTCCCATATATCATTTATTTATTTAGTAATTAATTTACTTGTGTATTAATCTATGAGCTATGTATTTAATATTAAATAATGCACAGTCTTCTTCATGAGATTTATGATAAACGTAGAGCTTTCTCAGTGGTCCTTTGTTTTCTGTTTGGCTGGAACATAGGGCAGTACAGTTTGGGTGCTTTTGTCACAGACCGTTTGTGTGCTGCTGTTTCGTAACAGTTTTTTGCGGCAGCTGGGGTTCAAGAGGCCCTTCCTGGGTAGTGTATGGGCTCCTGTCGTCCCCCTTACTGGCAAGGAGATGTAGGAAGGGTCCAGACAGTTATGGAGAAGTGAATGCTCAGAGGAAGAACGTTTGGGTGCGACTGAACTGGCCAGGAGACTGGGCTCGGTATCGCTATCTGGTGTAGCGTAGCCACTTTTGTCCTCGCACAACTCCTCCTGCTCCTCCTCCTCGTCATCGTCACAGCACAATGCGTGGTACAGAATTTTGTCACTGAAACGGACTCTTTCCCTTGTGCCCGACGTGCGGGAAATCTTGTGGCTGTGCGTGGAGCTGCTGGCCTCCTCGCTGGACGAATCTGGAGTAATAATGCGGGGCCCGTTGGGGATGGGCAGCCCGCCGTTCATCTGAGAGTAGGCGGAGGCAGTGGTGGGGGTCTGGGTCGGTATGGTCCCACGGCCCAGCTCTGGCTGGAGGTCTCCTGGATGGTCGCCAGGCCTGCCAGCGGCGGCACCGGCGGCCTCCAGATAGCTGCAGAACTCCCAGCTATCAGAGAGCACGTCTGCGTTGAGGAAGTCCAGCCTAAAGGCTTCTCCCAAACCCCGCTCGCTGCTGGACGTGCTGCTGGCTGTGGCCACTGTCCAGTCATCAGGCTCCAGGTCAAAGTCAAAGTCCGACGTTAGTTTATCAATCTGACCCACCACCTGCGGTAGAAGAGGGAGGAAACTAATGAGAGTCTGTAGAGATGCAAATTTTGCAACCAAATGGAAAGCATGGCACCACTGATAATGTCCACTGATTGCATTGACGCATACTGTAAGTACTGTCGGCATCAAATCAGTAGATGGTTATGAAATACGATAAAGACATTCATATTCAATCCAGGATCTATTGGTATAATTTATAGTACACACAAAACTGATTAAATCATTCTGAGATTCTTTTTGATTAGTGGCTTTCATCACTGATAAAACCTTTTATATCCTTAACATGCTACTGTATTCCACTAAAGTCTACATTTGTGTAGCTTATATACTCAATGTATTGTCAAACAACAACATACTTTGAATGCACCACTAGATGTGATTGACTCACAAGGAGGTGGATTGGTTTGGATGGAGGGTATGTAATGTAGCTCATCATATTACTGATGAGCTACAGACTCATGGTGATGAAATGATTGTAATTATACTACCTGCAAAATGAGATAGAAATTCACTGAAAAGAAGCAGTAAAGTTTGGATATTACTGTACGGTATGTGACCAGATTTGTTCCAACTGAACCTTTTCTGCTGCAGTATTAGGTCACACAACATGTGAAAAAAAAATTAGTAATTATTATGTTAAATATTAACTTAGTGATTATTAATTTAACTCAGTAGAAACTGGTCTTTAGACAGAACTTAACTACAAAGAAATAATTTACAAACTTAACTTAAATCTGACCAATTTAAAGTCTGTTAACAGGTTACTGGGCTAATTCACCTCCAATGCTCATTCACGGATATATGAGCTAATACATGATACTGTAAAACCTTTAATGCATTAGCCTTAGTTGTTATTTATTATTTTTAAATAGTTGTCAATTAGCTTTATGCTACATGAAGAAGACTAATCCATCTGAATGAGGTTGTAGCATTAAAGCCACAAACAAAGACAGACCCTAAAGACTAAGCCTCTTGTAAATGAACGCGAGCGCTAGCGTGGACTGTATCTGCCAGGAAGGTTGAGTTGAAGCGACGCAGATGTTCACAACACTGGAGCTTTATGCTAAAACCCCTTAATGCAGCGCTTTTTTTCATTCCAGTCAAACAGAAATAAACTCAAAATGTCTTGTACTCCAGGGAACGGTGTCACATTGCTCTTTGTTTATTGTATGTTTAACCTCTGCTTTGTTTAGCTGCCGCTGCGCCACGTGTTTGATGAATAGACACTTGAGGTGTGCTGACAACGCTTGTGAAACACGAGCCTCCTGTACTTCACCGTTTAGCACCTTCAATCACAGCGTTCGCCTTTCGACAGCGCGCTATTGTGAAACCACAGCACTCTGCATTCATGATACAAATGATGCATTTCCCCAAACTATTCAGCAATTAAGCCCATTGGTTTGAACTCTGCAAAGTTTTGTAAAATACGTGCATGCGGGCTTGCAGTGTAATTGCAACTGAATAGTGGAGAAAGTGTAATTTTACCCTGAGATTTGTGGAACATGATCCTTTTTTTTTCCCCCCACTGTAATTATGTGCAGTGTTTACTTCTTTTTGGCTCTTATGACTACAAATGAGCACAGTTGGATCAACAACACCAAGTCTTATCCCTGCATGTAAAATTAAAATCCCTATTTGGTGTTCATCTAACGTAGATAAATTGAGTGCAAACAAAGTTCACTAAAAGCTGAGGTCATCTGCGGGGCGGATGTGACAACTGATATCCACCAGCTCAATAATGTGCAGATATCTGGTGAATCTGAATGACACAAACGTTAGCTCATAAACTAACAACGCAAACAAAGACGGACAGAATTCAGTTTGTGTGGCCACTCCGGTCCTCCTTCTCACTCGCTCATCGGTCCCTGAGCCTCTCACCTCGCCGGTACCCGGACTGTGGTTCTCTCGCGCAGAAGGAACGTGGTCGTGCGAATCTTCCGAGCCTTGGATTGCCCCGACCTGTTTGCTGCGTGATTCACTTTTTATTCATGGAGTTGATCATGTGAGATGGTCCTCAAGGCCCGAGGGGCCGAATAGCTTAGCTTACTCGATTATACAAATTGAGCGAGGTACTAATTTAATCAATGAGCAGTCGCAGGAATTCACAACGCTGCCGTGACTCTGGCGCACACTCTTGTTTGTTTTGACACTTTCTTGCAAGTCATGAGCTAAATAATATTTATATTGAAAACTGCTTTAAGGCAAAATCAGGAAAGTTATGTTGCATCAAAAGGAAGAAGCATGAAAGGAAAGCCACCCAGGTGTCTCTTTTTCTCTGCACAATGACCCTGTGCAGTGTGCAGCGTAAGCCGTGCCAGCTTCAGCTGCTTACGCTGACCCCCGCCTGCGGCATGTGGGCTAATTCAGCCTGATAACTGTCTACTAAGTCTTTTAGGTCACAATGCAGCACATGCTCAATGCAAAAACCACAGCCCCACACGTCTCATGTTTCATATGAGTCCGTGGAGCAGATTGCCCCGGCACAAAGGATGAATGAGCGCATCAGGAACAAGTCATTAACAACGTGCACAGTGTGTTTCAAATAGAAAATTCATTATGAGAAGCTACAACAGCTAGAAATAGGAGGCAAAAGTAATTATGGGACTTTACTATGATACATTTTGCGGCTTCATTGTCTGTGCAACAGTTGTCTTTCAGAGATGTTCCTACATTATGTCACATATTGCTTCTATGCAATAAAAGGCATGAGTGGAAGACAACTCCGGGGTTCTATCTAGTTTCGAGGAAGGATTTCCACGCCAACACAAAGTTGATACTGACAATAAAGAGCAATAGCTGCTTTTTCAGCTGGCAGCCTCTAGTCAGCTGCGGTCATGGCACCTGATCAACACTCGGTTGAGTCATTTAAGAGTTCTCAGAGGTGCTTTAAAAGAGAGGGCTGCCTCGGCACCATCAGGCGAGAGGTTATTACTGTACCTCAACACCTGTCGGGGATGATTGGGCTGCGAAAGTGAGGGTCAGAGTGAAAGAGGGCACATGGCGCTTTGTTTGTGATCAAAAGCTACAGTGATGGAGACAATAATCTAATACTGAGGGCTGGTCAGTGATGAAGGACCTGTGTGAGTGTGTGTGCTGATGTGAGGTTGAAGTTCAGAACTGTATCTACCCTGCCTTGAAAAAAAGAGCGCCTCACTGCTGAAACTGTCTGAAGCCAAATTTTTAAGAGGCTCAGTGATATTGATGAGGACATTCCGATGATGTAATTTCTGTCTCTCTTTAAACCTTTAAACAGTCTTGACGTGTGCGTTTCTACAGTACGGGGACTCACAACTGTGTCAGTAGACAAGACGTGAGCGAATAGTCATTCATCTTTAACATCTTTCTCATCATCTAAATGAAGAGAAAATCATGATTTTACTATTTGGCGTCTTTAGTATTTGTAAAAAAAAGCTTCTCTGAAATACAGCAATGTGCTTTATACATATGTAAAAAAACACATCAGGTGTAATGTACCAAAATAAATCAGACCTAACACCCACTGGGTTCATTTGAAATGCACGCTGTATGACTGAGTTTTATGTGGCTCGCTTCATTACGCTGTGTTCAAGTGGCCACTCTCCATCTGTTCCTGCGCCACCCATTCTTCCAGGAGTAGTCCTCGGTGCTGACTGCATGGTTCGCGCTGCTTGTTTTTTAATTATGCAGCAGCCAGTGTCCAGCATAGCTTCACGTGTTCGCGCTAAAATTCCGACTGACTTGTGGCTCGACATGTCACGTGGGATTTCCCACCTACCTGTAAGCAGGAAGTTTTGGTCATTATCAAAATTGTACATTGTAAGTACAAAAAACTTTAAAATATTGTTCTGTGCATTAGTTCCTGCAGATTTGTGCCACATTCTGCCCACTGCCCCTCTATTTAGTTCTCCACAAGACGTGGAAAAGGAAGCATCCCAGCCACTCAGTGTGGTGATATGGTTTATCTTATCCCCAAGAAGCTAATTTATCATCTTGACTTACTCTGAAAAAACATATTTACTGGATTCTCTGGGAAGAAAAAAATGTGGTGACTCGTAAATGTGTGCAATCTCCTCCAGACATCTTATTCTAACATGGGATGAAATAGCATTGTGGGAGCATTTTGAATTTCTCATTACATACTTTATATTGCCCATCTGTATGTGAACAACATGCACAATTGTCCATATCTGCACAGCATGCTTGGCTTGAAAGGTCACTTTGCATAAAGACGAAGGGCAGAGCCGTGTTTAAATAGATTTTTTCTTTTGTTTGAAAGAAGAGTTTGGGCACACGGTCTTCCGAGAAAGGAGGTATGATTTAATACGCTCTCTATTTCACACAATCTATTACAATATGAGTAAATCAAACCTAATCTCTCTAACACAGGGCAAACTTACAGGGCATAGATGGTTCATGGGCAGTGGATGTTAAAATGTCCTTACTGTGCAGTAAGTGTAGCGGGTGATAAATGTTTATCTATCATTCTTGAACAGCTGTGGACTCACAACTTAAAATATATGAGCGATTGGGGCTTTACATGTTTTTGATTAATACATTAGAAATTTACTATGTGAATTAAGTGCTGTTGGTTTTCTGTCTACCTCTTCTGTATGTAACATATTGCTGTTATTAAACCAATATGTTAAAATGTTTGTGCATTGAAGACAAAGTTTTGTGCTTATAGTACTAGTTAAACTGCGTGTGGCTGTGGTTTTAATGCAGTAGAGGGTGTGCACAGTCCAGTGGGCGGGCGACATTACAGACAAGCCAAGGGGATCTGATTTAGGTCAGGCCATCTTGATTGGTGAGATGTGTTCTGTGGTTTTGGCACGGGGATGAAGTGTCCTTTGAAGTGTTCACTGGAAGCATTTGGTGTAATTATCTTGTCATGAGAGGGGCTATAAGCCCAAGACTTCATTAGGCACATGTCTTGTGCTTTTTCATCTTTAAAAAAAAACACTCATATTTATGGGGGAACTCAAAGTGCTAAACAACACTGTGATGAGCAAAGGGCCGATACCTCCTGACATCCCACTAATCAAAAGCATCGTTACAAACTTCACGCTATAATCGGCCTCTCATATCCCTGCGGGGACAGAGAGGCGGGACCCTGTAGTGCTCGAGCCTTGGATATTAACCACCCTCCTTTGCCAGATGTACTCAGGTGATTACACTGGGCACTGAACTGATGCAGCAGTCCTGCTCCGTGCCAAGTTTGGATGGTCTGTACTGGTTTATGCTCTGTCTTTCTGCAGCAGAGGCAGCATGGGCCCGTGCTGGCAGAGCACACTCATCATTTATTGAGGTTCCCCTTCGTTGCTTCTGTCCATGTTGAGAGGCACAACACTGGTAATAACCAGTAAACGGTGGTAGTTCCACCTCATGGTGCTCCTCCCGTCTGCTGTAGCACCCAGATTAGATCTGAGCGCAGGCAGGCCACACTGGGCACATGCAAGGAAAGATCCTGTGCACATGCACACAAAGGAAGAAATCCCTGCAGAAGTCCAACTAGGCTTAATCATAAGTAATTAGTTTGTGTTGTGGTGTATGGATGATATGCAATAATATGGGAGCCACTCAGCCCAGTGCAGCATTGATCCCTCCTCCAGGTCCTTTTCCCTGCCTGTCTGTCTTCAGGCCAAACTGGCAAACGGCGCAGTTACCTTATGAAAACCGATCTAGAGAACAGACACAGCCGTGGTTCAGTGCGATGACTAATGCGCTCTGTGCTGCAGTCACGTTCATTGGACACAAACGCTATGACTCACATAATTGTACTATAGCAGTGAATTAGCAGTGGAAACCGAGGTAAATATTCAGTTGCAGACATACTGCTGCACGGAAGGTTCAAGTCTTATCTGCTCCCCCGCTACAGTATATACTGTACAGCAATGTTCAGTAAAGAAAGACAGAATGAAGTGCTGAGTCAAGGAATGTTGGTCTGTTTCCCTGTGATGGACTGGAGACCAGTCCAGGGTGAACCCCGCCTATCGCCTGATTGACAGCTAGGCTCCAGCATGGCCGCGACCGTTACCAGGATTAAGTAGAGGAAAGTGAGTGAGTGCTCAGTCTAGACGTCAATCTGGAGACACACAAACACACAGGCTTTTGTTTGTGGCAACAACTTTTATCAGTCGACGCCACATAGACAAGGAGAGACGACAGCCAGGCACCGAGGACGAATACTGACTGACATGCAAACGTATACAGTATTTTCACACGCAGCTTTTTACGAGCTCTTTGTCAGCTTTGTTCCACTTTTGCATGTGTGAGGAGCATAAATCCACTGGAGCCCAGAGCACAGCTTCCTCCAACAGCGGCGCGGACCTGCTCCTCCCTCCGACATCACAGACGCACACCGCTGTCGGTGCCTCCATCACGCGCTAAGTGAGGATGAAGCTGCAAACAACCCAGTCAGCAACATCGTTTGCAGGAGCCAGCGCCGTGTCCTCCGTCAGCAAGACTGAGCGCTCCGTTTACGGTTGCATGAGAGATGATCCCTGTCTGCGTTAGCGCACGAAAATAGGCCCGCGCTCCCGTCGCAATTAAAACCGCTCCCGTCCCCGCTCTTGTTCTAGCACCTCTCGCCGGGCTGCAGAGAGCTGATAGCGTCTGACTGTGTTCATGCTGCTGGTGTTATTTTCACATGCCAAGCGTGTGAATGAATCTACAACTCCACAGAGCCTGGTGTTAATCGCTCAGGTACAGTGTCACCCATGACAGCTGCCAAGCGGCAGTCGTACAGTAACGGTACAACCCTGTCAGCCGGCGCCGGCGCGTGCAGAGCCGTGGTTGTTGTGTCACGGTTTTAATTTCCAGCTCCTATGACTCCAAGTATTGATTGTTTTAAGGTGCGGACAATGTGTCGGTTCTGACCAAACATCGACTGTTGTCTTGAAGCCATGTACTTGAGTGCGCTGCAGCGGCAGAACAACTTTGCACTACTTGTACTTGGCGGTGGAGAGAGCACTCGCGTAACCTAAAAGGTCACTTGTCAGAAGAACATGGACAGAAGTGGTTTTAGGCGTTTGAACAACTAATTCTGACGTCTTCCTGGTAAATACTGCGGGTGTAGTGTCCAACTAGTGGAAGCACTACATGCTGTTTATTAGTTACTGGCATGAAAACAGGAAAGTCCTTCCCTGGTAAAATAGGACATTGGAGGCAAGACATCAGTGGATGTGCGTGTGTTTCATCGCTGCTTGTTTCGTCGGGCCATGGGAGCAGTCGCTACTACATATAAAGCGTTCGATCATTATCTGGTGCCTCTTTCATTTCTAGGGTTTCATCATTTTTCTTTTCTTCTTTACTCAAAGATTCTTGCAAGTTGAAGTCAATACAGTTTATGCAAAAACCCTCTACTCCTACATGAACCTTCTTCCTCATGTTATTACACTGGTGGTGGATCCAAGGGGTTTATTTGTTGCTTTGGTCACTATTGACAGCAGTCAGACCATGTCGGCGCTAATAATCCAGGGGGCATAGAACATATTAGAATGGACTGATATTTCCTGCCTGTCTCCTTTTATGCTACACTTTATCACTACTCCTATTCTGGTGATACCATGTGGTCCTGAATGCTGCTGGACAACAAGGCTGAAACTTAGGCCTGATATCGCTTTAATCTTTCACTGACAACAAGAATCTTGAGATTGTCTGTTGTTCATTTGTTAAATTACTTGATGAATCTGGATAGGTTTAATCTAGCAATTAGCTACGGCGCCTAGCAGGACGTCCTGTGGAATGCATTTATTCACACCCTCCATAGACTAAGCACCTACTCATGGCTGCCCTGTTAGCCTGAACACACCTCCTGTGACCTCTCATCAACAAAGCATCTTCACCTCCGGCGTGTGACTCACTGTCTGGAGGAGTACTGTTTAAAAAAGCTCTCCGTCTGTTTCACCTTGCCATGGTAATGGATATGATAACTGAGATACGATGCCTTTACTCAAGATAGAGCATTATTGACTCACTGAATCTAAACAAAGCCATCTAAAAGACACTGTTTTCTAATTGTGATGTTTGAAGAAGCACTGTTAGTCTAATCTGGGTTCAGGTTTGAATGTTCTCCTGTCTGTGTGGGTTCTCTCCCCCAATGCTCCAAAAACATGCAGTTAGGTTGGCTGTGGACTGAAAGTCCCTGTACGTGTGAGTTAGTCACTAATGGACCAGTGACCTCTCCAACATGTATCCTGCCTCTCGCCCGATGACAGTTGGGATAATCTCCGGCCCCCCCACGATTCATGGGGATAAGCGGTTCAAATCCTGATCTCTTCAGGACCACAGGTGAGCTGCATGTGTGAAAGGTAACCTCCGAGGTTTCCTGCTCTGGTCTCCTGCAGCGAGTCCAGGCCTGTGTGATGCTGAAGGAACGTCTTGCGAGTGGGTGTGGCGATGGTATTTCTTATATCATGAGCATGGGGAAATGCAATAAAAAAAACAAATACAAAAACAATATTGATATTAATGCTTGTATGCGTGCATTTCGTGATTCCATGCATTCATTTGACCACTTGTGAACTAACAATTATCCTCAATGTGTGCAAGAGGTTATATAGAGAAAAACGACTGTTTACATTCACACTCACTGAACCTACTGTAATGCACATCCATATTTTTATTTATTTACGCCAGTTCCTCCTGAGCTACAGAAAATAACAGAACTCTTAGTGCATAGTTTATTATAACTGAACACTGGATTTGTGTACCTGTGAAATGTTTGTCTAAGCCTTTACACGCAAATGAGCTTTATTTGGTGTGATGCTCGCAGTTATGAACCAGAAAATGTGCCCATATCTCTGTGAAATCACTCTGGCTCCCATTACCGTGTTCACAGTGTTGTTCTCGCACTCACAAGGTGGATCAGATTAGGGATTACTGTCTTCATGACAATGGGAGTCGAGGCTTCATTTAATTATAGGATCGTTTATGTGCGCACACAAACTGTAAAGAAGAACATACTTGAACTAGCAAGTTAAAACTTCAAAGGTATGGTGACAAACGGCTATAAAAGCTCAGTGAAACATCTGGAACTGATGAGATAAATGTGATGTAATGGCTGCCTTCATCCTAACATAACGCAGTCCTACCAGTGAGCAGAGTCAACCCCATTCACAGAGGGTCAGGACACGCGTACCTGATGTTGGGCCCTGCGGCACCACCCTGCTCGAGCAGCCCACAGACACTGGCACAGCTCGTTCTCTTCCTTCCATTACTTCCAGAGCGCTGCCGTTTCTCAGAGAGTGACAAACCTGTCATGGCGCGTCACTTTCACTCTCCCTGGCGAGCAGCAGGACCACTTTGAATCCGTAGCACCTTTTATCAGATATGGCAGTTTCTAAAGCTCCCTTTAAGACGGCGGGCGACTTTAGAAGAGAGGAGCCGGCAACTTAACGGAGCCCTATTTGCAAACAAAATTACTGGGAGACATTCGCTAACCAGGCGCCGCCTGGCTGCCACGCATGCATGGACCCTGCCTGCATCAATTCCTCACAGTCACCCGCTTCCTAATTTATAGACGCTCTCCTGTCCACCCACTCGCATGCCGCATCCTGCACAACAGCAGCCGAAATTTAGCAAACGGAGGAAACTCCTCCGGGCACTCAATCATCAGGGTGACAGGTGTCTGCTCCTCTTTGCTTAATGTGTGGATAACATCTTCCTAACAAGTCTGCCTTTGCTAACAATAGAAGTTAACCAGCCGGATCACCTGGAGACGGGGACAGACAGTGACCTCCTTTGTCACCGCCTGGCTCTGGTGAAACAGCGAGCTATGAGCTATGAGGAGACAGCAGCAGCTCCCTGTGAGGTCACACACGAGACGCTGCAGCCGCAGGGGGGTCGGATGTGAGGGTATTGGAAATGATAATCTTTGATATCCAGAGCAGAATTCCTGATGATGGGTGGTGTCAGCCATCAACCACCAGTGCGCTATCAGACTTGTCAATAAAGCAATTAGTGTCTCATCTCTGAGGGGAGTCGGCTGAATTCTGATCATTGGTGTTATGTTATTGAACAGGCATTTCCCCGGCGAGGAACAATATTGAGAGCTCGAACAGCGAACGCAGACGTGCGCCTGCAAGCTGCTCGGGCATTTGCTGCATTTTGATAAGGTCCACAGTGGCCATATTCCACAAGAACCTTTACAGCAATGGACCCATGTCTATGAAGTTAAAATGTCACATCATCCAGCACTGCCAAACTAATGGAGGTTACATGCACCTAAATATAAAATGACCCATTTTAGGGAATCCTTCATTGATTTAGGGTTTAACTTTAATAAGGAATCTAATGTAAAATGCAGCTCTTTTGGCTTAACATCCTTTCACTGTTAATGATAAATTTCATCAACCGTTAAATGTGCAAGAACAATTAACACGACGCACATGGTGTGTGTGTGTGTGTGTGTGTGTGTGTGTGTGTGTGTGTGTGTGTGTGTGTGTGTGTGTGTGTGTGTGTGTGTGTGTGTGTGTGTGTGTGTGTGTGTGTGTGTGTGTGTGTGTGTGTGTGTGTGTGTGTGTGTGTGTGTGTGTGTGTGTGTGTGTGTGATTATAGGTTGCAGAGACAGCAGGAACGGAACAGGTAAAGAAATGCTTCCTTACTTAGTAAACGAATATTCCTTCTAAGTGAAAGTGAAGTGTTCTAACTAGGGCAGTATTTTAGTCCACAAGTACGTTTATTTTCACGGTTGCATTCATAATCCTTAACGCAGTGGTACAGTAGCTCCCACCCAGCAAGAAAACAAGCGCGCTTCACAATGACAGGACCAGACTTACGCAGTCTGGTCTAATACATGTGCACAAATAGCAAGTTGCAGCAGGGATGGTCTCCGTTCTACCAGATATCGGCTATCCTTCAGGTTTCCTCCAAGCTGCCGCTTTCTGCTGCTGTGCTGCCTTGAGAGAGAGAGAGCGCATAACAGAGAGGTTCTGTACCTGCGTTGCCCAGGAACATTAAAAGGGGCAATTACCAGACAAAAAAAGCTATGCACAGTGAAAGTGAAGGACAGGGGAGGCAATTTTCTATCCCTTGTCTCCCCTCACTTCATCTCCTGCTCTCACAGGCCTTTGTTCTGTGCTGTTGACACAAACAGGAAGGAGTGAGGAATGTCAATGCATGGTTCCATCAAAGCTTATTCATGTTTTTAGCCAAGAGGGGGAAAAGTATGAAGCCATGCACAGCTCACTGCAGAGCTCGGCTGAAGCCTCCATTTACATGTGTCAGGCCTGGGTTCAGGCTGGACTCTGTCTGCTGAGCACCTTGTGGTGCCAACCTCTTGTTTTCCACACATCATTCTACACGGCTACGCATAAAAAAGGGCGGCATTAATAATGCGTGGACTCCATGTGCATGCGTAACTGTGGCACCAGCCTACTTGTGCAAGTCCTTAGTTGGCCACTGTTTTGACACCTTTCAGGGTTTCTCCCCCTCTCTCTGGCAGCTGGGCTTTGATTGATGACAACAAAAGGAGTGGTGAAATCTGAGGGCTGGATGGGGAGATAACTGAGTGGCTGAGAATGACTCAGTCGGTAGCTGAGAGTCGCTGTGCCGCAGCCTGGAGGAGGGGAGCGAGACAGGAGGGCAGGCGTGAGAAGGTATCGCGCGCTAAACGAGGTCTCGCGGTTTGGGAGCGCACGCGGCCTCATCATCCTTGACTCATGTTTGTGGCGCAGCATTGCTGCATGTGAGGAGAGAAAGCTCGCGTTGCGACCAAAGACGCGACGGGCCTCGCTAGAAGCGTTCAGGCTAATTAATCTGCCGTGAGAGGACGGCGTGCAATCACACGGGGACGCGGATCAACAATAGGCCAACACAACACCATGGTGCACACACACGCACAACCAATGTCATATTTTCTGGCAGATACTCCTTCACGCACACAAACACATGCATCCATCGCTCACTAGCGCTTTATTGTCTCCCACACCAGCTGCAGCACATGCTAAATCAAACTGACTGCTGAGTTGTCTCGTTGATATTGATACCAATCAGTGACACTACGGTGGTGGTTTATTACCCAACAGCATCACCAGGTGAATTGGCTTTTGTGTGACCTTGTGGTGTAACTACACCAACGCAGAGACCAAGGTCAGAGCAGGTCAGTGAAGTCAGGGGTTAATGTTGATGTCATTTCGTGTGTTTGTGTGTGTGTTGGGTCATAATCGTGATGGCTGCCGGTGAAGCCAGAGTGGCGGTGGGTTTCCGTGTGTTCACCCTCTTTAAATAGCCCCAGATCTAATTTGCAGACAACAGCAGAGTTCTGACAGATCCTGCCTTGGTGCCTCCTCCCACTAGGTGACACATTCTTTATTTATTTTTCCTCTCCTCCGCTCTGGTATTCACTCCATGGAGCACTGGCCCCTCAAGCTATTGTCAGTTCCGTTCTCCTTCCATGTCTGAAAAACCAAATAGATTTATGGGGTTTACTGTCAACCCCTCCCTTATTCTGGACTTATGATGGTGGGAAAGTCTTATATTTCCACTCTTTCATTTCCTTCTCATTGCAGGGCTGGGTTCACTTCAAGAAGGATGAAGACTGAATACTGTTGTATTTGAAAACGTCCTTCTGATAATCCTGAGCATATGTTGACATGAAAGCTTGAGTCCCTACAGCAGGCGTGTCCAACCCTGGTCCTCGAGGGCCACTGTCCTGCTGGTTTTTCCAGCTCTCTGCTGATTACCTCGTTCAGGTGTGTCAGTCAGCTGCTGATTGACTGAACACACCTGCTCAAGGTGATCGACATTAGCTGGGGCAGGAAGCGCTGGAAAACCAGCAGGAGAGTGGCTCTCGAGGACCAGTGTTGAACACCCTGCTTTACATGATGCCAGGAGCACAGCAGGGGGTCCATGTACTGATGATGACTGATTGGTTACCTACATCCAGTCAAAATGGCTTTCCATTTATTGGATGATGCCACAAGTACTTATTCAAACCCTTATAGTACCTACTGTATACTCTAACTCCTTAGGTCCTTCATTTATAACCTGAACTGTGGCTTGATTTGGTTGTTTTAGATCCAAGCCTACCTAATATCATCTATACAGCTGTTTACAAGTGCAGCAGTAGAAACAAAGTCAGTGTTTAGTTCAGTGTCAGCACACAAATCTCCCGTCGTGCTGTGAAGTGTGTTCATTGTGTGACTATTGAAGAAGGCTTAACCGCGAATAAAGTCAAAAATTCAGAGCAAACAAAAGAGAATTGATCTTAACTCGGTTCGGTTTCTCATTTGCATTGTCTTTCCGTGGATCCAGCCTCAACTATGAACAAGTCAGTCACTATTATTATGCTTTTGGTTTATTCTGTTACTTAAACTAGGAATTCACTGCCATCAGGCCAGCAAACTACTGTGAACTAGACCAAACCCTAATGGGGAAATAACCTGGCATTGTGATTTATGGGGACGGCCTCTAGAATGTGGAGGAGTCTCCTCGTCCTGAAGCTGTGCTTTCCATGAAGCTCTACATGTCTCGACTCACCTGGGAATTGGGTCACCTGGCGCAGGCCTGCGCTGCGGTGGAGGCAGCGGCGGCGTGGGCGCCGGCGAACACGGCGCTCGCTGCAAGCGGCTCTGTGATCACATGCTTAAACCCATTTCTCTGAAACATCCTCTTGACCCTCCTCGCTCCATGCACAATTAATTTGATACAAGCTAGAGGCATAAATCCTAGATGATTATTTTGTGTTCAGGACAACAGCAATGAATATTTTCATCTCCTCACGACTCAAGAACAGCAGGAGACGGGAAAATTAGTTTGGTTGTATTATGTTGATGCCAGCACATTCTGCCGCATCGACAGGATCCAGCGGCTGAGTTGAGCGAGCGGGCGAGCGAGTGAGGGAGCGCGAGCGTGCGTGCGGCTGGGCTCGGGGTGGAAGTTATAAAATTTAAAATAAACATGACTAAACATTGTTTTCATGTTTATGCGCTTTTTAAAAGCCATCCATTTGTTTTTTCCCCGTGACATTTTAATGACTGCAGGTGTTCTGTCTAGGGGTTGCTGTCACACTGTGTCTGTGGAGCGCCGATCCTGCGCGGCGGCGCGCTGGCGATGATCAAGATGTAAATGCAATCTTAGCTCCTCGTCTTCCTTCGCACTCCTGGAACACAAACACAATTAAAAGCGCCGTCGCCGGCGCTGGAGCGGCGCCAGCTGTTCTGGGTTAATAGATGGGCTTGGCCAGACATCTGCGAGGTGACCGCTAGCTGGCAGCTTGTTGGATAAGGTTGCACATTGTAAGTGGACATGTACTTTGCTTCCCTCTGTGTGCAGTTGTCACCGAAGATGATGAAGCACCGCGAGTCTTCCTCCTCCATCTTTAGCTCCCTTGTCTCGCTGTTATTCTCACCTCTCCTCACCCCTCTCTCTGGCTCCAAGGCTGGGCTGAGCGTATGCTGACGCGTTGGTACCCCCCCCCCCCCCCCCCCCCCCCCCCCCGGACCCCAGAATGGAGTGTTTTAACTGTGGAGCTGAAGGGCCAAGAAAGTATAAGAGCGACAGAATGAGGAGAAAGACGCAGCAGGAGGACGCTTCATGCCCTTTGATCACTCGTGCCTCTTAGAAAAACAACACAACGTCAGCAGTACTTACTTGCCCTACTGTACTTTTACACACACATGCATAGAAGTCAGCACAGGCACTGACACAGACTGACTTTGACCTGGGACGACGCGAAACGGCTGCTAAAATATGCACATCGCTCTAAATATCCACCGCGTGTCCCGGTTACTGCTATTTCTTGTTCCAGCTCCGCTCCGGTTGGCGGTTCCTTTTGGTTTCTGCTCTCATTTCCACCGCCAGAGAGGGAGCGAGACGGATGTCAGTTTGCTCAGTCAGCCACAAATGTGGCTTTTCCTGTAGTGTTTGAATAGACCGTGTCATCGGTGATGAAACAAGCAGTAATAGTCCTGCAGACCTATTGCCCCTCAAGTACCCGGAAAGTTTCCAGCACAAACTCGACACTTGCAGTAGCATTAATAATCGATGCCTTAATGTACATTATTCAGAACAGAAGATTGGAACCTGTCAGCTGTTCATTAGTCTATTTTTAATGTTACAAAAAGGTTTGGCTGCATCAGGGCTGTTGGTAAATACAAGAGTAAAATGTCCACATCAAGCATATTATGAAAAATATTGATTGTGAAGCAAAATGCTGATTTCTTCTTCCTTCAATTATGTATGTGGACAGACTGTACCTGCTGCTT
This sequence comes from Betta splendens, assembly GCF_900634795.4. Taxonomy (NCBI): domain Eukaryota; kingdom Metazoa; phylum Chordata; class Actinopteri; order Anabantiformes; family Osphronemidae; genus Betta; species Betta splendens. The sequence continues at coordinate 3,899,795 of NC_040883.2, read as the reverse complement.
GTGTGTGTGTGTGTGTGTGTGTGTGTGTGTGTGTGTGTGTGTGTGTGTGTGTGTGTGTGTGTGTGTGTGTGTGTGTGTGTGTGTGTGTGTGTGTGTGTGTGTGTGTGTGTGTGTGTGTGTGTGTGTGTTCAAATAAATAAAAAAGCTTTCAGACAAAATGCAAGTGTCCATCAAAATGCACATGAAATATTAATAGAATGGTTCACAATTTATTTAAAAAAAACAACAGTCCATTAATTCACATTATTGGGTGTTTCACCTGCTGATTATCGCAGTGAGGGCACAGACAGCAGCGTGGCTCAGGTTATTTCAGCTGCACAGTGTCCTGGAAGCTCAAATGCAGCAGGAGTAGAGGAGGAGAACAGAAGTGGAGTCTGTTGCAGCTTTCTCTCTGACTTCACACTGGCCTGATTAGTATTCTATCTGCAGAGCAGGACACTGGTCTAAATTTAACCAACAAAAAAAACAAGGAACTGCAACCCACACGTACTGTAGGCCTCGCAGAGAGCAGAGACCGACCCGCATCACTACTGTACCTGCTGGACCTGTGTGTGTGTGTGTGTGTGTGTGTGTGTGTGTGTGTGTGTGTGTGTGTGTGTGTGTGTGTGTGTGTGTGTGTGTGTGTGTGTGTGTGTGTGTGTGTGTGTGTGTGTGTGTGTGTGTGTGTGTGTTCGGCCATGATTCTGACACCTGAGCAGCAGCTCTGGCCTTGGTTGGGCAGCTGTAACGAGCTACTGTCCAGTGTGTACAGTATCGGCACAGCCCTCACTGTAATGACATGAACATAAATAAATGCAATCAAACTAATATTTTGATTTAATAAGTGGCGGAACCTTAGGGAAGACTGAAACTCCAGAGGCTACTTTATAGACGGAATTATGAAGCTCCTTTTAATAAAATTGGGGAGAAAATGATTGTATGACTTGTAATGATTTGGAGGGTGGAATGTCTCTCATTAGCATTCATGCAGCGTAGCAGGAAGTGCAACTCATTTATAACTTTTTGGGGCGGACTACAATAGTCCCATCTGCTGGAGATAAAAGCAATAGTGAAAGGTTCTAAAAGGAGTAAATTTAGATAAATACGTGGAAAAAGATTAATGCAGCTGATATAATGTGTCACAGCAGCAGAGGCTTTTAGTTCCTCGCCTCGCCATTGTCACTTGGAACATGTCATTAAGTGTCCTCAGACAGCGAAGGCATATGCTCGCGCAATCACCGCAGTCCACCCAATTCATTAGCCCCCAGATACCCAGCACTGATCTCAGAAACTCACCGTTCTGTTCCGAGTAATGAAAGTGGCAGCAAATGGATAAGTTTAGGGCGAACGAGAGAGTGAAAAAAGAAAGTGCACATCTATCAATTAAATGACAGGGTGTGTGTGTGTGTGTGTGCGTGTGCGTGCGCATGCAGTGAATTAAAAGAATCCAATGGCCTATTTTTCCTCTCTCATTGGAAGTCATCAACACTAAACACAGCAATAGCAGATAAAGGAAGGGAATCCAATAAAGTGGAGGATTGATGGAAAGCACAGCTGCTGGTCTTGCTGAAGTTTACAGCAGGTTAGTCATTTGAACGTTTTTACGCCGCTTCAAAATGGAGTCTCACTTTTAAAAATTGCTTAGTCTTGCTGTGCTGCACCTTTCATCACATAAATTATATTTCTGACTTCAGCTGCAGTGACAGATTGGTTCCCTCATAATTGTCCTCAATGTTGAGTGCAAAGCACCTCCCACAAAGTCCAGCGTCTCCTCCTGCACTTCTAAAGCATGAAACACATTTGACGCTTATTCTGACAATGTGCTTAAAAGAAGGGGGAAGGAGTGGGAGGGTGTTTGTGCTTAGAACGGCTCGGTGCCTCTCAGACGATACCGAAGGCAACCTGAGGCTGTTTATTTTTATTTGTTCATCAGGCTGAAATTATTTCCTGCTATTTTATTTGTCAATCTGTGACAAAGGACGCTTGTACGAGTAAGTAAGTAAATCCAATTTGTGAATCTCCGTGGATCAGAGGGTTTGGGATCCAGAGTCATTTCAAGAGAACATGCTGGTGTATGTAGACTTGTGTCTGACTTTAGACTCAGTCTGGCTTAAGATAGAAAGATGTTTTAAGATTGTGTTTGTTTGTTTTATGACACTGTGTGAGTGACTCAATCTTTAAAAACCCTTCTATTATAGGAGTCTTCATCCAGTCTAAAGACCAGGATGCTAGTGATGGAATCCTTTGGCAGCTCCTGTATATGGTTGTATTTACTGATGTCCCACCTCCATTTATCTTGTTATATTATACCATAACTGTATACAGGAAATGTAATCTAGTTGCAATTCCCCACAAAATGTGATGACTATAAACACGAAGTAGAAGTGTTGCGTATTGTGCGCTTAGGTTCAAGCTCGGTTGCCAGCAGGTGCTTTTTAATGGTCCTTGCTGTTAAAGCATGTCAGCATAGGTAAAAGGAAGTGTCCTACTTTGTATAGTAAACCATTAACCCAGCCTGTTCTAAAAATATGTGCAGCCCATGCTTTGCTGTTCCAGGGCTCACAGTCATACATATGTATCTGCTGAGGCTGGCAGCCAGGTGTGGGCTGAGATCTGCATGAGGCTCTGTTTTGCACTGTGTACAGTATGTGTAATTGCCTGACCACCGACGGTTCCGGGCAGATTCCGATCTGCTGCTATGTGCTGCTGAGCTATTACCCATGTCCAAGCAGCGCCGCCTCTCCGGGGCCTGTAGAGGCAGGGCAAGCGGCCCGTCTACCTGCGGTGAGCAGAGCCCACGGTCGACCTGTCAATCAGCCGCTGCCAGACTGTATGTCGAGGCATTAAGCCCTGCTTCCTATCCTGCACAATCTGGCTGCAGGACAGTTTCCCAGCCATCAGTGTAATGCGTGCGCAGTTAGACTGAGGCAGAGGTAATGGTGTCACAATCCTCCAGTTGTCCTGATGGGCTGCACCTGCTCATGCAGTGGAGAGGGCAATTGAGAGATTGTGAATTTTTCAGAGGTGCACCGGTCCAGCGGTGCTCTCATGTAGGCGCAAACGCAGCAGATGTGTTTCTCCTCTTTGGCTGCGGGCATCAATTAGAGGAGTGGAGGAGCTTTGTGCGATTTCTATTTAGCTTTGTGTTTTGAGCAAAGGTCACTCGGTCCCCTGCTCCAGTCAAGTAAGAATACTAAAGTGAAGTTTTGAAAGTAGAATCCCTATTTCTTTGGAGAACCACCGCTTCCCTAATGGGCTCCTCGTACTTTCTGGGCCTTGGTGGCAAAAAGTTGCAATGGAATGTTGGATGTTAGAAAGAAAATGTATAGCTTTTCTTATCTTACACTTTGTGTGAAGCTCCAACACAATCAGTAGGCAACAGCATGAACTCAGTAAGTTGGAATCAAAGTGGGGCGTCGTAATGGCAATTTAGCTTTCAGTACAAAGCACAGTGGGACTGTCTCCTAAGCAGATAGAGAGGGCACACTGATCTGAGCAAAGTGCTCTGATAAGTATTCAAATGAGCTTTTTTCATCTACATAGCAAAAGTGAAGAAATGTCACGTTGGATCACTCAGTTTTGCCAAGAGCTTCCTAATTGATTTGAGAGTGTTGCTGTGTGGACACGTCAGCGTCTGAAGGCGTGTTCGTGTTGTAGTGTCATACAGTGCAGACATGTTGTTTATTGTATATACTGTGCTGCATAGATGCGTATCAGAACAATCTGTAGGTCTTTCATTTTTTTCACTAGGATCTCAGTGGGTATATTTAATTTATACTTAATGCCTCGAAGTAAAAGTGAGATTAAAGAAACTAAATTGTAGGCTAATATTTCATGTAAAACATTTACATTAAAAAAGCGTCCCTACAAGTTCCATTCTGAAAGTTCTCTTGTGGTTTTAAAGTAGAGAGTGAGTTCCAATGAAATCCTGTTATTGTTATCCTTTTATTTCACCTTCATTGTGCACTGCTGTCACAAAGTTACATATTTGATCCCTGAATGCTGCCTCGCTAACATTCTGTATGATTAAAAATACAGCAACAGTACTTTTAAACTCAAGGCAGTTCATTTTTTGATGTAGGTTTGGTCCTTGGTCTATTTTTACTTTTTCCTTATTAAGACATATTGAAAACACACATTCCATTACAGGATATGCGCCGCTATAAATTTAGCTCATAACCCATTTAATATTTCCTCCATTTAGGTCATAGCAGATGTCATTGACTAAATGTAGACCAAAGCTATTTTTGGTTGTTACAAATTACTCTGCAAAGCTCCACTGACGCAAGACAGATGGGTCTGATGCCTGTTGAGGGCGAGGGACGTGTGAAATTCCAGTGTCCTTTTCAAAATCGAGTTCCTCGACAAAAAAAAAAAAAAAAAAGAAGAAAATGCGTAGACACACACGAGCACAGACGGATGAGGAGGAATCTTCTCGTGCTCCTCTGTGAACCCATGCAAATATGCTTAGGCTAACGGAGGCTCCGCTCGGCGCCGGAGCAGGAGTGACAGGTGTTAAATAGCACCACGCAGCTTTTATTGTCATGCATGTGGGATTGACTTGCAGGGAGAATTATGGGATGAACTGCTGACCCGCATCCTTGTGCACCCTGAAGATCCCCCCCCCCCCCGTTCCAGCTCAGAGAAAGAAGCGTTGTCTGCAGGCCAAGAGATAAGCCTCGTCTCCCTCCCTCTGCCTGTGTTTGTCTTTCCCTCTGCTCACCTCTCCTCCTCATTCTCCACATCATCTCTGGGTTCTGTGTCTCTGAACATTTTCCCCGCACACGCAGACAGACAGCCAGGCTGCGGCAGACATCGGATGCCCTGCTGTATTTGTTTTATGCTGACAAAAGTCTCCCTCCTCAAACCCAACAATGGATGACCTGCGTGTCTTCACCCCCACCTGACTCTGAAAGTACTGACTGTGGGCAAACCTCTCCATCAGGCTGCTCTCCTCGCCAGCGTGAACCGCTGAGCCCGGCCGATATAATTCTAGCGCCGACCTTGGACGTCGCTGTGGAGGTCATCGTGTGCAGTGTCACTCTGCTTCATGGCTCCCACCCACCATGCGCTAATCCACATCAAAACCTCCAAACCCAAACAAGGTCAAGGAATGTTTGCTCTTTGATAAGTCACAGATGGGCGCGAGACAATAATGCTGTGTAGTAGAGTCAGTTATAGTGGATCACACATTTCCCTGTATTCAAGCGTAAAGGTATTCCAATAACACACTGAGGTATTCGGCTTGACCTTCCATCATGAAGAGCAGATGTACAGTAGTTGAGGCATAACAAAGGGCCACCATCGCTTCATCCCTAAACTAAAGTAGCTTTATTAATAGGAAAAAACGTAACAACATACATGGACAGCACGAAGGTTTGAGTAATTGCATTAATAGTCTGGTAAAATCTAGTAAAATGTCTTTAACATCTGTCCGTCGTCCTTCATGAATGCATGACCTGCACTAAATCAGTCAGATCTCCCGTTGCAGTGCCTTATTGGTGTCGATGTTAATCTTTAAATACACAAAATTAATCATGAAAGTAATTCTACAGTAAAGAGTTTGAATAAGTAAGTACGGTCCTTGAGCTTGTGTTTAAAGAGCCCACAGTGGCTGACGTTCTGCATTTAAATTGTTTATAATTACTCGTTTATTTGGACATATTTAATTTTTAATTTGATTTATCTCATGATTGATAAAATCTATTACTCCTGTGAATCATCCTGCTCCTTTAACCATCCATTATCCTTGTTGTGTTTGCTGCTATACTGTGGGTCAATCTGGAAAACCATGTTCAAACTCCTCCGTTTCCGAGCTCCTCTTTCATCGCTTCAGTTTGAAGAGCCTGTCGTGAACATGCTGGTGTTAGCTTTGACATGTCTGTCAGAACGCTGCAAAAACATGGTTTTAGAGGCTAAAGACTGATTCCAGGAATGTTTTTGAAAACCTACAAAGGTCACTGTTGGGATAATCATGCAGCCCATTATTTCTGCAGCAAACACCAGCAAATCCACTGTTTTCCCCAGCAACACTTGCTGGGGAAGAAATGATTGCCGTGACACAAAACGATTGTGAACTATTTGAATTTCCTAAAATACCTTCATCAGGAAATCCATTTTCCCACTCCGCTTTTTGCACAATTGTAATTAGTACTGGTCTCTGTAATCAGAACCTGCAGCACACCTCCCACCTCACACCACATCAGCCTGCGCTCGGTCCCATCCCCGGTTAATATCCTTCAAAATAACAGCAGCGCTAGGAGTCTAATTGTGTTTTTCACCCTCGTAGACCTTGCTGTATCATCTACTTTGCATAAAAGTCAGAAATATCTGGCTCCATCATCTTGGCCATAAACTGCCAACTGCACAGGTGACTGCGCAGATGACAAAAAATATTAATCACCCAAACAGTGGTGTTGACGTGCTCGCCCCCGTCTGCTCTTAGGTGTGCGTCTGAATAATTAGCCTGTCCTTTCTGCCGCGCCTGTTTCATCTCGCCCTGCCCCGCGTTAGATGGTGCGTTGTCATTCTATTGACAATGACAGTGGTGGCAGCCATCCATGCTGTGCCACTGGCAGAGTGTGAGCTGCCAGAACAAGACACTGTAAGAAAGACACAGGAGAGTCCAGAAACAGGCTTTAAGGCACTCGACACAGTTTAATTTAGATGCTTCACGTGTAAATCTCTGCATTGAGGTGCTGCCTTTTGCAGCAAAGCGGAGTAACCTGGATAAACGGGTACAAACATGTTATCATGACGATGGCTGTCTAGAATTAGTGGAAGAACAAGCGCCGGTCTTTCAGAAATGAGCTGAATTCCTACTGAGAGGAGTAACTCATTATCACGACCAACTTCACCTGCCGCCTCAACACCTGCTCCACCGGCGCTTACTGGCACCACCTTGTACATGTTGGACAGATGACTTCCCCTTGGAGTCCCTCCCCAATGAAGTCTAACCCAGTCAGATGGGCTTGCAGGCCAATAACCTGCCACCTGGCCAGAACTGTGTGAAAACAGGGCACTGAACTAATTCAGAGGGAATGAACCTTAGAAACTTGCAACTGTTGGCCACGGTTTCCTGCTCATCTTCAAGGCTCCCCACATGCAAAGCAGTGGCCTTCATGCAGCTACTGTTTCCTGCTCCTCTTTTACTCGTGCTCATCGGTCAGCGTCGCTCAGACCAGTCTGATCCAAAGTGAAATGTTCACTCGCATAATAGGCGCAGCCAAAAATACCAGTCATTGAGTAAAGTCACACATGCTGCATAGACACTCAGACAGGCTCCTGTCAGAGCCCAGTAACTATAATGGCATGGAGATGTTAAATGGATTGCCAGTAAGACAATCAAATGTTTTGAGTTCAGTTTCAGATGTGACGAGGTGTGTTATGTGTATTTGTACATTGTTACATCTTTACAATACAAATAACATTAACCCATGCAAATGTACCACGTACAGTCAGAGTCTCCGCGTAATGTGATGCTGTGCCTTTTTACATCATGCAGCTGAAACCATTAAAATCTTGCAGTGTTGAGGGGTTTAATTAGCAGTTTCATTGTAACAAGTCTAAGTGAATAAAGGAGATAGTAACAGATGTGCCATAATTTATAGACCCTAAAATATCAGTTTCCCCAGCAGCCTGTCCTTATAATGTCCTTTTGCTTGCTGCAACACAATGTAATTATCTTAAAATGTGCTTATATAATGACCAGATAAATGACAGATGAAGTTCAGTGAATAGCCTGAGCCCGTGCTAATTTGTAACGCTGACAACTTGCGTGCGGAGTCACTGAATGGCTTCTGATTAAAAGTCAAATGATCCGAAGGCTTCCTATTAAATGTGTTGTACTTTTATTCTGTGTGCTTCCTTCTCCTTGAGTCCATACGCCTCTGCACTGTCTTTATGGAACATATACTGTAACAAAAGAATGTAAACTATAATATAGGTGCCATATTCATTCTGATTTTAACTGTGATTATATAATCTCCTGCTTTTGTGTCTGTTCAGTGTTACAGACTCCTGCGTTGCATTTACTGTAGAGCATGAGTCATACTGGGAAAAGTTGATGTACTGTTTTTAGCACGTTTTGACGCCACACAGACCAAACCACCAGATAAGAGATGGGTTTTCTGTGGCTCCTACTAGAAATCCTACACACAAATACACCAGAATGCAGGACTTGGGTTGTGTTCCATGCGCCTGTCGCTCATCGTGTGTCAGGATCCAGACAATAGGAGTTTCCTGTGGTTAAAGTGACCCATTAGCATGACGGGGTTCTGATTAAGTTCCCGCGCTGGTGAGTGGGCCGAGCCTCGCTGGCCTCATCGCTTCATTACATTATAGAGACGGAGGAAAATGCAGCGCCTTCTCCGTCTCGCTTTACTTTACGCTGCTCCGTGAAGGACGTCAGAACCGGTGCCCACACGTGGCTGAAGCGGCCGCTCCGCCGCTTTGACACGATAAAATGATGTTGCTATTCTCGGAGGCTGCTTGTGCTCGTCGACGGGTGCCATTTTTCACACCATTAACTGCAGCCTACCGGTTTTATTCACAGCGCACAGATAGGCCAAAACAATCCTAAACACGCCCACGGATGAGCACAATTGCAACAATTGATCTAAGCTGTTCCACCCAGTCTGTCGCAGTTCTGTGCAGCAGGAGCGGCCATTATCGCCGTCCACCCTTTATCCTCCGTCTCTTTCTCCCCTCGACACATTTACACCCTTCCTCACACTCCCCTCCTTCCATCAGACGCCGCCGAGGGAAGCGCTAAAGTGCGGTTGGTGGAGTACAAACACGCGTGGTGCAAAAATGTCAGCGCTTCATCTGGAGCGAGCCCACAGTGGGCGTGTTGCTTGATAAGAATCAATGAGCGCGACAAGTGCAATTTTTAGCGTGTAAACCCCTCATTATAGTCTGCGCTGAGCGCAGGGTTCACGGAGGGAGACGGAGCTCAGAGGGCCGGCTAATCCTGTGGGTCTGAGGTGTGATGGGCCGGTCGATGTGCCGGGCCTGCGTCCTGAAGGGGCCCGGGCTCCGCGGCGGCGCCGGCTCAAGGAGGCTCAGGGGAGCGCTTTGCATGGTGCACTTTTATTGGCTTCACAGTTCTCAAGGTTAGACGAGCTATAGTCCTAGCTTGTTTACCGCCGCCGCCCCTCTTTGCTTCTGCTCTGCTTCCAGTCCCGCTCACCTTGTCGCGGGGCTAATGTGCGCTACAGCTTTTGTGACGGCGCCGTCGTGACCCGATCTTTGTGACTCGCGGTTCGATGCGTCCTATGCGCGTATCAGATTATCTGTTCGTCAGTGGGGCTGCTGCGGCTTTTATAGCGCGCATAAAAGGGAGAGCGGTTCAACATAAAACCCGTCTGACATTCTACTTCAAATTGTGACACAGTGTTTCATCAGTCCTGGGAATAATTGAGCCTCTGATTCATTCCAAGAACAGAGAAATTTATGTGGCGCTGAGCTGGAGGCGGCAGCGCAGGTGTGGAGATGCCAGCGAGCTCTGCTCAGCGAGGAACAGATAAGGCTCCGGGTTCCTTGTTCCTGTTGTTTTCCCCAGCAAAGAGAACGGGGCTGGAGGCGCGGCGCCACCTTTAATTTGGGAATTTAATTTCCGCACACAAAAGAGGTCAGGTGAGGAGGAACAAATTTACAGACACAGGAGGGTGGGAACTTGTCATTTCTTCCAAATAGCTTTTAATGAGAACGAAGCCTTTGGCCGCGCGTGCGACGCATTGAAGGGCTCTGGTGTTGGCGTGCGGCTGGTTGCGCTCCCACCGTCGGCCGCTGGCTGTTTGTGGCCTGTAGGAACAGCAGCTCTGCATTAGGCCACAGCTGGAGACCTGCTACGCTGTCGACCCGACCGGTTGCTCCGCGCAGCCGCTTTCAGCTCTGACACGCCTCGTTCTAGTTTCCGACTTCACCGCGAGTTCATGTTCCAATGTGAAATGATTCCGTCTAAAATAACTTGCGCATTTATATTCATTATTTGTGGTGAAGACTTGAGACAAATCTGGTTATACACAAATACCGCAAATATGTTAGAGTACGTGCTTTTGCAGTGACCCATTTTTCCTAATACAATATTATTGTCATGCCTTTAAATGTTCTCCCTAAATATTTCCTGATAATAGGATCAGCTATTTCACGGCTGGAGATTGTGTTTACCAGTTTATATTTTTACCTCCTCTGTAAAGTGATTGCCTAATTCACCCTGGTGGTTAAATGTTTAAGTGTTGCAGCTCCAGTCTTGTGTCCCTGTCCCTGCAGCAGACACAGAATGTGGAAAAAAAAGGGCCCCTTTGATTTAGTTTTTTGTCTCCCGTGGGATCTCTCCCGTGTTTGGAAGAGATTTGGTTCAGTGCCGTGCAGCAGCTCCAGCCAAGAGGGGCCGTGATTCCCCTTGACGCGGATGTGTCATGACCGCTTTGAGTCTGGACCGCGCGATGGCTGACTAACGTGGGGTCACCTTACCTGCCGCCGCGCCGCGTTTCGGGCGAGCGCCGGCCACGACGGAGCGCAGCGTGACGGCCTTGATATTGAAAGCGCTCGCACGGTCGTCTCCATTGACGGGCTCACAAAACGGAGCGCGCGAGAGCCAAATATTATCGCAGCAGTTTTCAAAATTAATAAAGCTGCTAATACTTCATTTCTAAAACGCTGACAATTAGAGAAAGTCCTTTCTACCTCGGCTGCTGAAGCTGTGGCTCATTCCCCGGCATTGGCACGAGGATGAGCAGACAGCTGATATAATAGTGACTGATACAGTCCCGGACGCGCTGCACTCTCCTACTGAGAGTCTCCGTTCATCTTATATTCAGCCCTCAAATTCAGAGCCTTAACTCTACAAGTGCTGATTGCCTCCCTGTGTTCATTTGTCTGTTCATTTGCTGCGAACGCTCCACTTCTTCAGACATCAACAACCGCCTCATGTCATTGCACATGTAGCCCACTAGTTCCGTTAATTTGCCCGTCTGTTTATTAAGAACCACCATAGGTGAGCTGGCACATGTGCGTCTTCTCAGCCAAACGTTGCCTTTTATCATCACAGAGTACAAGGTTGACGCCAGAACTGAATGGATTATTTCCAGAGTTGCCAGTTTTATCATCACGACATTAGCAGTTTATTAGTATGTCGCCTTCCAATGTCCTTCCTCGAGATCCTTCTCATTCTACTTGTCATGATGCCTATAATGGGATTCTCAAGTAAGAAAGGCCCTGTTTGAGTGTAATAGGCTTTGGGAGGAAGAACTGCACTGTGTCACATTGTTCTTACTGTCTGCACTTCACTGTCCTGCAGGATGGACAGAACATAATATCTATTAAATGTGGGTGTTTTATATAGTAAACACATTTAGGGTCCAATCTCGACACAATAGCAGCTCTATAATAGTCTAGTTTTAACAAAAGATTATAATTTCCAGTAATGTTTTTATGAGCTAGCTTTGGAGGAGCTCGCTGTGTCGCATCAGCTGCCAATTATCCGTCATCTACTCCGTGTGAAACTGCAGTTATGGCCTCATAGGCAGTGTTTGAATTCATTTTTTTTTTTTTTTTTGGTAGGTTTCAGATTTCCTGTGGGTCCTCTTTTAATAAATTCATCAACAAAAAAGGGCAGATTTGTGTAAATCGTAATTTAAAATGTTACACAAACGTGTTAATCTGTGCCACTCAAACGTGTGAATGAACGTGTCGCAACAGGCGGTCAGGAAAATGATCGTACGGTAGATTCCCTGATTAACGAGGGGTCTCTCAATCACCGCTCCGGCTTTGGACCGGCTGACGTCATGACTGTGTGTGTGTGTGTGTGTGTGTGTGTGTGTGTGTGTGTGTGTGTGTGTGTGTGTGTGTGTGTCTGCGTGCGTGCGTGTGTGTGTGTGTGTGTGTGTGTGTGTGTGTGTGTGTGTGTTGTATGTGTGTGTGAGCTAAGCCACCCAATAAGTGGAGGAGCTTCAGTCCAGCGTGGACCCACATCGCTGCAGCGTCTCCAGCTTCCGAAGACGTTGTGGCTGATAATCAGTCATGACTCCACAATCACTAGCTTATTTATTTATGTGACATTTGTTATTTATTAAATTATTCCTTTGGCCTGACCAATAATGAGGCAGTTTACGGAACACTAGGCTTCGGTACATCTGACTTCACAACTCTGATTGTTTCTTTATCTCCCCCTCCGTAATCTCGCAGGTCACCTAATTGCAGGATATTGATAGCAGCATCATGGCCGCCACCGCGGCTGATATGATTCCGCGGCCGTTTCGATATGCGGGATTGCGCTCTCTCCCAATAAAAACTGACATTTGAGCCCCGGTGCTGAGGCCTCTCTAATGGGGTCTGGGATAAGAATGGTAATGTGCCGGAGCTGGCAGAGGCGCGGGCTGTGTTTTTGTTTATAAATAGCCCCGGCCAGCATTATTCCACTTGCAGTTGTCCCATAATCATCAATCATCCCTGCGCACGGGCCGGCATCGGCTGCGAACCAGGCCTGTGCCCTCGCACCTCGGACGGTGCAGTACATAAAGCAGAGCGCGGTGAGTGGGACAGAGCTGGGAGTCTGGGAGATGCCGGTCGCTCCGTCACGGCGCAGGCGATAGAGTGAGTTATGGCTCTCTCCCTGCAGCTATTTAACCCCCCCCCCCTCCTCCTCCTCCTCCTTCACATTTCATGTAGCCACTGTTTCAATGCAGTTAGTAAAACAGATCCACTCCCTTCGCAGGCCTGATTAGCACGGAGGTATTGGGAAGCTAATCAGATGATGTGCGTGGAGGACGTGGGGCACCGGGGTTTGATTTGTTTCTGCTGAACAAAGAGCTCACAGCGGGGGGCGGTGGGGGGGTGGGGAGCGTTTTCCACTCGCACACATGAGCAGATGCACTTTGGAGGACCAGACGTCGCACGGCTTAGTTTACTTTAGCAGGCGCGTTCAGCCCGAGAGCGCGTTCACACCTGCAGCATCCCTCGCTGCTGATGCTCAAACTTCAAATACACACAAATGTGTTACCATGGCAGTTGCAAAAATACAGTAGGTATCCAGATGATCCTTGACAAACCGGTTATGTAACAAGTGCGGCGCTAAGTCTTGTTTCTTATCTAAGCCTGCCTCTGTTTCCTTTCAGCCTGGCTTTTCAACTGCTCTTCACATCCATCCACACAGTGCCTCCCTCCAAACACCACCAAGCGCATGAAAGACATTTGTAATTGGCGACAAGCGGTTGTTGATTGAGAAGCGGAGACAGCTCCCGTCAGTCAGCCTCTGTCTGTCTCTACCAGCCTGGTTATAATCACCCATATTCTCCTGTTGCAACAACAAAAAAAGTGGCATCTCCTCACGTTCGAATCTTAATTACCATCTTTATGCAGCACAAATCATTTTACACTTAGTTAAATGCTGCCTGGTTGAAAAGCACACCCACATTCTCTTCTATCTCCCGTTACCTCCGCCTTCCTCCACAAAAGCCAGCCGTGTGTGCGGCGCTGTTTCACCTCACCTCCCGGAGTTCCTTGGCCACATCCTTGAGCTCTTTGAGGATGCCTTCCAGCTGGTCGATCACCATCTTCATGTGGCTGCGGATGCGTTCTCTCGGGCTGGGGGTCTCAGAGGTGTCCCGGGCCGGAGCTCTGCTGAGGGACATCCTTTACAGGGCAACGTGGGGCCAGCTGCCGACAGGCTGAGGGCGTGGGGGAGCCGAGGCGGGGTCCATGTCGTTGGCCGCGAGGAGCCTCAGTGCTACTGATCCGAACAGGGGCCCCAGCCACGCAGGGAGACCTCAGCATCTTAAAAGCACGTGGGCGGCAGGAGCGCCTCGCCTCGCCCGCGCGCTCGGCACAGGGTCACACCCGGACGTCCATGACTTCCCAGGGACGCTTCCAAAAACCGCGAGGAGCCCGGCGCGCCGGAAGCCCAGTGCAATAAATCCATGGGCGAGGACGAAGCAAAATACTGGGGACGAAGCGGGTATGAAGCGCTTACGTAACCACGCTGAGCCGACTCATCTCGCGCGTACGTTTGAAAAGTGTTCCCGAGGAGCTTCCGTTCAAAGCACACGTCTCTTCCCCCGTCTCCACGCGTCCGTGCTGTCGGCTTCGCTGGCGAAAGGCGGCCACATACTAACAGGCTGCCGTAGGAAAGTGAGGCCCGAGCCGAGCTCGCCGGCGGAGTGCGGAGTAGAATGGGTAGAAAAATAGAACTCCCAGCAGTTGCCCGATTTTCAAAATGATTCTCTCTGCATTAATGGCGAGCGGCAGGGGCTTCTGAACGCAGTCCCTGTGTGAGGGCTATTGTCACTGAAGAGAGAATGCACAGATCCTGTTTAAGAACGGGGGTATTCCTCTGTGCGCTGTGCCATTTCCTTCCCAGGAAAAATAAGAAAAGACTCGGTAGAAACTCGCATCAAAATAAACTTTCTTTTGCACCCATTTCCTCAATCATGTTCTGTCTTCTGTGAAAGGTAGATGTAGGTCTTCCAACCCCCCCCCCACCCTTCCTCCCCCTCCTCCGCCTTCCCCTCCGCCGAAGCAGGGTTTATTCCAGGTGGCGTGGGATCACAATGAACGGATTCCTAAGCCGGCGGAACGTGACGTGTGACGAGAATTTGCAGAGGGATCGCGGGGAAAAAAACCAAAAATCATGGTGTTGATGAGACACAGTTACGACGGGGGCCGTATGACGAACGAGCACCTACCCTCGGAATCTGGGTGGCAGCTTGTCTTACGCAACTGTGCTCTTCAAGTGGCTTCATGAAGCACTGACCCACAGCTGTCCACAGGGGTGTGCCCGAAAAGCGGGAGCAGAAGGGAAAGCGGATTCTCTCCTCTCCTTCAGTTGTTGCTAAGGGAACGCGCTCTGCCTCCTTGTGCTGTGATTGGATAATTATTTCACTTCTTATCCTTGCCGTGTGCGTTTTCACCGTGCACTCTTTTCAAAGAGGCAGAGAGCGTCGTAGCATCCAGCGAGACGAGATAAATCCTATCAAAGCGTCCCAGAGGAGCCCGCGAGAACGAGCGGCTTCTCGCCGAATCCGGGGCGACGCCACTGCCGTGGAGCGCGCTGGCCAGTCGCACATGGCACCTGGACAGACAGGGAGCAAAGCAATCACTTATTGTCTGGTGCCTCATCATCACCGTCGCCTCCATTTCTCTTGACATGGCAGCGGGATGCACAGCGGAGACTCGGAGGTGGACGGGATTCAGGGTGAGCTCCATTAACGGTGCGCGGCCGCTGTTATGCTGAACGCGCATCGTCTTCCAGGAGCACTCGCCTCACACACCCCTACTCACCTTTCCTGTGCATCACTTTGCTGTTGCTATGCCCAGAGCTGGCTGTCCACGCGCAGCAGGATCATTCAAGCCACACACAACCTGCTGGTTCTTTAGCACTGCACACACCAACGTCTCCTCCTCGCTTTGCTCCTCTCTTCTCCTTCTCCATGTCTCACACTCTCTCTCTCCTTTCATCCTCACACACACACACACATGCATGCAGTTCCCTCCCTCCCCTACTTACTGTCATGATGGAGAGAGAAGCTTTTATCAGCGGGGCTGTTTCACTCTGAGGCTGTGGCTCATCAGAGGAGGAGTAGAAGTGCCGGACGAAGCTGTGGAGGAGGAAGAGGCGGAGGCATGAGGTGGGAACAATGAATGGGCTCCTATAGGACTCCTAAGAAGAGAGCGACAAGGAGAGGTCCCGCTTTGGATCGGGACGCCGCCGCGGCCACTGCCGTCACTCAGATCCCAGCGGCGCTGGAAACACGCCGCCTGTCATCGGCTGTCAGTGCTCACCTGCATCAGGAGGACGGCGACCGCGGCGCTGAGCGGCTGCTGTGCGACGCCGTGACAGTGTCTCTGCGCCCGCGCTCTGTCTCTCTCTCTCTCCGTCCCCGTCTCGCTGCCCCGGCGCCCTCGCTGTGTCCTCGCTGACTGCCGGATGAAGAGGAGCTGATGCCAGAGTTTATCGTGGGGCTCGGGCTCCTGCCAGCGCCACTCGGCTGCTCTGCTCAGCTCTGTGGAGGAGGGGCCTGCTGCTTTAAAGGCACAGTGCATGCACAGTCCCTCCTCCTCCTCCTCCTCCTCGCTCCTCTTCTGTCTTCTCCTCTCTGCTGGCGTCTACACTCCCTCACTATCTCCACTCACGCTGCCTATCTAGCCTTTGTCACAGTTTTATCGAGGGTGTTATCTCTCTTCTAAATCAAGATGAAGTCTTTCTCTGCCGCCAGCCAAGCAGTCTCTGGGGATGAGGTGTCCAAAAATCCTGGGCTGTTACATCATTAATATACAAAGCAGATTGGTGTTTGATGACCTCATCTGACTGAGAGACAGGAGTTGGGAGGGAGGGTGAACATGGCTTTTTTTCTCCGCCGTGCTCTCTATCAAAACACAGCCCTGCGTCACCCCACCACAGGCAATTACTAATATGAAATTAGTTTTGTAAAGGAGATAATGTAACAGTAAAGCAAATTCATGGTGACAACTTCTTGGGCATTGCGTGCCAGTTACCAGAGGGTTTTGGCAGATAACGGCAGCGAACAGCCACGGGCTCGGTGCATTCCTTAGCATAATTGTAAAGAGAAATGCAAAGCAGATTCAGGTTATGTGGCTCCTCCATGAAGATGAATTTGTTCTGGGGCTCCTCTGTGGTTTCTGCTCCGAGGATCAGAGACGTTGTGCTGATGCTGTAAGGCTAATTGGGAGAATATTTGGCAGTATAATAAATTCTCTTTTGCATGTTTTCTTTGATTAAAAACTGAATTATGCTTTTAAAAAAACAAACGGTTCACGCTCCGCCTCATTGTTGCTCTGGTCTGTGCACGCGCTCATTGAAACGTCATTTGGCGCGTCGTCACCTTCTACGTGTTGTGGATCTGTGTGAACGAGGGTGTTGCATAGATGCTGGTGGACTTGAAAGGAACAGGTGTTGAGTAAATATACTGTGTAGCTTCACTACTTGGTTCTGCACACTTGGGAGGTTCACTCCCTAGAACACAGCTCCCAGCATTTCTTCCTACCACAGTGTCACCAGCTTCCTCTTTCTTGCCGTAGCAAATTGTATTTTTCTGCTTGGATATTCACGGTCTGTTTAACGGAGCTGTAGCTATAAGAGAGAATGTATAGTAAATGACCTCTCAGAGGAAAGGCCCAGGTGCACAGCACAGATAGCCCCACGTAAGTGATGCCTTCACTGGAAGGGACTGGATTATTCCTCCCTGTAAAATATACACCTTTTTTTTTTTTTAATGCTAAGGGCACCCAGACTCATGGGTTTTACTCCGAATCTGGAGTGGGTCCAGCGAAATATTGGTTCCACTTAATATTTCTGCTTTGGATTTATTGTGCCATGTCGTTTATAGAGACGTTTATAGAATAATTTTTTTCTCCTTTGGCACAGACTCGCAAACAAGCACAAAGATGCATAAAGCCATAATGTGCAGAGACATAACACACACACACACACACACACACACACACACACACACACACACACACACACACACACACATCCAGGCAGGCATTTCTATCCAGAGGAAACTAGATTGGTAATTTGGTGCCTAAGACTAAAGCCCCGTAGAGATTTTATTCGACTTGCATTGTTTACCTCCCAGTAAGCTATTATACTCCTACCCTTTTGATACGGCGCAAATCAACACTCATTTCTATGCTCTTTCTTTGGCTGCCATCTGCACTGCTCTGGCCCAGCTACTCACACAGGATGTGCACACAATTTATATTTCATAACAAATTGAAGCTAAAGCGGTCAATACTGAAATTCTATATCACTCCTCTCTACACACACACACACACACACACACACACACACACACACACACAAACACACACGGTTACATGGGATGATGAGCATTTTGGATTATTTATGAGCACAATAAATATACAATAGGAACTCCTCAGCTATACTATATACTGTACAATCACCATCACAGATAGGTGAAACAAGTCAACTACTGTATCATCTACTCTAATGGTGAACTGTGAATATTCTAACAGCTGTTTTCTTTGTTGTTACTTCCTCGAACGTGATGGTTTAAGATTGAGAAAAGCAAAATTTTCTCCTCTGTCCACGGTGGTGACTGTCACACACAGTAGCAGTGACATGTTGCCTTGTGTCTGTGACCAGGCACTAAAATGGTGGACAGGCAGAAAAGTTGCATGTTATTGGTATTTGACTAAATACTCTGATCCTAAGAGGCTTAAACATGTTACCATTTAATCTCAGTAAATCATAATTCTGCAGTTGAATTTTGAGCCTCGGGTTGACTGAACTGCACTGAACTGGATTTAGGAACCGACGCATTTGCACTACAACACGAACGTCACGTTAACAAATTCTCTCCGCCGTCCGTGCTGTCGAACAGAAGGAGCAGAGGGCTTAGAGGCCCGTCCTGCCTCACGGTGACACCGGCCTCTCCTCTTTCCCGTCCACTGACCTTTTGATATTTGGCTCTGTTTGTCCGTGTGTGACTGCGCTTCGTGGTTGTGGGGTTTTTTTCCCCTTCCGCCAGCAGAGATGCAGCATGAGGCTGTCTAAGCCTAACGCTCTGTGATGGATCAGTGCTCTTACACAATGAAATGAAGCTTAAGTGTTTGATTGATTTCTCATTTTCTTTCCTCACTAGTGGAGGAAATATGAACGGTGCCTACACTGCTCCGGGGCCCTGGTCTGACAGGGTCCGTGGCCTCTTTGCAAATAGCAGCCCCTCGTCATATTAAGGACACGCTTTTCAGCCGGAATTAATCAACGGTGTCAAAACAACAATTACTCAACGCTGCCTGATTATTGTGGATCAATGCGGACCTCCATAATTTAGAGTGCGCTTTAATCTGTGGACGCGCTGCAGAGGAATTCCAAACGCAGTCAGGACATAGAATAGCGCTTCAGAGCCGCGTTATTAGGGGTTCGCTCCATGAGTTCAGCAAAAAGACTCGGTTATTGAAATAAATGTTTTTGGACCATGTGAATGCTTGTTGAGTTGCTTGTGTCTGTAGCCGACATGATCAATATGCATTTTTTTTTCTTCATATAACAATGACAACAGCGCTGTGTGGTTTTTATTTGGTCGCCTGCGGTGGAACACAAAGGATGCGGATGGAATGATTTCACTTGTCCATGAACCAAGTGTTCAGACGCGCTGAATAGAAAGTCGTGTGTTTTTCTTTAAACTATACTTTTTATAATTTATTTAAAATTTGTATAATTTACAAAGCTCAGGTTACATAATGGTTCCCGCGCACACACACAAACAAGGCCCCCCGGGGGCCGTGTGCAGGAGTGTGAGCACAGTCGCTAATTTGCAGGTGCAACTATCATCTTTACTCCACTGAACATAAAGCAACTCTGCTTTCCTTCGGCTCTGACAGTAAAACTGGTTCAGTGGAAACATGATGAGGCTCTGTCATGTTTTTTTTTTCCAATATTCATGAAGCGCTGGGAGATTTTTACAAATCCTAAAAAACCTAATCCATAATGACGTTTAATCCCATAGTGTTACGCGCTTTGGCCGCACTCCTATGCAACAGTTCCTCAGCAGTCAGCTCAGTCTTATCTGTATCTCCCCGTGTGTTCTCCCCTCGCTTCCTTCCCTGTTCACTTTGCTCAGGATGCCCTCTCCGTCTCCTTGTGAAATGCTAAGTAGCCGTCCCTCTTTTAACCTGCCCTTCCCTCAGAAGCCCGGGCATCTTTGCTGTGCCGTTTGCCAAGAGCTATAAACAAGTGTAATAGAATTGCAGAGGGGTGAGCCGATGGAGCCCACTGTGCGTCCCGCATCACCCCTGGCTCCTCAGCCATGTGCTAACAAGCCTAGCAGCCTCATCGGGGATTCATAACGAGGTGCGCTGATATGGGTCACCCCCCCCCCCTTCCTCTCTATACTTTCCTTTGTGCACCTGTTTGACAAACACTGTTTGTCTCAGCTCTGCCGGATACATTGTATTATCCTTCAAGTCTATCGCGTCTCACTGAGTGGAAATACAATAGCGGCTCGTTCCTTCGCCACCTGTGCAAGCTCGAGCCTGTTTACACAGGAAAGCTGTAGGTATTTTCTGTAATTTTCATTGTGTCAAGTATGATTAAATTACTGTGAATACAGTGGATCTCCTGCTGCCTCTGGGACCTTAGACGTTGTACGAACTGCTATTGTCTGAATGACATGGTGAAAAAGGCCTGTCCACCGCCTTGCGTGTCACAGTTTTATTTGATCGCATCGTTTACATATTAAAGCTGATTTCTGGCTATATATAGCAAATTACAACCTGCCTCCTGGAGCTTTTCCCAATCAGTACAGTATAGTACAAGTCATCAGAGACAACAAAATGTATGAATTCTTTACTGTGTGCTTCTGCCATCTATTGGAAGGAGCGGAAACCAGTAACTACAGCACAAAGCACCATATATTAAACACGTGCCGCTGCGTCCTGCTTATAATATAGCTTATGTTTAATAACGTGTGATGAGTTACAACAGCCGACTTGTACTTTACATGACACGTACGGCTGCGGTGCCGTTTACATGTGACTTTGCTGTCCTCACATAACATCAGACCTCCACCTCAGGTGCTCACTAATGATGCTTCTTTAATTCCTCAAGAGGAGTCATTAGTTGATTCACATATTTATAGGGTCTGAAGAGGAAGACGCATTCAGGCAGAGGAGGAGAGGTTGCTTAGATAAATGTGCCAGCGAAATATGAATATGAAAATGCACTGTGATCCAGGAACTGAATTATTCAACTCGGCCCTGATGCCTCCTGCCACTCTTGTTTCATTGCCTACGGCAGCCCGAGTCTCCCCTCTCAGCGCCGCAGTCTGCAATCTAGCAGATGGAAGCTTGTTCTTCTTTAGTTAGCATTTGTACAGTAGCAGTTGAGAAGCGTTACTGCAGGAGTGCACGCAGCTTCAGGACGGATGATACAAATCCCTGACCTGGGTTATTAAGACATCACCTTCCTGGTGATGATATTTTGGGTGAAAAATGAAGTAGTCAAATAATAATTAAATAGAATTGAAAATACTCCCATACAGTACTGTATATCTGCGTGGGAGTTACATTTGCATGTGTTGCATGCTCCTATAAACTAACTTTAATTCACCCTACAGTGGATTGACTTACTTTACATGAGGCAATTAATAAAAAGCTAATTAGTCACAGTAAATCCGTGACATTAACCTAGAGCGTCGTACACTTCTGATTTACAGCGTGTATCCCTTCCTTTAATCTGCAGGATAATCAGATGCAGCCTATACTGTACACAGCAAATTATTCAACCCCCGATTTCAAGTTGGGAGTATTGGCAAAACGTCCAGGCAACAAATCAAACAAGAGCAGTCTGAATCGCTCAACACAACAAATGTTTCCAGTGGTTCCTCCGAAATCAACAAGAGGCGCTTTTAACGTTTGGTTTTGGCCCGATGACCTGCTGCGAGCGTGACGCGCAGCCAGAGAGCAGCGTCCCTCAGGTCCATTCCTCATGGGCAACAGCCTCCGGTTCCTTTGCTCGGTTTGGGATGAGATCAGATCAGGGTTTATTGATCCCACAGTGGAGAAATTTGCTTGTTAAGTAGCTGCAAAAGCAGAGTGCAATGCACTGAATGCAAAACTACAGCCTGGTCTGTGGTTTGGTTCATGATACTAGGCAGCTCGTGTTCTTCTCGTGTTCCTCTCGTATTCTTTGCGTGTTCTACTGTTCTGTTGTGTTTCTGTGAGTGCTCTCCACTGTTGTTAGATGGACTGCCTTCTAATTGGAAATGCTTTGTCCCCGAGGACACGGCGTGGATGAGTCGGAGTCTCGTGGTTTGTCACTCTGACCTTCCTTCGGACCGTCATCGGGTCTTTTTTCTTTTGCCCTGTGCTCGGCCTCAGCTTTGTGTTCGCTGTGGCGCTAAGAAGCAAAACCAATGATGGATGTGGAGTTGTGTGTTTATTTGCCTGACAGCACGATGCGCTCTCTCCTTCGGGGTCCCAGTAGAGCTCCCCAGTCCTACTTATTTCCATCCATCCCTGTACAGGTCAACGCAGCTTCAATCTCCAGTTTTGGTACATCAGGTTTGAGCCTGTGCGGGGCCTCCACCCTCCGACTCCCTCCGCGCTCATCAACACATCACGTAGACGGAGTGCTGTGCCCCCCTCCCCCGCCCACCCCTCGTCACTGACTCATCACAGCCTCTCAGCATGTGTCAGGCTCGCCAGCGGCCTCCATCTGTCTCCCCCAGAGCCAGCCAGCCATGTCCATCCCAGAGAGCCACACAGGCAGAGAAAAAGTGATTCCCAAGACAAAGTGTGTTATGCCATGCAGCCGTTCCCCTTGAAAATGAGAACTCCATTTGGGGAGCGGGGGTAGTTTAGCAGGCAGGCAGCCTGTCTGTGTGTGAGCCTGAGAAACATGGCCCTGGCCACTCACTGGAGAGCTGCATGGCTGCAGATACACAAAGGAGATCTGTCATCCAGAGCCACACGCTCAAGTGTTGTTGTCTGTACCTTTGTGAGCTTCTTCTCAAGAAGCCGATCATATACATATATATATATATGTGTATGTATGAGTAGCCTCGTGGCAATGCATCGGGATTTTAATACTGCAAAGCTCAAACAGCTAGAAATGCAGTACAGCTACTGTAAATGAGTGTGATACGTGACATATTATCTATATATTATCTTACTCTGCACCAGAAATGAGACTAGTTGCCGCTCCCAACAACATGTCTGTGAGTATTAACTTTATTACCCCGACTGTTAAATACACAATGAGGCAACAGTCACAACTCGCATTTGTAAACTCGGTTTTATTTAACACATGCTGCAGAACGTCGCAGCTGACGGTTTGGGAAAACAAAGGCCCCTCATGCCACACACACACACACACACACACACACACACACACACACACACACACACACACACACACACACACACACACAGCAGGTAACCGGAGCGAGAAACGACAAAATGCTAAGCGCCCACCGTGCGCTGTCCGTCCGCATCCGCGATGTGAAATATGTACGCGCGCGGAGTGGACACGAACGCCTCCGTCCGCGCTGCTAATGAGAGCATGAGTAACAAGGTCAACGACAAGGAGCGGAGGACGGCGGCGCCGGGCGGGGGAGGCCGCGGCCGGCGCCGTGCACGCGCCCGTGCCCCTCCTGATTCCAGGCGTGTGCTGTGAGTAATGACTTTAACGGGCTCCTGAATCTGTAGTCACGCAGCCACCTGGGGTTTTCACCTCCCAGAATTAATCCAAAACTGCAGCTTTGTTGATAACCGGCTAATGTGGAACCATCGCCAAACCTTTGGCTCTTATCAAGTCTTGCAATAAGCGCCGAAGAGCAGGGCAATGCTGGATTTAGTGTTTTGTTGTTGGAACATGACTTTTGCTTAACTGATTGTGTAATGGTGAAAAAAAGGAGAGCAAGACTTATCTTGCTTCCTATAAATAAGTCATTTTAATCAAGGCCTGTGCTTCTGTGCTGTGACCTGAGTTAAGGTACAGTAACTACTTTACGCCACCGTTTGATTAATCCCTGCCAACAGTGGCGATAGTTAGGGGAGATATTGAAATAGGGGTTAGAGAAATGAAGGACAGGCAGGAAATTTCTCAGCCCCCCAACAAATTTCAGTGCCACTTGCACAATGACAGCGGCATAAAACACCCACAAAACCCTTATCGGTGTTCGGCTTAAAATTAATCTTGTTGCCGTGATTTATTTTAAGGGAAGATTTCCTTAAAAACTTGCGGCAGCTGGGATGATGTTGGTGAAGGTGAGGTCGGCTCAGCCCACGCGTGTGCTTATTTACCTCCAACGTATATTTCACAGCAAAACAGGACACAATTAAATGACTTATTAGGATGTTTTTGTGGAAGCGCACGCTGCCACAGCGCTCACGCTGGGTAATGATGGCACACGTCTAAAAATAAAGAGCTCTGAACCTTCCACTGTCCTGCCGCCGTTTTCAAAACAAAAGCTCCCTTTCTTGTTTATTACATTCGCCAAGTCTTTACTCCTTTATCAGGATTATCCATCATCTTGTCTCATTGAAATTCTAATACACTTAACATCTTATCAACTGGGCTCCATCATATTGTTAGATCAGCACCACGGGGTCATCGGAAACAGGATTGTGGCACGGCTGTAATAGCTTGGAGCTTTTCTTTTTTTAAATCTCTTACATTGTTGTCATTGTTTTAGAGGAACGGCTGAATCTGTCTGACAGGCACTGCAGCCTACCTGTTCCCAGTCCTGTGTGTATTACAGCACGCTCGCTGTTGTTCATGGCTTGACTGTGCTGACACACAGGGCAGAAGCAGCCTTTTAATGTCTGCTAATCCCAAAGAGAGACTGTTTATTATCACATCCTCTGATTTTTTTTTTTTTGCTATGATTTGCTTTATTCACTAACCAAAGGGTTCTCAGTTTGTTGCTGATGTGATGAATACATGTCTCTGGTATCTATCACAGTGGTTGCCTGACCTCATATATCCAGACGAGAGAGAGAGAACGGAGAGCTTTCAGGAGGCGTCTGAAAGCAGCCTGTGATGACTTAAGTGTATGAAGGCCACAGCTGTGAGGAATATCAATAGCAGAGACACAACACTGATTGTTTTCGTGTTTTTCGTGAAGGTGGCTGCAGAGTGAAAACGCTCATTTCTTCTTCTATAGTTGCATGAATGCACTTCATTTATAGGTTTCAACACCTGCTGGTGAGCGTGCGTGCAGACGTGCAGACGTGGGGGGCGATTTCTACAGCAACCACTTGAGGAGCGCACTCCCCATTAAGTTAGCAGCAGCCCTAATATGCCAGAGACTGTCAGTCAACTGTGGCAGCGCCTCCGTCTCCTGGCTGCTCATACGCTGCCCTCTGCTCAGCCGTCTCAGTGACCACCCAGTGATGAGAAGTGACAGCCAAGGACAACACTTTGCTCAGCCACAGCCTTGGAATTGAGTCATCATGCAAAGAAGCAGCATTGTCGCAAATGCACACTGGGGCCCACGGAGATTTTCAAAGACAGGCATGTGCACACGCAGGCCTGCACACTTGCAGATCCCACAGTAGTGGGAGAAAACATATTACTAGTTGTTAAAAGCAGTCTTTTCCTTGAAACTGTCTGATAATGTTTTACTGAGAGAAAGATTGGTTGATAAAATGGTATTATTTCAGTAAAGGACTCAAAGGAAAACTAATTATCTCATGTTCACACATTCGAGATGTAAAGAACAATGTACAGACGTGTGCGCGTGCGTGTGTGTGTGTGCGTGTAGCTTTCTGTCTCATGTGTCAGTGGTTTGAACACTGGGCTCTGGGCTGTCGTGCCTCGTTTCAGGCTCAGAGCCTCGGTTATGTGGGTAAAGCAGTGGTTTAACATCAGCGAGGGACTTTGGTCTGTAGCGTAATAGCTTCATTCCAAAGTTCTTTGTAATGAAGCTACCAGGGACTGAGTATGTTACAGTATGTTGGTACAGTTGCTGATTTTTGCTAAACGTTTCCCGTGTTTATTGGGACAGGTGATGTTTATAAGCCTCATTACCGAATCTAAAATAACGATGTGCAGTTGTAAATAGTTATAAAAGGTCCTGCTGTACATCGCTAGGAGCCCCTCCAGACTCCAAGGCTAAATCTGGGCCGTACCAGTGCGGGTGGTACTGGTTCCGTTACTGTTACATGCTGTATAAATAGAAGAGATGCTGGCATAAGCTGCAGATGCTTCTCCTGAGAGGCTGTACAGGGTCTAGAGCCTCTCAGGAGGGAAGACGCTGACAAGGCACATATGTGGAGTGAGATGTTTGGCTTCATTCGGTAAAAACTGAAAACCTCTGATTTGACAAATATTTTTTACGTCCGGTGGGAAAACACAGTCAAGTGTTGCAGTATAATATGGTCACTTTAGGATCCCACACCAAGACTTTCTATGAAGTCGGGTCTTGATTAATAAAATCCTGCCGAGCCTCTATGTTTGACAGATTATGCGCCCATCTATAGCAAAGGGTTTTTGATAAGAGCACCGGGACGTGTACAGATATGGAATGAAAATTTTGCTAAACATTATACGGCCGCTGAATTGCCCTTAACGGTAACAACATTTGTATGCAGTGAAATAAACAACAGGAGTGCTGCGTTTATCTTGTTGATGCATTATTGATCAAATACATCCCTCCTATTACTTTGGGCCAAAACATGAGATGAAGTGAGTCTCGCGAGTCTCCCAGATGCCAAAGTGAAACTAATGAAACTACATCTTATTCATAATGAGATGGCGCTATGGGTCCTTCAAAGGCAAGGTTGGTTATATTAAAAATTAATCCGTGAAAATAACCTTTCCTCCATGAAAGCATGATGCATTGTTGGAGCGGTTAAAGTATGCGTTATTGGGGAAAAAAAAGAAAACACAGATGGCATTTAGACAATCAGGAGAAAGTGCCAACCTCACGTTGGTCCAATTGAATGCTAAATACAAGGTGATGTAATTATAACCATGTGGGCAAAATCCTAAATTAATAATGCATGCGGACCTTCCTTCTGCTGGTGAAAGCTGACATTGTAATTTTACTTTTTCATTATGCGAGATTGAGCATCTCTAAAAGCCAGCGCAGATTTTAAAAGCCAGGAGAATTGTTGATACCAAATTTAATGGCAGAATTTGCTTTGCATATGCTTTGGAGGACAATTTAAGTGGAAGCTTTATGAGACATTAAATTTGAGCCCTGTAGGCAGTAAAGTGAACAGACGTTTTACTGTAGGAGAATACGACGGCCCGTTCCTCTGAAACAGGTAAAATGAGGGAACAAATAAAGAAGTAATGCGGGCAACCTTTGCAGCGCACAAAGACAATAGCCTTGAGATGGGTTCTGCTCTACAGATGGCTGTGCCTGGATGTTGCAGAGACACTGACACATCTAGACATGAAAGAAGTGAGTCTGGGATGACTTCACAAACTTGGGCGAACTCTCGCAGTGGCTGCCTCCCCGGGGCCTAAATCTGATCGTGCCTCACACAAGCTGGATTGCGTGAGGCCAGAGAGATGCTTGGCCTCGGTACACAGAAGCTGAAGCCTTGAGGGCTGAAACACCAAGCAACAGACAATGATGTCCTCCATCCGTCTCTCTGCTCAAAGCCGATTAGAGCACTGGGGGTCCAGGAGAAGGGACTATATCATCCCCGTCCGTCTGGAGACAGCTTTTACTCAGCCAAACCTCCAGACACGAAGTGACAGAGCTCTGAGGGAAGCGGCTGAAATTACAGCGAGTTTTAGGAAAACTTAGAACGGTTAACCTTCGGGGGGGAAGGGGTTTATTGCCTTAATCCATCAGTGTGTGCATTCATATATAAAAACGATCCTGGTAAATGTGCAGGCGACTTTGGCTCCATTCGTCTGAAACGTGGTCATGTAACTTAAGCAAACAAACACATGATCAATGAGCACAATGTGTTGATAACTTCATTTTAATGACCTTTTAAAAATAGTAGATAAAACATATATCTTAGATATATTGTATGGTGTTTTCATCCATTTAAGGGAACCAAAACGGTTGAAACCCTACATCTGACAAGATGAATGACTAAAGGGTGATTAGGTGCAGTTTCACAAAGGTGTAATGAGAATATTTTACTTTTTTTTAGGTTAAATCAACATATAAAAAGTCTGAACTACAGGTAAATGAAAGTCGATGTGTGAAGTTCTTGCCGTCTGTCATTGAAGCTGCTGACTGGCTTGAACAGAACCGACCAGACCAGACTAGAGTCACTGCTTTTCTCTTTTTAATCAAAGTGCCACTAAGTGGGGATTTCTGTTGAACACACCGGCCAAAGACACAGACAGCGTCTACAGTATGCGCCCATTGTCTGACTCTGTGTGACTGATGTATCTATGTGGAAAAAGCTCGTAACACTAAAGGACCAAAGCAGCCCCGCGGCCCTTTGTTCTGAGAGCCCAGAGGAAGATTCAAAGACAGTGAGCTTTGTTACCACTCCAATCAGGCCCCCGGTCCTCGTCTCAAAGAGAAGCAAAAATGAAAATGTGCTCCTCATGCTCACGCTCTGTCTGCCTTGTTCTCACGAACCTTCATCCTCCAAGTCTTTTCTACAGCTGGTGTTCACACTAACAAACGCTAGGCATCAGACATTATACGTCAATGTGGCTCTGACGGATTTGCACACACAACAACCGACCTAGTATTTCAACCATGTACATTCGTCTAACAAATATATGCCAGAGAAGTTACTCCAATGAAATATATATGAGAAATATAATCCTCTGTCCTGCGCTATGAATGAAAATGTATGAAACACTTCACTGCAGGAAGTGGAGCTACCAGCTGTTTGACAAAATGAGCGACCTGTCGACCTCATCAGACCTGTTCACCTGTCAGTCTGACCGTCTCTGTGCAGCCAACATGCTGCTGCTTCACGCTGAAGCCTCTGCTCCAGAATCAGCATGATGTTCATACTGTAAATGGATTTACTGCAGATGCATTTATACAGTAAATGACTGCTGACGTGGGCAGCTCGGCAGATGCAGGTTTCTGGATGCTGAATTTGTTAGCATTTGTTTCAAAAAAATCAATATACATAAATTGATAAAGTTATAGATATTATTTAGGTGTTTTCTAACCAACTCACGAAAACAAGCTTGAAAACCAGAGGACGCGGGTAAAGAGGGCGATTCCTCTGCTCTCTGTTGCCGCTCCGTTCGGTCACATCAATCACAGTTTTGTAATTAAATGGAGGGAAGTCAGCATCTCCACAGGGTTGCTCTCCTCTGAGAGCAGACGTGTTCTCTTGTGAGAGCCGATGTCCCCTGCTGCAGAGAAGATGCTTCTGTAAGAGGGTGAATGTTGCAGGGACACAGAAAATATCAGGATCAGCGCTGAGCCCCACAACTTCCCGGCTGTCACTCGATGCGCACAGCTGAAATGTCGTTTTAGCAGATAATAATTTTGAAGGAATGGACTATAAAGTGCTGACTTTAAAGCTGTCAATGGATGTTAATTTTTTTTAATAAAGAAAAAAAACATTCATTAAAAGGAAGGGAATTTTTTGGGCTCCGCGGTGCTCGCGTATCTGCAACATGAATATTTCAGATAGAAACGTGTCTCTTGCTGTGCGTATGTGACGTTCCTCCCACGTCATTGGCTGTGTTTGTTGTCGATACTTGCTCCAACATCATTTGGAAGGTCTAGAGGAGCATTTGAGATCAGCCATTGGTGTGTGTGGAGCTGAGCGTGACCTGGACAAGAACACAAATAGGAGGACGTCAGCAGCTTTTCCACAGTCAAACTCAGTCTTTTGATCCTGAAGCTTTGAGCATCCGTTAATTAAGAGCAGCATAATATCTTTAGATTTAGTAGTAGTAATAGTAGTTTTGGCCAACACTGAATGTGTGTCATACTGATGCATAGCAACGTCACTGAAATGCCATTCTTTTGATGGATATGTAAATAGATAGATATACAGTATGTATACAGTAGATATCTGATCTTCTGAGACACTGGGATTAGGATTTGTTGGTATATATTATTACCAGAGTTTAAAGCCGAGGGTACACATTACAATTCACTTACTGTTCATTAACTTCCTTTTTAATGTTGACAGACTTTTACAACGGTGGAATACAACAAGAAGAAGCAGTCGAGCGCAGCTTTGCTTTGTAATCTACAATCGTCTCCCTGACCTTCCAACAAACCCCTCAATAAACACATCACCACCGTCTTTACATATTTGGATATTTGTGATCACAGAAACAAAGCCAAGCGATGACTGAAACACATGATGAGGTGTTGTGATTCAGCCGTGCCTTCCATAGGAGAAGAGGGATTGTGGGCCTTTTAAATGAGGCTGCCACATCTGCGTTTGCTCGGCGACCGGGGGTAGATCTTGCTACGAGCCAAGGTGCCGGAGGCAGCGCTGATGAGCTTGTGAGGTCTGTGTTCAGCTTGGTCAATTCCTCTCTGACTGCAATCAGATTCTCTGTTAGAGGAGTTTAATTTGCATCATACGCCTCGCTGGACAAGTTGACCCACCCCCCCCCCCCCCCCCCCCCCCCCCCTTTTTTTTTTTTTTTAAACTGCATTTTCCAACACTACTTGCAGCCTGGTCTCAAATGCACCTTGGCACTTCAGCTGTAAGATGGACTGCACTAGTGAAAGCCATGTCTCAGCTGTTTTGCTTCAAAATAGTAAATACCCGCACAGAAAAGACAAGTATGGTGTCGGAACGAGTTAAAGCGCTGAAGAGCCGATTCTGACCCGGTCTGTCAACGCACCCAGGTACTGTACTGCACGCCTCCTCCCTCCCATCACAGAAGAGAGGCCGTGTCAGGCAGATGCACCCGCATCAACTAACCTAATTGGACATGAAATCCTATTACCCCCCTAGGTATTAAAGTTCAAGATGATTGGGACCTCTCAATACATTCTTGTCTCTTGATTAGGGACAGACAAGCATGGATTATCATTATCTGTCTGATGCGTGGTCTGTGCTCTTTGGCTTTATGCTGTGGTGAAAAATGAGACGGGGAAAGGTTTTTACCAATTCTATCATGCTCTATTTACAATGCACCAAGAGGTACAGTATCAGCTCTGGCTTATTTCTGCAACAGCTATCCACTGTGCACAAATAAAATGTTTACTATTTTACAATACATATCATAGTCATGGAAAAGATCTACTGTGAATGATTTATTTATCCCATAAGATCATGCATAATTATGTTTGAAGTCTAGAAACATAAAATGCCTCACACAGCTTCAAGCTACACTCAGATGTGCTTTGTGATTTACAAGATCAGCTTGAAGCAGAAAACAGCTCCTGTTAAAAGCTGGAGTGTGTTATATAGGCTGTATTGTACTGTGTTAAAAGCTCTACACTGCATTTAGTAAATAAAGTAGTAGCATTAAAATAAACTGTAGGGGAAATCTAGAAATCTACCAAGTAGCAAGCGTTCGAACTACTTTGTGTTCTTACAGTTTAATTGTACAGGTCCAGATCACAATAAAAAAGCATTGCTTGTGTGAGGTGAAAGTGGAGCCGTAGCAAAATAACAAGCTGCGGTGAGACCTTCGAGAAACATGAATCAAATACAGTACGTTTGTATTTTCTGTTGTTCCTCTGGCTGAAAACAACAAAAGTAACAAGTCTGGAGAGCTTCATATTTTACAGTTGAGCCTGTAATGAGTCCAGATTTAAACCAAGCTGCTGCAGGAGCCCAAGGTTGTGCTTCTCTGAATGGCTTTGGGTGGTTGGTCACTTTTAATGCTACTGTAAGTCCTGTTGAGTAATAAAGTACCGTCAGCCCACAGGCGCCCTCAGCTACTGTACCTCACCTTGCTCGTACTGCTTGAGTGCTTGCTAATCTTTGAGTCGGCCGGGCAGCGTTGCTGTTAGGGTCGTTTAATCCTCCAGGCAAGCGATTAATTTGCTTTTGCTAAATTACTGCCTTCTAAAAAGGCAAATATTGAATTAAACAGTGTTTCCACTTCACCCAACATGCCGCGTCTCTCTATGCATTACAACCAGCAGCGCCGTCTGAATGAGGAGGATTTGCTGTTCATCAAAGATGCTCATACGCCTGATGACTCCTGCACAGACAAAAGGCAGCAGACTTAATGTATGTTTGAATTATTTAAGAAAAGATGCTCACTAGCACTAACTGTACAGTAGTTAAATTTAGCAGCAGTTGTTTTAGACTTAAATGCAGAATAATTGTATTTATTTAGGCTCATCACTGATAAACGTGATGCCGGTTCTAATAAACTTGCTGATGTTGATGAGCAGCGTATTTTTGTGTAATATCTGAAGCTGCACCAAGTGATATTTTCCAAACACAATGATTGAAAACTGTGGCACGACGTGTTTTTCCCAGTTGTTGATGTTCCTGTGACGCCCGGGCTTTTTGGTGGTCGTTCCACTAAGGCCCGTCTGCCACCTAGAGAAACTTCGGGAGGATTAGGCTGAAGCGCAGGTTCGACATTATGAAGAATGTAGGAGCCAGTCACAGATCGGCGCTGCAGCCGCGTTGCAGACGCAGCCAGAAAGTGGCTCTAAGAGCATTCTGCGCAGGGAGCTGAGAGCTAAAAGTGTCTTTGTGCAGAAGAGTGAAAAGCATGCGTCCCTTCAGGTCCATTCATTTTCATACTGTACATCCTGTGACTGTATATGAATAAGTTAGCAAATTTCAATCTTTTTTACAGTCTAATTTTACAGTGCGTTCTGGACATAAATAGTAAAGGTTAATGTGCTGCTTTGACAAACACACAGGGAAGTCATTACATCACCATTTTAATACCTGGAAACACGAACCTTTGCACAGTTTCCACATTCATGTTTTTGTTTGCTTCCGCTTGTATTTCCCTTCTGGCTTCTTTGCTTCTCCTCCCTGACTCCAGTGCAGTGATGCATGGTGACCAGACGGAATAATTACACAGTTTCAGCTCCATTGTGCAGGGACCCTACTTTGCTCTGCTGAAGTCTTGGCCAGCAGTAAGTGTGCGGTCCGATCAGCAGAGATTGAGGAAGCGCGGGCTGAGAATTACACCTGGACGGCGCGTGTGTCAACTGGAGGCTCGCACTGTCGCTCCAACTGCATAGTGCTGATGCATAGCACGGTTCTGAGCCGGGATGTGGGTGTGTGGTGGGGGGTTGGTGGTTTGGGGGGGGGGGGGGGTCTGCGCCTGAGCCCGTGTGAGCGAGTACTTCACTTGGGCGTCAGAGTGATGAGCCGTAGAAAGTATTAGACATGTAATCAGTGGGGCTGTTCATCTTTCCATTTGCGTGGATGAAATCCTAAGGGGCATGTGGAGCGTGGATCCCCCCCCTCCCCATCCTCCCCCCCCAGGGCCTGCAGCCCCGCAGCCCTCGCCTCTCACGGCTGCCTCTGTAAGGCCTCGTAACGCTCACAGCGGAGAGGGACTGATGCAACGAGAAAGGCCCCTACAGAGCGGATTCCCTTTAATATCACTCTCCTTCTCTTTGCATCTGCTCTGCACTGCAAACAATCTTGCACAGTCTCTTCTACTTTAGCCCATGAAGCTCACTAGCAAGCCCAGCTTGTCTCCCCTCACTCGCCGGTGCGGCCCCTCCTCCTGCTGCCAGGCCATTTCATTACGCTGCCGCTGAATATGCTGCAACCAATTGTGCCAAAGGAGATGGTTTACTGTAATATGAAAATTCGACCTCATCTTGCAGAGGTCATAGGCAATAAACACCTGACAAGAGGGTAGGCTGACAGAGCCTCAAATTCTAATCTTCTCTTAGTATCCTGTTAGTTCGCAGAGTTACCAGGGTCAGCTCGCTTTCTCCTCCCAGTGGTCGCAACGGGCCAGAAGACGGCCGAGCCTTTGCTTTTCCTCGCCGCCGCCTTCCCCCCTTTTCCTGGCATCCAGATTTATTGATATTGACCTTTTGCTGAAATTAAGCGTGTGGATCCCTGAGCAGCGAGAGCAAAGTTTAAACCAATTAAAGAGCTCTTCACCAATCAGCAAGCCAAGGCTGGAGCTGTCTCGCACGCAGGCCGGGCGAAATTAAAATCATTTGCACTGTATCAAAACCTGTTGACAGGGCAAACGGCGCCTAAGTAATGTGATTAGGTGAGCTATTTTGAAAAGTGGAGCAAAAAGATCTCTTTGTGTCTTTTAAGAAGATGATGGCAGCGATAATAGACTGTGAGCACACGCGCAGGCCTCCAGGGACCCGTGCGGATTATTTTGAGATGATTCTGTCTGAAGGCAAAACAAATTCAATTACAGTACGTTGATCACGCCGTTGTGGCGTTCGGATAATTGTTTGAGAGCTAAAGGGTTCCACGTGATCTCCACACTCTCTTCAGGTGAACTCTGGTATGTTAAAAAGTGTAGGACATTTTGTAGCATTGTTATTAAATTAAAGGGTACATGATGCAAAACTGATATAAAGGGTTGAAGAGAGTGTTATTTAAAACTTAAGGCATTAATGATATTTTGATGTTTTAGAACAGTACATGTTCCTTGTGCTTATTTTAAATTACATTGTTCTCCTCCAAGTACTGTACTATTTAGTTACTCATCTTATCGGGACCACATCAGTTTAGAAGCTGAGCGAATGAGACGTTCTTTCCCAACATTAAATCCAACGGGGTTCAATGAGCGTCTGCAGGATGACGGAGAATGACTGAACGGGGCTTTTGGGATCAACACACACTGGAGGAGTGAGACGAGCGCATGTTGGTCGGCTGAGGAGCGGTCTGCATCCCTGCGTAACGCGCCGCGCGCCGCCGGAGGCCCGTCGGGTGGAAGCTGCTTTTCTGCCGAGGCAGTTATGCAAAGCGACGCGTGTCCTGAGCTGCGGCCGCCGCCACCTTTCACCTCAGCCGCTACAGCGGCTGCTGGCTGAGAGCCTGGCAGCCACTTTTCAAAATAATTCTGTTAGTTCCCATTTCGCCGTCCTTGTTGGCTTTTGAGGACGAGCCCGGGTTCCCGTGTCCTTCACGCGTGTCGGACCTGCTTCACACATCAGTCTGGGCTTCTTTTTTAATGTCATTACCCTGGAGGTGTTTTAAAAGGCATCTGCCTCTGTCGTCTTAATGTAGATCCCTTTTTAAGTGGGGCTGAGTGGTTGAAGGAGACTGGTGGTTGATATCCATTACCCTGTGAGCGGGCCTCTGGCGCACAGACAGGTACCGTATACAACTGTGCCCTTTTTGTGTCTATTCCTATATAGGCCTGTTTGTTCATCTAGATGTGGTTGAACAAGTTTGAACTTTCCCGTTCTGCTCCGAGGCCCGGCTGCTCCCCAGGTGATGGCTGCGTGTGTTCTGCATACCAACAAGCCTGTCAGTCTGGAAGACATGGTATATGGTACAACACAGCGCCCTGCTACTGTCCGAATGCAGAGGCGGCGGAGAGAACACGGGGCTGTGCCTTAAGTGCGCTTTGATTGCAAACGGGGTCCTGGGGTTGGAGTCAAGTCTGTTCAAAGGCCGACAAGATAGCCGGGCTCAACGGTGCGCCAGCAGTGGGCCAGCGCCCATTTGCATTTATTCATGAGTTTATTTGTTCCCTCTCGTCACGAAAAGCTCACTTTTGATGGTGGTGGCTGCGACTAATCCACTGAAATGTGCTGTCTTTGAACTGAAATCGTATTTATTTTGATTTGGTATTGAGAGTAGCATTTCTTTATTTGTAGTATTTCACTTCACAGTCTCACGGCTCCTCTATCACAGAAGGGCACCGCAGGGGGCCCTTAGTATTTGTCTCCGTCCTTATTGGAAAATAAAAGCAAAGATGTCATAGAGTCAGCATGAGGGTGAACTATTGGTATCATGAGATCATACTGTACTGTCCATATGAATTAAATTAATGACAGACTGTAGCAGTTGATGGAGTTCAGTTGTTGAGTTGTCAACAGACTATTAACTGGGATTCAGGTAAAGGAACTGGATACATTCTCTGATAAAGACCTCAGGATACATCAGCAACCTTTCAGCTCTCGCAGACGGGGACACTGCTTAATTGATGTCAAAGCAGACAACAGGTCAAAGAGAAAACACATCATCTGCCTCCTTTCAGCGGTGCACATCAAATGAAGCAGATCAAAGTCAGTCATTAAAAACAGGAAGTCATCAGATTTCCCCCCCCTCATGTAAGTGTGCGTAGATTTGGGTCGGCCTGTACTTCTTTTGTTGTCTCACTTGACATTGACAAGGAGACATCAAAGATCCGATGTTGCTTGAAGACGTTCCGTGTGTCACATGAAAGCATTCGCATCCGCTGCTCCTCCACCTGAAACCAGTGTATCGCCTTGCATTTATGTCTCGTTTGAAATCAAAAATACTGCCGCGTGAGCGCGGCTTAACCAGACTGCAAAGTGATCCCGCTTCATCCCGACCCGCGCCGCTCGGCGTCTCTCGCGATCCGGCGCCAGGCTACGGCTGCTGGGTGTTTACAACCTGCCCGTGCATCATCGATTGACGCCGCGTGGCTGCACAGGACGCCTGGTGCACACTCTGTATGCTCGCTGCTGGGGAGCTCCTGACCTCCCATCGACGCCTCTTATGGCCGGTGTCACCTTGTGCGCGGCTCCTTTCTCCACCGTAGGGGGCTGAACGCCGCCCCACCTCCGGGGAGCCGGCGTGCGCCGCTTGCAAAAGCTCCGTATGGATGACGCCTAAGGTGGAAATCGAATCATTCCCTCAACGCTGCGAACAAATCCAGCTGCGAAGCGTTATTCCAATCAAAAGTCTAATCTCCTAAATGTTTGTATTCATCAACCCTGTCACCTCTGCTAATCCACGCGCCTGCTCGCTCCTCACTGGCATCCTGAACCTAAATGCTGCCTTCCTCATGGAGTCATGAATATTTAACACCGTTTCTGACTCATAGGAGAGCGATTTTCATGCCAGTACCTAACAAAAGATTTCCATTTTTTAACATGTAAATATGGCAGAGACAATTACAAAGCAACAACAAGAGGCTTTTATTCCATCAGTGATTCACAACCCTAATCCCTCCTCTCAGGCGATTTGTCCTCCCACTGGTGGAGATTGAAAATGTGACGTGTCTCGAGCTTATGGCCCGAGCTGCCATATCCTGTTCATACACTATTTGTTTATTATTCCGTCCGACCTTTATTTTCCCTTGGCCCCATGACAAATCGTGTTTAATATAAAATGTCTTGACTGATGTACAATCCAATGCGGATGAATGCAATGAATACAGAGTATATTAAACCGCGCCTGGTTCCACACTCTTGTATAACATTTACTTTGAGGACATGTAAACAAAACTGCTCATTGTAAAGATGAGGGACATGTTTCTGGTGCAGCATCAGAGGGAGGTTTTTAGTAAAAACATGAGGCCTCAGGAAGCGCCTTTGTCAGATAAAGGTCACCTGACCTCTGTTCACAGATGTTGAGTCAAACTACTTTCTGTTCCCCTTAACAGAGGCCACATGGAGGTCGGAGCTATGGAATGATAAAAATACTAAATAAGAGCTCCCTTTGGGGCTCGTCGCCTTTGTTGACCAATCAGAGCAGAGAATAGAATATTTAAATTGCCGCTATGCAAAGATGGGAGATCTGTAGAACTGTTTTTGGTGATGAGCTATACAAATATGATGCTATTTGTAATCATCTATTTAAAAAAAGCTAAAAGTTGGCGAATCCAAATTCAAAGGGTACGTTTGAAGGCTGTCGAGTAATTTGTTTGAAACTGAATGTCGAAGCTCTAAAAAAAAGTGTTCTTCGCAGTTTATTTTAATTAAACAATTACTCAATTTGAGTCAAAATCAAAAGGCACGGACTTCTGGTTGCCGATCGCGTTTAATGTGTCTGTGAAAAAAGCCGTATTGGGTGAAACGATAGATTTTATTTGACGCGTATTGACTTTATTTTGTTTGTTTACTTTGCTCTGGCACATTCGACTGAAGGCAAAGTATTTGTTAGGTAGAAAGATAGTGCCTTGAAATGTGCCTCAGCAGCTGTGCAGGATGCGGCACGCTCATTTTTTAGCCTTTATTCTGCGCAGTGTATCGCCCCGCAGTGATTGAATAATATAAATACCACAGTGTGTCACTGCTAGAGTGATATTACTGCTCCAGGCACTGGGAGACTACTCACTCCTTGTAAAATACCTGCCTTTGTTTGCTTGAAATGACTTGAATATACAGTGCTGTACTGTGATATACTTTTAGAGCCAAATATTGCTTCTACAATATGTTTTTACTACTTTTACTGACAAAAGCAATCAAGCAACCTACAGAATATTGCGCCATCATTGCATATCGACAGTCGAGCTCAAACACTATTGTTAATCAACTTTGTTCTTGAAGGGGGGGATCTTTGAGGCTTACGGGGGTTGAGCAGGAGGGTTGTTATTCGGGAGCCCTCAGATAAAAAACAGCATTAACAACAGCTCTTGGCAATTTGCTTGGCTCAGCCTTCTGCTTGAGCTAATACTTCACAATAAAATATAGTTTCAAATCTGCATTACTCACACAGATGTACAGTACATGCAGATGAGGTGAAACCCTCCTTAAAGTCACTGGCAGGGCACGGACACAGCCATTCGCACCCTGAGACAGCCAGTATTTTCTGGTCCTACAAGGCAACTGGGTGAACTTGAACTGTGCATCGGGAGCCGGTGCACTGTCTCCCTCCTGTATTATTAATGGCGGAGTAGCCCCTGACAGGGCATGAGCCCGTCTGCAGTGAACCTTGCGATAGACTTAACGACTTTGCATCAATCCATCTGATGTGAGCATCAACTATTAAAGATCAACCCAAGGTAAAAAAAAAAAAAAAAGATGTCCAGAATGAGAATTATTGGTTAACAGAGACACACAGAGAGACAGGGGATGCATTTTAACCACTGGAGATTGTTGGTGCCTCCCTGTGCACAAGACATCGCTTCATGTATGTTTACATTATATTTTTCTATCTCATGTTATCATGACTCTTGATATTATTCTGTGTCCTAAAATGATATACGGTCTAATTCATATTTCTGTGTTTGTTCAGTTTGACACTTCAAAGATTCAACTCTATGTTCTATAAGCTGCAGCTCAGTCATCACTCAGAGAAACCAGGACTAGTGTTTCTCCAGCTACCAGAATAAATTTAACTCGTGCTGTTAGTATTGTAATATAGTATTTTTATGCAAATTGTATGCGCCTTTATATTTACTGTATATATATTTTTCAGGAGATGAGGGAAAAAGTGGACAGAAGTCTAGTTTATAAAAGAAGGATGTCTGTTGAATTCAAAGTGGCTCCTGTGTCTGTGTGCGAGCGTAACACCGGTGCCGTGTGGCGGCTCGAAATATAAAAGAGATGTGAGGAGATTCTACTACAAAAGCAATTTTGACCAAAATGAGCATCAAAGCTGACTACAATCCCAAACACACCTCATCTCCTGCGCCAGCACAGAGTTCACCCAGTCCTTTAAAAACGACACACTGGTACATAAAAGCTGTGTTTGCATGAGCGCCCGCGTGCCTG
The DNA here is from genome assembly GCF_900634795.4 of Betta splendens. NCBI lineage: Eukaryota > Metazoa > Chordata > Actinopteri > Anabantiformes > Osphronemidae > Betta > Betta splendens. The sequence goes on along the minus strand of NC_040883.2, from coordinate 3,860,862 downwards.
TAGGAAAATAGGACCCGTTGCGTGTAAAGGATGTGGGCACACGTGTTCAAAGATGCCCTGGTTCACCCCCTTTTTATGAGCGCGTTGCCTTAGCTCTGTGCTGTGAGCTCAACAGTTTGAGACAGTTAATGACCAAATTGCCTCATTGCCGTTACTCCACAGTCACAGGATGATGAGTACAGTATGAGGGGAATGGACAGTGTGGCTCCATTGTTAGGTCCTTGTTAGAAAAAGCTAATGTCCCGAATGTGAATGATGTCCTTGAATGCCACACGCGCGTCCTGAAGCTCAGCATGGTCCGTCCACACAAAGACGAAGCGAAGACCGACACACACACAACATGACAGTCATTAGAGGAACCTCACCTCCTGTAACGAGTGTCTTTGTAGACGCGTCTTGTGCTCCACCACAAAACAGTGAATGTTTAATGTGCGTCTCATGTGGGGACCGCTTGGAAACAGCGGCAGCAAAACTGTGTTACGGCATCACTCCGATGCCAGAGGCGTTTGATGGGGGAAATCAAACACAAACACAGAAGCAAATATTGGTTTTCTTTGGCCTTGGTTAACCTTTGAGTTGCAGCTTTTCCCCCGTTTTGTTTGCTTGTTCGCTTCATTTGTTTTCAGCTCAGGAAGCGAAAGTTGTAAATACTTTGGGGCTATTTCTCTGCCCCAACACTTTCCAGTAGCAGTGAGCTAACCAGTGCTTAGAAGAAGCCATTAATATCATTTACATATAAAACGAGGAGCAGCATCGCTGTGCTGCAGTAGTCGGTGCCCATGCACTGACACCCTGCGGTGCGTTTCTGACTGTCATTCGTGGTACATGTTTGTGCTGTGATGATGAGTCTGGTTGGTGTGAATAGTCGGGGCTCAGCCAGGATCTTGATGGACGTGGGAAGAGGGAAACATCCATTGACAGAATCCAGTAGTTTACAGATTAAGTGTTGGAGGTCTGAATGAAAAGCACAGACTTCCTGCTGGATTGCAGACGCTTTAAGTAGTGTGTGATATTTAAATCAACTCCCTTTGGTTGTGCTGGAGCAATTCATTATGATGGGCTGTACACTGACAGGAGGCTCTGATAGTTTTTCTCGCTGATATTATGTTATGCAAATATGGCATAAAAAGGTTTTTCTCATGTTGTTATTTCAATATTGAGCAAAGTGCTGAACATTCAAATTTTCAAATGACCATTTACACTAAAGCGTTAGTATAAAGTATCTAAATAATGTGTATACACTGTGTAATAATAGTCATACAGTACATACTGTACACTGAGGGATTTAGAGTATTAGTCAAATGTATATTAAATATGTCTATTACACCATACAGTCACGTTTGACTCCACCTTTTAGTCTTTTTAACGGAATCAGATTATCTTGTTGCTCTTAAAATCATACATTCCTACTTAATTCAAGTCATAACGTCCTCGCTTTACATTTCATGGTACAATACACGACCGCGGACCCTAAGCTTTAACATGAGTGTTGGCATTAAATCAATGCACTCTTCTCAGGCCGCACCTCCCTCTCCTTCATCCCTGGTGATAAATTACTTCATGTTAAATATTTATGTTTATTGAATAGGACTGTGTCTAAAGAGATGTCTGATTTATTACAAACTGGAGGCGAAAGTGAAAACCCGACTCGAGGTTTAACCCAAAAACAGCAGATTGATTCAATCGCTAACCGCCACCCGCCGTGCCGCCTTTATTCTGCTCGCATGGTATGTAAAATATAAAAAATATGGCTTTATGACTTCAAATCCACGCACATAATGGTTTGCAGTAACAACGGGGCTTCAGCCGAGTGTCTAAGTATTTATACACAGCGTGCGTTAAAACGGAGAGAGCTCGAATTATCCAGTCGCATCCTGGCTGAAAGTGCTGAGGGAGAGCTATAGAATAGCATCACATGTGGAGAAGTGGCTTCCGCATGGCAAATATGAGTGTCAAACCGTTTTCTCTCTTTGCCTTTTAAAGAGGCTTGTGGTGTCAGAGGTTCCTGAAAGGAGCAGGATACTACTGACTTGACAGGTTTATGAAAAAATAAAAAGTCTTAGTAAGTGTAAGCCTCCAGCTCTGTCTGCTCCGAGGGCCTCTGGGATAAATCTTTCAGTGGTTTCCAGATGGTGCATGACAGACCTCACAGCATTCAAGATCAATGGATTCCATTCATTATATTAAAGTGTGAAATCTGAATTACATGATTATTTTATTTTGTGGGAAGATTGTAGTAGGATGACGGAGATCAGAGGAAGAAACAGGGCAGGGAAGTATTCAAATAATGCCAGATGCTTCTGTAACACCGTTATCGAAAGCAACTGTTATTTGCCCATTTCATAATCAAAACCCAATCATAACTTCATAAGTTTAAAACCCAAGGACTCCTTATTCACTGTATGAATCCGACTTTTTGCTCTGCAGCCAGTTGCCTCCCTTCCTCTCTTCCTTCTCACACGCCCAAAGTCACAGAGATGTTGAAGCAAAATGCCTTTGATATACTGTATACGTTTTTCGTGGCATATAAGACTTTTATGCAAATATGGATGAATGGCTGGCGAGAAATGTGGCTTAATGCAGCGATGTGAGGGGAGTGTGTGACCCCTCCTCTGTTCTCAGGACAGCTTAAAGGCCACAGAGCGAGGCTTTACTCGCCCCACACGTGCACAATGACCAGCTGAAGCCCGGCATCAGCGCCAGCGCCTGCTTCTGTGGCCGTGCTACGAGTAGCAGCATGAGACTTTGGGCCCAGTGCGTCCCTGTCTCCATAATTAAAGTCTATAACCTGAGCTCATAACAGCTTGTAGCATTAATAACAATAGGATCATAATAGATGAGACTAACGTAAGTCAGCTACGCATGGACACATCCTCAGCAAAGGCTCTGAAGTCCACCAGTTTTTGAACTGCTTGAAACACAAATTTTGTTATTTTGTCCATAAGATGGGTAACATTAATGCAGCTCACGGGGCCCTTATGGGACTTTTTCCTTTTAACCGGATAAAACTAATGCAAAGCAAATGTTCTTGGAAGCATTGGACGGGTTGTTATTGCAGCCGTGGTTTATTCTTCGCTTCGGTGTGGGATTCCTGCAGCTGCGAACCCAGGAGAGTGAGCAGCTCTGTCCTGGTTGCTGAAACAGAGGCTGCATTGCCTCAGGTAAGGAAACATGCTGGTGCATTTGCATTTCCTTAATATCCTTATTGGCTTAAGTATGAGGAGCGCTGTGAAAGGCATAGAAAGGCTGTTTGAACGACTGCTCTGACAGCTGAAATCTCACTCTAAACCATAATCTGTGTCTGCAGAGGATTTTCACATCAGGTTCATCGCGTCACATCCCGAACAGAGCCCAACCGAGCGTTTTGTCTTGAAATTTCTCTTATCTCCACTTTGCACCGATCGATTTCTGACGTGATGGATCGTGGGATGCGATGAGTGTCAGATGACTGATGCCAAGGTCGTTTCCCATATGTGATGCAAACTATGAATTAACACAAATGCATTGTCTGCATTGCCACAGTTCTCTGGGGTTAGGAGCCTGAGTGCTGAAGGTTTAGTTTGCAGATTTGATGCGTGACCCAGTTCTGACTGAACTTCTGCAGGATTTACAGTACTCTAGTCCATTTAGCACATGCAACTTCTTTGTTAATTCTCCTGCCAGCGCTAACTTCTAGCACTTCAGAGACTGAAGCCCTTTTAGGGGTAAAATGAAAAGGGTTTGTAATGGAGACGCTCCTGTTTCCTCAGGGACAGTCAACCTATGCATGCTGGTTGCCATAGCTGCCCGTACAGTCGCAGCTGCCTCTTTCTGGCCAAATAATTCAGTGCTTTGTTGTCTCGCTTGTCTTTTTTCTCCTGGAGATGGATCAGCAGCGTTCCACAAATAGCCATCAAACTGCACGGGATCACCTGCAGATCATTTGCTTTGCTGCCTCATCCATCACGCTGCTTCTCTCAGCACAATAAAGTTCTAAACTCCGCACCCACTGCTGCCCACTCCGCTGCTCATGTAAGTCATCTGCAGGGCTTTTGCTGCTGAGTCTCTATTACCCAGTGCTGTAATCTAAAACGGGCCAAACATGTCTGAGGTAATTAGCAAGCTAAACAAACAGAAGCAGTTAGCAACATTTCTATAGCGCTGGTGATGCTCTATTACTGCAAAGAGACAAAAACCTCCAGGTTCTGCCACAGAGTGTGGTACAGGGCTCACCAGTCGCAGTTGCTGTGGGCTGCATCATTACACGTGACCCCTAGAACAACATGAGGCGCTGCAGACAGTGAGGGACCTCGGCCTCAGCAGAAAATACAGCCCACTCTGGGCTTGTTGTCCACGAGGTGTTTGGAGTGCGTAACAACCTCCACCTCATCACCACAGACGGGGAGAGGAGTGATGGGAGTCTCACATTTCCTCCGCCCGCTCCCTCCTCGTCCCGATGCTGAGCTGGAGGTAATTAAGGCCACACGACTGCGCACAGTTCACCGTGCCACACTTCCTGAGTGGTGAAGGAAGAGCTATGTCATAAATCAAAAATGAGCAAAGACTTTGGAGATAAAACCCAATTTTCGTGCTGTTTGACCCGCTGGTTGTGACGATTGAACAGAAGAGAATGTAATGAGGAGTGAAGTCCATTCTCTTCCGTCCGCTGTTTGTCTCTGTAATTATTCGTTGGATGGCCACTTTATTAGTTACACCTGTACAGACCAAGGCCGTTCAATGCAGCAGCCATGAAGGATTTGTGTTGTCGTCCTCTTTGTGGCTAACATACTCCCACAATCTAGTTGTCGTGAAAGAACACAACATTGTTGGTATTCTTTGGAGTGCACGGGGCCGACAGTGCACAGGCCCATCAAAGGTCCACGCATTTTTTATTTCTAATAGACAGGGAATCAAAGAGCCCCCCCTTGGAACTCAGGGCCAGTTACACAATGTCTTGTGTTCCCTCCACCTCGCTCTCCGTGTCCCTTTCATCCCGTCCACTTGGAGAGGGACGACAGATTCCCTTTCTTCTGCTCCTCTGCCCCTGTTTGATCTCTGTAATTCAGCTAATGAGGCCGGGCCTCTGGCAGGCGCTCGGCGCGCGCACCGAAGACGTGCCCCCGGATCTTGGCCTCGCAGCGCCACCCCGTCCGACTCGGCAGCCAACTCTGGGCCATCAGAACCACGGGGAGGACCCGCGGGCGCTCGCTGCCGGGAGAGCAGCGGAATCCGGGTAGAACGGACTCAGCAAAGTTAAAACATAGATGCTTTATGTCCTGAAACGTTCCTCCTGTAAAGAATGACTTTAATTACACTGAAACCTCCAGTGCACGGCCGTCTCATTGGTCACACGCCTGCTACCAAATTGGCAGGTTCCCTATCAATTCTGCTTTTGCGCATATCAGCAGCATACATTCTCAGAAAAAAAACCCAAACATAATTTATTTGTAGTGTGTAATATGAAATATGCCAGACTGAGTTGGCTCCGGAGCGCTGAGGAGGGCCGGGAAACACCGGCGTCAGCAGTCGCTGAGGCAAGTGCACACCTCTCAAAAATGCTAATCTTTGATTTCCTCCAGATTAGTGGGACTCCAGCTGAGCTTGTACATAAAGGAGGACACGTAGCTGGCGGCTGCATCGCCTTCATCTGGGAAGACGCTGAACGAACCCCCCGGTGCCGTGCCCTCCTATTGTTGTTCTTGACAAAATGACAGCACCAAGCTGGCTTCCCTTCCAGCTTCGTCCCCGCCATTTTCACGGAGGGGATATAAAAATCTGGAAAATCCGTGTCCCTCTGAGGAGAAGTTGAAAGTGCAGAATTGCACCGCGCACTATAGTTGATCAGGGAGAAATTACGCCTTGAACGGCATTCGGAGAAATCTCGCCGGCACTTTGTGTGCAAAGGCAGAATTGGCTGTTCCCTGACAGCAGCCGTATAATCAGCTGCTCCAGTCAGTCACAGTAATGACAGTAAACAGCTTTTTCATGGCTGTGTGGAGAATTACATGGCTATTGTGGGGGCTTTAATGCCGTGTCCGTGCTCTCGGTAGCCATTTGACCCGGGGCTTGTTCTTCCTGCAGCTCAGGTGTTGGAGCCATGGCTGCTTCGTGTCCTGTTTGAATTCCATGTCTCGCAGCAAAGGCATGAAAGGAACCCAAAGGCCGCTGGGACACTCACACCACCAACAAGCAGCTCTGCCACAACTTTTTTCACTTCATGAATTGAGGCACTGCTTTGCTTTAGATATTCAATCCATTCATTTAGACGAAACCCTGGCGATATTTGCATGTTGACCCAAAACGCTGGGATGCTGCGTAAAGACTAATGTGGATTTTTCATTGGCTATAAAAACAAAAATGCTGTTTTTCCTATAAAATGCTGTGAATCCTTCCTCCAACTTGCTGAACTCAGAACAGCTGGGACGCTATATTTCAAGAGAAAATCATTATCCACGTGGGCGGCTGAACTTTGTATCATTTGGTTTTTGCGGCGTCGTTTGTATGCAGCAAGGTGCCGCAGAAGTCGACGGATCCACAGTTTAATCCTTTTGGGGGAAGAACATTTTTTTTCTGGTGTTTTACTGTGAATGATGACTCGTTTTCATATTATGGGGCCGCTCCCCGTGGGCCCCGTAAAGATTTTGTGCTTGGACCTTTGCTGTGTGTTGTGGGCAGAAACACGCATCCAGACAGAGCGGTTACTCTCCTAACTCAACAAAGTGAGCACCGTATTCCATTATACAAGTCTGTATTATAAACTGAGCCTGGTGTTTTTCCCAGACACAATGTCCCACAGTACGGTTAGTATTCATGAAATCAAAGTGTCTACAACGGGCAGCACATTTTTGGATATTTGAGACCTCACAGTAACGACATGGCTCGAGGGATGTCAGTGTCATTGGGTTGACTCAACGGTGAACTGATGGATGCATTGCCATGAAGTTTGACATTTTGACACAGGCAGACGTGTCACAGACACATCCCTCGTTAATCAATGGGGATAACGCTGGGAGCCCATACGTTAAGCTGCCACAGAGCTGCACAATTAACTGCCTTCTCTGGCTAATTTTACTGCTTCTCTTGGCAGACAAAAATAAAACTACATAAATGATCATAATTAATTATAGCTATCTAATACGTCTAGAAATTCCTAGAAATGGGCCGGAGTGGTTGTTACAACCTGTTAAAGATGTTAAGACAAATATGTCAAGTGAAGGCTGGTGGTAAAACCAGGCTTCATGTTGTTCAAATACAATCAGGTGAGACACACTAGTAAAGTTTGACTCCATCCATTGATTGCTTCTAAACCAGAGGTCATGACATATTACCGAGGTCACAGTGGATGCTGACGATGGCTCTAATCTTATGGCAGTATTTAAAATGAAAGAGGAGCCAAAGCATTAAAAGTAATTAAGATGAGAAGACGGAGACGAGAGAAATGACGAAATCCATGAAGTGACTTCAACTCGAGAAGCAAGCAAACAAACGACCTGGTGCGTTTCACATGAGCAGCTCTGCAGCTTCAGTTAATTCTCAGTGAGTCATGAATCAATAATGTCCCCAAACACCAGCTAAACGAGCCGCCAGCTAGCGCGTCAGTCAGACCCTCAGACGGATCGTATTAATTATTATTAAATGTTAGAAAGTAATGGGAAACGACACTGGGCACTGATACGATCTCCTTTCAGATTAAAAATCCTCTGTTGGGATGTTGTGTTTGTCGTTTGATGGCCCTAAGAAGGAGCCAGGGACAAAATGAGGGACAGCAGCATAGAATAGAATAGAATAGAATAAAATAGAATAGAATAGAATAGAATAGAATAGAATAGAATAGAATAGAATAGAATAGAATAGCTTTTCGCACTGTTCGAGATCCTGTACAATGAAATTTGGGAATTCTGTTTTTTGCTGCATCCCTTGCTTTTCGCCATCTTTAGCTCCAGGTTGTTGCTTCCGTGTTTCCTTTCATCTCCTCTGAAATTAGACTAGAGTGGCTTTGTCTGCAAATTTGACAGTGCTGTTCTGGTGGTAACTGTGCTGCAATCCGATACGTGGACGCTGCAGAGCAGAGGACCCACAGCCTGTCGCAGGGAGCCGGTGCTGATGCTGTGGGTGGAGGAGAGGTGGGCAATGTGACGTGTGTGCAAAAAAAACAGAAAGCCTTCATTTTCACAGTTTCCCTCGAAACGGTTGGAACAACTGGCTGCCGGTGAGCGCATCGTACATTAATCACGCTCGGCGATGGCAGTCGCCGCAATACAAATTAAAATCACAAAGCGGAGGCGGGAGTTGGTGGCGCTGGTGTGACGGGTCAACCGCTCCTGGCCCCGTCGTAATGAGTGGAGGAGGTCGCGAGTGGGCGTGGCCTGAAGGTGCTGAGCGCTGAATGTTAAAGGTGAACCCCACAGGACTCGTCTGAGAGCATCGCGGAGCCGAGGACGGCTCAGGGGCCGCACGCACAGAGAAATCACAATTGCCCATAATTACAGGCTGGAAAGTGAAGGCAAAGGGTTTTTTGTGTGGCTGCTCCGACCCCGCTGCGCCTCTAATTGCCACTCTCGCACTCGCACGCACCGCTTTGTGCGTGCGGCAGTTGCCGCTGATGAAGCGAGCGCGAGGCACACACCTCTGCTGGGCTCCTGCGTTAAGGAAGCGGCTCCGATGGTGGGAATCGGCTTCGCTTCTCACCGAAGATTCAAAGCTTGTGTTTGTTAGTAGCTGGTACGTGTAGGTGTTCGTGTGGGTTTTACAGTTGGGGAGGGCTACTGTAGCAAACAATTAATGTGATGATCGAGACCCGGGTTCGCTTAATTGTTTGGCCTTTTGTAAACATTAGTCCAGTGAGACAGAGGTGCAGCGTCAGGCGCCGCCGAGCTGCTTCATGAACTCGTTGGCTCCATTCTTCGTCCACTCTACGTCTGACTTATCGCTTTCCTGGTTTATCTGATTTTTGTCCCTTCGGTCTCGCTTTGTCATTGTTTTCTGTGTCTAATGTTGCTGTGACCCATTTGCTCCCTTCGCAGCAGAATCCAATATTTGCACGTAACGCTCTCTGCCGCAGCCTCTGTAAATATGTTTTCAAAATCCCAATGATGCGTGTTTCTTTCTCTCTGTGCAAATGAAAGCCTTGTAATTAGATTGATTCTCTCAATGCATTTAAAGCCTTCTGCAGAAGGAACCTACAGCTACAGTAAAGCTCCTGAGCGATGCTGGCGAGCCATAGACGTGGACCTTCCAGACAAAGTGTCTACTGCATGCAGACTTAACATTATGCATGCAGCCACGTTGGATGAATAATGCGCGTGCCTTTGGTCTTCTCTTCTGATCTGAGGCATTAGTGACATAAATCCATCTGTCGCTTGATGTAAAAAATGTAAATCTTCCACCCCTTTGCATATCATGTCTAATTGGCTTCAGTTATCAAACGGCTCTGACTTTCAGAATCTCTATCAGATGGATAGTCTGGCTCTTTCCTTTAATAACCCTCTGACAGCATCCTGCCAAAGCCCTGGATATGTGCATCTAAGGAGCTAAACTCTGTCCGCTGGACTCAAACAAAGGCGTTTGTTACAGCGGCCGTGTGCTGAAATTTTGATTGTTTAAAACTGCTTCAACACAATTTCAGTTCCAGTGTCAGTGCAGTAATAAGATTTCTGGTAGAGGCGTTCAGTCCAGGCTGCGACATGCGCCGTGCTTGATCTTCGACCTCACGCGGGGAGTTTCCCATTTCCGTATAACGTTTGCGGCGTTCGAACCGAGGGAGCCGGGAAATCTAATATTCCGCTTCATGGTTATGGAAAGACCAGGCCGCTGCTCATGGTTTAGCAGTCTTTAATTGCATCAGGGAAAACCACGCAGTGTACATTTTGCTCCCTAACTCCAGCTCATCGAGTATAATGTATATATTAGTGTGGGCAGATGGGAGAGTCGGTGCAGCTACAGCTGTCAGCATTACTGCAAGATATGAAACGCTGGAGCAGGTGATTCCCAGAGCTGCGGAGCAGCACGGGCTGGTGAGCAGCCTCCCCACCTCGCACGTGAAACTGTAATTTGCACTGATCTACAGAACATACTGTCCAAAGATAGCACGTCCCAGATCCTGTCTGTGCTGCATAAATGCATGCGGACAAGGTGTAGGATATTTTTAGCGTGTTCCATTAAGTGATGCAGCAAGCAGCTGCAGCCCGGTGCATCTCAGAGCATTATGGCCCTTATGAGATCGTTCTCACCAGCCTGGTGAAAACGATGGGCGTCCGTTTAAGTGCCGTGGTCAAACAGTGCAGCAACATCCGCTTGGAACAAGTCGCCTAGTGCACATTTACAAAGCACCATAAAACCAAAGAGAACGATTTTCACACTTGATTAAAAGCTGCTCTTAATTACTGCATTGCAGTAATTGCATGTGTTTCAGAGTCCACTAAAATGTTCAGTCTTTCATAACAACCACGGTGCCCAGCAATAGATCACATCATCCTTAGTCAACAACTGCTAGTGATTTCCTTAAGTTACAATGTTAAATTTTTAAACTAAACATGTTTTGATTATTCTATCAAACAGCCCTGACTGTATAAACACCATTAACCTCTACAATAAAATACATGCAAGAATAAAGCGTTGTTTGGAGCGTGGAAGGACCACAGCTGCAGCCAGGAACTGGCTTTGATTTGCAGTGTGTTTAGAAAAGAAAGACACATAAAGTTCCTTTAGGGACAGTGAGCTTATCTGTGTCCGCAAGAAGCAGCATCTTCCTGAACCTTGGGAGTCCCGCCTGTTGACATGCGTCTAAATCCTCCAACTAACAGGATGTATTGTCTTGGGGGAAAGAGTGGAAAAAAAGACATCCCATAATAAGGGGCTACGTATGCGGTGTCGAGGGCTGGGGGCTCAAACAGCTGGGGGAGGCGTCCGTGGCCTCACGCCTCTGTCTGGTTCGACTGGTCTCCGATCCTCGTGTCACTGACTGTAATCACCAGGGGGTCGTGGGGTAATAGCCTTTTTAAGGCATATTCCAGAACAGCCAGCGCTCACTGTGGACATAAGCTGGTCTTTTTACGTCTGCGTATAAAAAACATATCCCTGTAATATGACCACAAAGGTCATTGGTTCCTCCTGTTCCTCTCATGTGACCCATAAAAGAATGTGCTCTAACAGGGCTCCTCTGCCAGCAACGCTCCGAACATACTGTACCTTATGATGGGAATTATTAAAAAGTTATGGAATGCTGGCACTGACCTACAGTCTGTGTTATCTGGAGTACAGCGTCTCTGAGTGTCACAGCTCATACAGTGGACTGGTCAGAGCTACAGTCAACATTTACCAGCTGCTTGGTATTTTACCCCCAGATGTTTATGATGCAGCTCGAACAGCCTTTAAATCATCTGGAAAACATTTGGTGGTTGTTGTTGTTGTTTATCTCGATCTTACAAAACTGTAAAAATGACATTACATGTATATAGATTCATCTTTATGAATAATTATTAAGGCTTTTACAACAAACATTGATTTACATCGCGTAGCGTTTCAGACATGGCATCAAATCAGTTGATGAGACATTAACTGTAGTGGCAGCCCCCTCGTTCATGTTGGATCGTGTTGAAACGTCCACACCTACATTTTACACGTCATCAGGCTCGACGTGGATGGGAACTGTTCCTGCTGCTTGGAGCTAATAGTGTTTCGTGCCTGCAAACAGTTGTTCACACGTGTCGCTCTACGGTGGGTGAGTTCAACAGTTTACCAAACACGGACCTTAAGTGCTGCTGACATCAATTTAAATGCGCGCATGTTACACACGCAGTCACTTTATGCCGTTTAAATGTATGTAATATGCAAACTGGGGCATCGCAGCTCCCAGTTATGGACGTGCTTCACATGAAATATGAAGCGGGCGCTGCTTAAAATATGGAGAGTCAGCGAAATGTCACCAAAGTCCGTCTGTATTAGAGTACAAAGTACAATTTAGTGCAAAACCAAGTGAGTCATGTAAATGATACACCTGTATGTGCATATGCTGTACACAGTGTAAGACCAGTAGTCACATATTTACTAATGAAATAGAAAGTCTCCTGTCAGCAGAAGGTTAAATGTGCGTTTGAAAAAAAAAAAAAGTCCAAAAGTCCGACTCTCGCTCCTAGTTGACAAATATTGCCATTTACTCTCCTCGCCATGGAATCGAATTGCTCATTGTGTCGTGCGGTCAAGACAAGTGAAGAAGCCTAATAAGTGCTTTTCACTTCAGCCCGTGTGTTCCTCCCATACTGATTAGGCTTTTTGTAATAGTAATCAGCAGTTGGGAGAAGCGCTGCGTTTAGACGGACCCTGCACCAGCGCCGTGACAATCCCATTAAGAAAACACCCTGTGCCGTTACTGTGACGCAAATTGGCTACAAGTGGTCTGGCTGCTCTCCAGGCATGACTCAAGGTGACAGAGGCAAGTCAAAGACAAAACGGTGCTACCCGGATCAATACGGGCAGAGGAGCCGCGGGGCGGATGGCCATTTGTTAGCGGCGCCGCTCTATAATAAGTAGAAATAGAGAGAATAGTTACAGGAGGAAGCGCGGACAGAGCTCAGGATGTGAGCGACGCGTGTCCGCGTTCGGAGCTGCAGGAGCGGGCGCAGAGGCGGCCGCAGGCTGGACGCGGGTCCTCTGCAGCCTCCAGGCCCTCGCGGGCTCCGCCGCTGTGTCAGACAGAGTTGAGGGAACACAATGGGATTGTGGGTCAGCGCTTGCGTCATGCACAGAATTATTGTTCATATCTCCGGAGCGACGCGCGCGCTCCCCTTTGTATTCTGCTCTTGTTCACTTTCTTTAATCTTTTAATGCAGCCATTCATCTCATTGTCTAGCGCTGCAGCGCAAGAAATAAGGCAGCCTCCCCGCAGATAAATCATGCGTTCCACTGCGACTTCCGCACTCTGGCTGCGTTTAATCCTTTCCGAACACGCGGATGTTCGGTCGTCAGACGCACGCGTGGCCGCAGGTCGTCCTGCAGGTGATCTAATCAGCCACTGGAGGCCTTACGCTGTGTAACGAAGCCTCCCCCCCCCCCCCGCCTCCTGAGCCCTGGGTGACTCTGCACCTCCCGTGTGGGAGGAGAGTCAGACAGCAGCCGAGCAGTCAGTCAGTGAGTCAGGCAGGCAGGCAGCATCTGGTGGAGGACGGGTGGAGGGCGGGTGGAGGGCGGGAGGAGGACGGGTGGAGGACGGGTGGAGGGCGGGTCTTCCCAGGCGTTGCACCGCTCAGAACAGGGCTGACTGCAGCAGGCGACGTGTCGGCTGCTTTGAGGTGACGTGGTCACGAACAGATGTTCTCTGGCTTTACACTGTGCACTGTTGAGTATTTTAAACTTCATCACTTAAGAAAACACAGCTTTTGTGTTGAATGAATGGCCTTCAGAGCCAAACGGGGTTTCACTATTTACTGCACCAGCCTTGTTTTAGGGCCACATTGCTTTGCCTTGCTTTACTTAAAGTAGATCCACCACTGTCGGCAAATGAAACCTGTAAACCTTAATTTACCTCTTGCTAATTTAAAGGCCAAAGCTCAGTGTTGTCATTTTACCTTTTTCATTTTAGTTTTTAAGGCTTGTAAATAAATTAGTTGGGATCGATGGGTTCAGACGCCGGCCCTTGTCTTTAGAGCAGACTTGACGCGTCAGCTGCTTTAGTTTTGTTCTATCACCCCAGAGCTCCATGTTACTGGCGCTGTAATTTGACTTGTACCTCCAATAGCCATAGTGCACCTGCTCTACCCTGTGCAGTGTGTGTGTGTGTGTGTGTGTGTGTGTGTGTGTGTGTGTGTGTGTGTGTGTGTGTGTGTGTGTGTGTGTGTGTGTGTGTGTGTGTGTGTGTGTGTGTGCGCGTGTGCGTGTACAATACACAGCTTCCTTAAGGGATCAGTATTTTCAGCACAGTCACAACACAGTCACAGTCCTCAATGCTCACACACACACACTCTTGGTGCAAACAACATCACGTTGATTAGATGGATGGAAATTTACGTTTCTACGGAATATTAAAAACTATTTTAGTCTATAGAGTTATGAACAGTAGTTATAGAACATCTGCCCCTCGAGTAAATAAAAACTGTAAGTTCAATTTTTTTAAACCTCCAGACTTGTTTTTGTTGTAACAGTTAAAAAATACATGTTGAGGACCTTCATCAAATAAATTGATAATAATACCTTATACACACAACCCTCTGAGCTCATGGGGGTTCATTATAGCACAACATCTCATTTGGCCCTTAGCACGGATTTTAAAATATAAATATGTGCCGTTGCAGTTAGAGAAAATTGTTTTAACAAGTCCAGGGCACATTTCTGTATAGATCCACTTCGCAGACTTGACTCGGTGAACATAGTTCTGCCGCGCGAGTACAACTGGCTGCCAAGACCTCGTTTTGAGTTTGATAATGCACGTCTACATGAAACCGAAAAAAAAGATCCCCATTAAAAAAACAATCCAACATTGCTTTGGATTCGCTTTGCTTTGAATATGACGGACCGTGAGTCCCAGTTGGACCATTTAATGTTCTGCACGTATTCACTGGTAGCGTAGTCGTATTGTGGGGTTTCCTATGGGGGCACCACCAGGTTTATCAGACAAACACCGCGTCTTTTCAGATTTGTCAAGTACAAACGCCAGGGCAGCCGTTCAAAGGTCCAGATCCTATTTCATGTCAAAGTGCTTGACTTTCTTGACTTTACTTTTAAAATTAGATTAAATCCAATATTTTCTCTGTTGAGAATAGTGTCTGGAGTGAAGAACCTGGCATTATATGTGGATGACGTACAGTACAGGACGTTTATGACGCGCAGCCTCAGAGCTGCTCACATGTCAACTGTTCACTCCCATCGTGGTGGGAACCGTGGTCCCTGATAAACTCACAAATCCCAGCCAGGTCTGTCGGCAGGTCATCTCAGCAGCAGCGATAACACAGCTCGGATGTCTCTGCGTGTAATGGAAAAACCACAAGCCAAAGAAGTAATTAGCCCGCTGGGTAGTTAAAATTCTGCAAGAGGAGGAGCTGGAGATAAGTGGTGCTGACGGAGGCTTTGTCGGAGCGCGAGGCTGCTGCCACGTGAAGGCGACATGACAGTGGAGGCTGATGTCATCTCCCACGACCGCTCATCTCCCTGTCCCTGGATCCTCTTCAATGATCCGCTGTTGTTTACGGCGTGGCCGGGCCCTGTTATCGCCGTGAGCACACACCTGGGCTGACGTATCACAGACGCCGCGACGGCTGATTTAGTGTGGAATGCTGTGGAACGGGGGGGGGGCGGAAGTTTGAGAACGACTGAGAAGGTCCTGAATTATTGAATAGCAACAAGCACTGGGTGAGCGCTGAGGAGAACAGCTCATTTAGATAATGCACGACGAGAGAGCTGTCAGAATTCCCTTCAAATACGTTCTCAACACATCCGCAAGAATAGACATGTAGAAGTACACGATGTGAGTGTGAAAGTCCTAACGATGAAGGGTTCCCCACCAGTTTGTATGGAAACGTACAATGCTGATACGTTCATCAGAGGCATCTCTGTATCATGAATTATATATCAATTATAATAAATTATAATAAATCCCAGGCTGTGATCTAAAATCTGTAAAGATTACGCGATCAGAGATCATTAGATCAACACAGGTCCTGTTAAACACAGAACTATGGTACTTGCTGGCTGTGACGTTGAGTGCGTGTGGACATTGACTTTGGCTTAGATCATCTGCAGGCTCTTCACATGGTGCTCGCTCCCTGTGCAGCCGCATCGTCGCATCACGCTGTGAAACACTGGGGGATCGGAAAAAGGCGTTTCGTTTCACCTACGGTATGAATTTGCAGGCGTGAGCATTTTGTCTTGCATCATCAGACGCCAGTCAGCCCACATTTTCCAAGTGTCAGTTAGATAATTCAACTCATTAGGCTTCGCCGTCTTATCAGTTGTTTATACGATCACGAGAACTAGAACTTTATTGGTGGCTGATCCCTTAGGCACTCCTCGCCCTTTATCTGCGCCCGTATCTCTGCATCTTGTGTTAAACTCGCTGTCATCAACGAGCCCCTTTCTCATCTCCATCCACAGCAGTTATCATTGTCCCTATTACCACAAAGCAGCACTGGGGAAAAAAACAGCAGCTGCCAACTGATCCTATCAAGGTCATCCCCTGGATAGTGCTGAGAAAAATAAAGCAGATAAGAGATCTTCCCATAACTTAATTAGCTTTTTATCACACAATGCAATTACAAAATTGTCAAGCCATTTGGAAGGAGCTAGCAATAAGTAAGTGGTCAGGGCCGCTTGGACAATGATAGTCCTTCCCATCTGCGCCGCTCAGGGCTGTAACTCAGGACTGGGGGTAAATCAGAAGGCGCAGTGTGGTTTGTTTAGCCTCAGTTGAGTAATGGAAGCCCAATGCAGAATGTAGCATTAGGGGGCCAGAGCACCCACTGAGATGCTGATAAGAGAGATTAATGGTGTTGTCTGAGTGGCTGGCATACGATCAGTGCTTGAGCAACCTAAATGTGTCTGCTATCTAAAGCATCTGTATCCCTGCGAAGCACCGAGCTGGATGAGGCAAAAGGACAAGGTGTCACATGAATAAGTAAAGAACAGGAGAGTCAAACAGCCTCCCCCCCGTACATTCTGGTCATTGCACAAAACTTGCATTAAGCAAGCAGATTAGGAAGAGATGGAGCGAATAGGAAAAGGAAAAGTATAAATAAATCAAAAGGTTAAGCAGAGAAAACACCGAGTTTGAGCCACAATCGCGCTGAATATGGAAATCTTTTTAGTGCTCAGAATTTGCATGGAAATTGCATTTTGGTCTCATGCTTTTTCTATGACGGTGCGTGCGTGGCAGCTGGAGGGTCTATTATCACCTTTGTAATCTCACCGCCGCACTGAATCACACACTAGACTCCTGATGTCATTGTTTTTATTTTACTGCTACTTCTCCAAGTACAGCAACATGTCTCAGCGAAACAATCCCGAGCCCGAGATCGATGGCCATGAAACTGTGTGTGATCCGCCTTTGACGGTCTTTATTACGACTTTGACACTAGTTTTGAATTTCGGTGACTCTACTTTACCGCATTCCACAAGGAGGGAAGACAATAGAAACCTACCGTTGCAGAAGTAAAACCTAAGCTTAGGTTCAGATGCTGTAAATGTCTCCTGTTTGTCAGGAGAACAAGCCGGGAACTGGAAAATAGCTGAATTTGAGTCCAACTTTGTGACTTTTGAGCTGAGAAAGCAGCCAAATCTACTGTACAGTCAGTTCTCTGCAGGACCTTAGCGTCAAAGAGACGTCTGACACTAAAGGTCTGGAGAAAACGGAGCGTCTGATACAGCTGTGCACACGACGGTCTGGTAGTAGCATCAGAACCTGAGCGGTGCATTCGTCCTCCTTTACTCCGCTGCCTGTTTTATATTCTGTTATATCACACTCAAACCTTAATGGAGCACAGTGTGAGGAGTTGCTGTCATTATACTTGACGTGACATCAAGCAGCTCCTGATTGATCCCATCCCGTTTTCTCCTGCTCTGTAACTTCCATTATTTGATGTTGGGTGTAGATTCAATCACAGACATTTTCTTGACAGTGATGCTTCCAAGCCAGAAATCTGTCTGTTATTGAATTGAAGGACACCTGTGAAGTGTGATGCTTGTCTTGTATCCTTTTCACCTGTGACCTTCTTACTTTCTGCACAGGTACAGTAAATATTTAGAGTGATGACATTACGTGTGTCATGTTTTAAACATACATGTCGTCCAGCGAGAGTCCCTGATCACACGCTGCCCTGATGCATTATTTATAGGCCGGGGGTCTTGTTCGCTTGTGTGAAGAAACTGGGCGTCATTCAGAGGCAGGAGATGCTGCAGAGACCTGGCTGGTGGTGGAGAGAGAGCCCGTTAAACCCAATCCACCCCCTTTTTGTAATCTGCCTGGCATTTATGAGGCAGATTGCTCTAATGGAGATGTCATTGCAGGAGGAGAGCTGGCCCGCGTTTGTGCGTCCGCCTGTGCTGAAGAGGCATCGCGATGGAGATGGAGAGCGCTGTGAAGATAAATCACGGGGAGTGAAATGAGAAGATCCTGTTTGCCATATTACACTAATGGCTGTATCTAGGCCACGGAGGCTGATGTTATGTTGGCCTCGCTCAGCAACTGATGCAAGATCACATCACCACCGCGCGCACACAGGCTGATTGTGGAGAGCTTTGTTGGACTGTGTGACTGCGCTGAAGTGGCCTCGAGTGCAACTTTGCCACTTACTGGCATCTAAGTAATTTGATAAATAATAAATAAGTTTATTTATTGCTACACTACAGCCTTGCATCCGTTTCACCGTAAGATACAGTCTGATAAAGCATCGATGTATTGATCACTATAATGAAAAACCTCACCACAGACATTAAAACTGCAACCAGCTAACTAGTTGATGGGTGGGTAAAAGTAAATGAGTTTATCATTCAGATTTATATACAATAAACTCATTTGTTGCATTTATTACAGATACTCTGCTTTGCCACAGACAGGGAATTTCAATGCCACTTTATCTCCAACGTTTTGAGGTTGAATCTGTCAGAAAGCTGATCTTCTGTTATTATTACTGAGGTCTGGGGTTTAATTGCGGTGCATTGTCTGATCAGGAGGCGGTCGAACGTTCGGGCCACGGAGCTGCAGCCGCGTTGCTCCTATTTTTGGAGCCGAGTCACAGCGCCGGCGTGTGTGGTTTTAAGACTGCGACGCGTGTGCGACTGCGGCTCGTAAGTTGTCCTGGTCCTGACCCTCGGCGACCGTCTGTCACAACATCCCACCTGTTCATTCATTTTTGAAGCGCAGCCGGCGGCTCTGTGATGACCGGCTCTAACCGGGTCAGGAGACAATGGGAAAACAAAGAGCCTCCCTGCTCCAGGGTCTAGCTGTGAATCAAGGCGTGTCACTTCCATTTTCACGCATGTATTAAATGCTGTAGAATGAACTATTAATGATGCTGAAAACAAAACCTTGGCTCAGTCTGTACCTCTGCGTGTTTTGAATCAGATCTAAAACATGGGCTTTTATAGTATAACACTGGATGGATTTGGGTTCCAAGTCTGTCTACACTGTGATGCTACTGTAATACTGCATCTTGCTAATACCGTATCTCACCTAATGTAGTATGTTTCTAATGCAGGACTCCGGACTCACTTTCACCCTAGTAAATGTGAAGCTCTGCTTCTCATGAACACTATGGAAATGTTGGAGACGTGCGGCACTTCTGCCTCTCGCTGAGTCGACCTCTTGACCTCCACGCGTTCCTGAGTCAGTCTGCTCGTTTCATGTCTCTTCAGGCGTTAAACCATGTTCTGAAGCCGCCGTTTTAGCTCACATCTACTTTACACAAGTCACGCCAGTGGATCTGCAACCTCCAGCCTAACCTGCAGTACAGAGGAGTTGCTCCTTTGACACTGGCCTTTAAGTTGTCCTCTGTAGAGCTCTGTCCTCCACCCGCTCCACCACCGGCCGTACTGCCCCACTGCTTGGAGGCTGCCGTGCATTTGATGTGTCCCGCCTCAGGACATCCACAGTAGTCCACCCCATTCCAGCAGCTTCCAGGCTGCTGCCATCCCACGATCCTAAGATGGAGTCTGCTGTGAAAGCTTCACTGAAGCCCAGTAATGACAGCAGCCACTCATTTGAGGGTGATTACTGCGTTATCTGCGCCGCTGTCTGTGCTAAAACCCCCAAAATGACACTACAGCGGCAGATTAAGTTAAGCTGCGACCAGAACCTCAGATTTCCTTTTCTCGCCGGGTTTTCGGGCCACGGAGACAACTTCCAGCTCCCCACCGCTGCCTGTGAATGATTACAGACTATTAGCACCTAAAGTGTCAAAAATGGCGTCTTCACAAATTGGCTCCGCAGAGTAACAGAAACTTCATAAAACCAACAGCTGTTTGCGAAATGATCTCCTAACGTTCCGTTTAAATACGTGGTGCTGATGTCTCATATTTATTTGCTGGATGAACAGATGTTGGCTTGTCTTAATTAACTGACCTTTGAGTTGTGTTACGTCTCAGTGAGAAGCTAATGCAGCACTTTACAAACCAGTGACTAGCAGCGCTGAACATTCTATTTTCTACGTTACTGAACTGGTTCTAATGATCAGTATATAGTGGCCAACATCCATATGAGTCCTGATGAGGTGAAGCCAGAAGCGAACAGGTTTTAATCCAAATGTCCAAAGTTCTAATAAAATAAATATTGTTATGCTGCTGATATGACTCAGAGCTCAGTTGTTTTATTGCCACTGCCTTCAAACATTCAGGAGACTGTTTGCTGGAAGTCAAGTTTCCTCTGAGCCAAATGTTGTTTTTCTTAACTAACTCGAGTTAAAAGTGTTTTGTCCCACATGTTGAGCTGTGGCTTTGGTGTCAGAGCCTGTGGTCCATGACACTGTTTGCAAGCTTTAATTAAGTCACAGCCACTGTTGATGGAGTTAGTTAAAGTCATGAGCCCCCGTTGACTTCGGATCAGCTGAGCGAAGCACATTGTGTTGTCACTGTTAGTCAGTAAAAGACCCAGATTCTGGAAAGTGAAGCAAAGGGTTCAGTGGGTTCATCGCATCCACCAAAGCCAACTATCGGAGAAAGTCGACAGAAATGCACTGACTTCCTCTGAGACGGATCTGTCTGTATTTTAATTGAACCTCCATGTAGTTGTTCTAGTTGTTTAGCGTCTGTTTTCCCAGAACTAGTGATTCATGTGCAGTGGTCCTAAAATGAGCAGTAAGGAATAAAGCTAAGCTAAATTATCAAAATCTGGTTGGACAGACACCGTGGCAACCAGCAACCAGGCACAATCTGAATCATACTGTGGCTCCGACATCTGCCGTTGACCAGTAGGGCGACAAAACAATGACACCAGGCCAAAAAAGATGAAAAACCATCAAAAGGGTCAATTATGAAAATGAGGTTGCATAAGTTACATATGATTTTCACTAAATGACTCCAGCTTTTCATATCTGTGGTATCTTTGTGGTGGCCGTCGTTTTCATGTGAGACCAAATAAAAAGCCCAGCAGTGAGAGCGAGCACGGCTCTGCCTCTTTCTCCCAGTTTCCCTGTTTGCCCCGCTGGAGCTGAGGCCAGTTTGGCTTCATTCTCAGCGCAAGCGTCCTAATCCCTGGAGTCTTCAGTGTAGAAAAGGACATGAGGAGCATATGGAGAGCCCCTGATCCCTATTAGTGCATGGCACAGACAGCGAGGCCGTGCAGGTAATTTTAGAAAGCTGGGCTTCCTTTAAGCCTTTCTGGTTTCATCATTATGCCTCCTCACACCAGGGCCCACCAGCAGAGACACGAAGCTCATTTTGCTTCTGTTGTAAAAACCTTTAGTGAGCAAATTGTTCAGAGGGTTAAAGGGAGATGATAAATCTACCATTTAACCCTTATTTGTCCTGCAGAAGAGCCGTGCCTGCCTATTACTGCTCATGCGCTGGCCAATAAAACCACAGTCTTTGTCTACACGGCTCTAAACGTCTCCATTCCACTGGGGCTTATGTATTCATTCATTCTCAAAGCTAATATTATTGCTATATTGCACTACAATATTCTCAGTCTATAACATCTGATACAAGAGGCTGTCCAGCTTAGTGGGATGTTCTTCCACATCAGATCTTACTGCATCGTCTGGAATAAATCCTCCCACTCTGTGTGAGTGCTTAGTCGGCAGGAGCCCAAACACAATCTATCTCTCTCGTTACTGGTACCATCAAATATTTAGCTATTAGCATTCACCCCAAACTCTCTGTTTCAACCTCAACTTACCCCAATACTCAAAACACTGCATAACCATGCTAACCTTAAATCTGTCCAATGTGCAGCAACCACAGACCTCAAATGAGAGTATAATTGTTAAATCATAAGTAATTCATTTTATGCTGAATTGGAGCCGTCCGAATGAATCTTGCATCTCTCTCCAAGAAATAAAGCCTCAGTAGATTCAGTGTGTGACCTGATTTGAGAGGTGCATTTTGTTTACATCCTGCATTCTATTACTCAGTGATTTGTGAATGCGATAGTGGCATCAGATTAACCGTGCTACTAAGAGTTTTATAGAGACAAGTCCCTCTATAGCCAGTGATTAGTCTGTCTATAGAAATATGGTGGCAGTCAATGGGAGCTGTCATAAAAGGAGACCTGCTCCTTGTAATGAATACACGTTGAAGCTTTTCTGTGTGAGCCTGGTTCTTCTTTTAATTTTAAGCTCATATCAGATGTTCAGCAGATAACATCTGATGCTTTGAGTGGTGTCACTGATAAGAGCTTATTTAAACCTGAATTGGAATTAGCTGTTCTGTGTTACAGAGCATTTAACTCAGGACAGTGGGATCGGAGAATTATTATTTACTGTTCATGTGTCACCTTTACACTACAGTACGTGAAAGTAGGGACACAGAGTTGTAGCTGCCTGTCACTCAAATAAAATGTTTTTTTTTTTTCCAGAACCTAAAGATTGTGTAAAATGTGTAACAAAAGAAGACATATCCATGTGTCAGCTCCTCAGTGTGACTCGAGACTATGGAAATGTGAATCTGCAACATCTGCAACCTCTGGCAGGTGATCAGTCTGTGCTCTCTGTAGTATGAAACCCCGCCAGCTGGTGGCGCCCCAAGCAGCCGTCTGGTGCGTTTGGGATTTAAAACCCCTTGAGACACGTGCAGAACTACAACAAACAACAACAACAACAAGTTTGCTCTGCAAACACACACGTTTGAGACCCGCCGCTACAGCCGCTAACAGTGAGTAGTAGCGTTGCAGGTCTGCACATCAGCTCCTGTGGCCTCTAGTGAGTACAGTATGTGATGCATAGTTAGACTCCAGCAATGCTAAACACAGCAGCTGTGTCCTGGCTGCAATGAGTGAACACTGTCTTACACGGAGGCTTGAAAAGTAGGAGAGAGCAAAGATTCATTCTGCCGATAGCTCCTAAACCCCACGGTCGCTAATCCACAGCTTTATTTGTCTTTATCTGCAATTTAAATGTATCTAAACCAGGATCTTTTCACATTTTCGTGACCTCAGAACTTCCTAACGGGAACAATGTTTTTTCCAATGTATTTCTCGTCTTTTCTGTGGTGTGATCATTTCCATATCTAATCTGGTATTTATATTCATCAATTGCTTCATTAAGTGGGTCAGCGATCAAAGCGGCATTTCTCCATCACTTGGAGGGAAGGCGGGGCATTTCGGTGGCTCTCCGCTGCAGAAAAAAATAAAATCAGGGAGTCGGGGGGTCGAGATCCAACACATAATTTCATATGGAGAGCCTGCCGAGAGATACTGCACTCTTATGTAACTTAGCAACATCATTATGAAGACAGAACCAGCAGAGACCCTCCATCTTTAGCCGCTACCTCTGGCAGAACAGTCGGATCAGCCACGCCATCTACTGGTGGAGAGGAGGAGGGATTTCAGCCACCATTAATGACCACCCAGGGGAGAAGGACAGCAGCCAATAAGCTAACAGTTGTTTCAAGGACTGGTTTCGAGGCTTGTGAACACCGAAGACGCGTGTGATCCACCGCGAGTGAGTCCAGGCTCTGGGGCCCGCGCGATGTGTCATCCGTCTTCCGTCCGCCTTAATCTGACCTTGCTTTAGACTCGGCATCGTCTCAAAGGCGCGTCTGTGTGCGCCGGGCACTCGCCGCTTCCTGCTGACACACACAATGAACAATGGAGCCGTGTTAGAATCCCTGCTTCAGTTCTCCTGTCGCTTATCAGCTGGCAGCACTTCATCTCCATCTGGTGACACCAGACAACACAGAGACAGGTACACAAATAGAAACCGCTGACGCGTCTGTTTTTATACGTCTGCAAAGGGAAAATGGAATTCATGCAAAATTGAAAAAGGCATGATCCATTTGTTCGGCTTGACTGGATTGAAAAATTAGTTGTGTTGCTTTAATTGCACATGTTGGAAGTTTTTGCACCTCAGTGCATCAGGTATTCTATTATTTCACTCGCTCTATAAAACCTGCTTAAAATTCTGACAGCAAAGAGTAACAGCACACAGCAGCTATTTTATTCGGACGCATATAAATTATTGTCTTAATTGCTTATAGTATACGACAGAAGTAACCATATGGGGCCCCCAAATAGTTATCATTAATAATTATGTTTTCAGACATTGTCGTCAGGGGGTTTGTGTTTAGCCTTTGCTGCAATGTCCTGAAAACATCAGCCATTCTTTACATTTTCTTATCACTTCCTCAGGAGCTTTGTGCTCGGCTCTAACCTAAATGTGTTCCTGCCCATCAGACACAGTAAAACTCCCAGTTCCAGTAAATGAAGAAAGCGCCGCCACCGTATTTTCTCTCGCGTCTTCATTTCCACTTCGCTCTCCCGGGCGTTTGGATCCTAGACACTAATGCAAGTTACTCACCAGGGCTGCTAATTAATTCATATTGATCCCATAGTATCACACAAAGGTGCACTTGCTGTCCATTTTTCCCAGGAGCCTTCAGCCGTTTGCAGAGGTCTTAACCTTAATCTTTCAGTAGTAGTCTGAGCAAAGGCGTCGATGAATAAGATAAACACAGATAAACAGATAAAAACAGATCTAGGGAGAAAGCAAAATATGAAGTTAGGTTCCTTGATTTAACGCGCAAGACGGGGAAATGTAGGGTGGGGGTGGGGGTACATGTTCTGTTCACTCAGTATTGCAGCATCTTTCAGCATCACCAGCCATGACTAATGCAAGATGAAATGAGCTGGAGGCAGGTCACAAGGGCCATGTAACTGCAAATCAGAACAGAAGATACTGCTCATACACATAAGCGCCGGAATTAACCACTGGTTTACTAGAAAATATCCCCACGACGCTCAAAGTGAGGACCGTTAAATACATTAAATGTCTGGCGCCGTTAGAAGAGCGGATCTGTGATTTGATTAAAAAAGTAAACTGTAGCTCGAGTGTAAACTTCAACAGAACAGAGTGTTCTACCTTAACGGTGCAGTGTGTGAAGAGGCTGGAGGGGGGGGTGCAGGAAGTTAAAAGGAAGAAAAAGCAAATCGCCGCCCAGACAGGATCGTCGGCTGACACAGATTTAGTGATGGCTCTCTCCCAACAACAGGTTCCAGCCTCCAATTCTCCGGCGGACGCTGTACTGTAATTGCCTGCTGTTGCTCTTATCAAACCGCTGCCACTTTCATGTCCAGCTTCCCGCGGCTGCGCTTTTCTAACCCCCAGGATTTTCCCCGGCCTAAACACAAATTACATATTGCACGAACAGTTTAGTGGCCTCGCACCCTGCGACCCGCTGCCGCGCGTTTTGTTTGTAATTCGGACGCAGTGCGACTCAGATGCCGTCTGAAGATCGAGAGGAGACGTCTCTGAAAGACGTCTCAGTGGAAGACGTGAATTATTATGTTTTCACACTTATTACACAGGTTTTCTTAACCCGCGTAAATAGACTAAGTGTTTGCTGTTGAAGGTATTATCCAAGTCTTTGTTATTGAGTGACACCAGTGCTACAGTATCTGACTGATCTGTGCTACAAAGTCAACTTTGTATAGATTTGCTCTTTTCTTTGTGCTTATTACTGCCGTTTCTGTTTGTGTTTCTCTGACGAGAGCCTCTTTCTCCATATAAAGGAGACGAGCTTATTTTCTCTCTCCTTACAGTCAATTGGTTTTGGTGTCTGGTGCCAATTTGTTAAGGCACTTACACGGTGACTGCACCATTCTTAATGGCAGCAAATTCTCATCGGGGCGTTGCAGGTAAAGGCTTTCACTTTTAGCGGCCGCCGTTTGAAAGTGTTTGCTAGATTGGACTGTTCAGACGGGGTTTTAGGCGAGTGCTGCATATTACAGGTATTTGTATGGAAGGATTGTTGCACGTGCGCCGTCTGCAGCGAGCGGGGGAACAAGAGGAGAGGTGCAGATGTGGACGAGTGCTCGGGAGCCTGCAGAGGAGCAAATAAAAGCATGGGTGACAGCGATGCACCTCACTGTAATAAGTAAACACATCACAGACCCGTGTGATTTATTGCAGGGCCAGAATGACATTTTCAACCGCGGGACAAGGAGCTGGGCTGGAGCTGTTTTGTTTTTTTTCATTTCAGAGGACAAATCCTGCATTCTTATTCTCACATTTCCCTTGTGAAGAAAGGGCAGTCTGCTTATCTCGCAAAAATAGGAGGATCCAGCCGCTTGGGCTGAAAGGGGTGAGAGGTACAATATTGAAAAATAGGGGTGGGAGGTTGCAGCTTGATAAAGTGCACCATGACAAGAATAATAAGTCACCCGTGTCACTGATTCCTTTGTATGTATATTTATTATTTGGCTGTGGATTCACAGCTTCTGCAAAGAAAACGATGAAAAAAAAGCATGAAGAATATACATTGGCTCTCTTTTTTACCCGGACAGATGCGCTAACCAGAGAGGACCGATTCCAGTGGATGCAGATCCACTACAGCACAGATGCACTACTGTAGCTTAGCAGGACTGCTATCAGGACCAACTCACACACAGCATCCTTTAATGGCAAAGCGCATCAAAGTCTTAATGCTCTGTACTGTAGTAAACTCGACTTCACTGGCCTGCATCTCAAACACCGCTCACCGCACTAGAGCCACATTAGGCAGCATCCTGTCACCCCATCATTGCTATGTGCTTATCTTTTGACAACAGTAAAGCTTATTGCGTCCAAACGTTCACTGCTCGTACTTTATCCACTGGTTTTATCTTCAGTGTTGTGATGCTAAAAGGTGGTATTTCAGTCACTCTTCTGGGGTTATCTATATGAAAACAAATAGTATTTTCTCATCCGTGACTATATTTGACACACATCAGATTAGAAATACATGTATGGACTGTCTGTGGACACGAGTGAGGCACTGTCTCACTACAAGGTACAAACAGGCTGCTGGGCGTAAATATATTTAACATAGTTTGGAGAGATGGAAGATATTCCCAGTCAAAACAGGAAACCAGAAACCAGTGGCACCAGAAAGAATCGGCAAAGCTGACTTCATCACCAAAACCAGGCAGATTGGCAGCGGAGCTGAAGGACTATGAAAGGAGCAATAAAGTCATTTTAAAATAATTTTAACCTAGTTTTGGGAAAATTGTAATAGTGTCATAGTGTCATCGCCGTCGCGTCAGGCACTCTCTGGTCTCCAGCGCTTCATGTTCACAGGTGTGTCCGGCCGCCTCCATTTATCGGTCACGTCATCCTCAGAAACGCCTGCTGAGCGCTCACGCTGCCCATCTCCTGGGACCGCGTCACTGCGAACATTCCAGGCATTTCCTTGGCTCGGCCTGTTGGCTGGATTTACACACAGCACCCTCAGCCCGTTCTCTCTGAATCACTGGCGTTGGCTTTACATAGCAGCATTACTCAGATGCTCGCGCTGGAGCGCGGCAACATGTGTTTGTGAGCGAGTCGCTAAATAGATCATCTGCATTGAGAAACGTGCATTTGGTTGAGCGGCGTTGCTCCTGAGGACGGCACCCGGTCCTTCAGTGAAGCTTCTGGAACAGCAGAGGACAGTGTTTGGGTTGTGCATTTTACTGGCGGTGCAGTCTGACGCCATGTGGGTGTTAAGCAGTGAGTCCAACCCTCTCCGGATAAAAAAATATGTAAAAACAGCAGTAAATGTGACAGATATTCTGTCATCCTGTCAGAGCTATGCAGCATTTATTAGTTTTAGTTTGATTCAACATGTTTTGGATTGTAAATCATTGTACAATGGAATATTGTCATTTTTTCTGTGTTAATTCCACTGCCGTGGATTGAATTTGTGGTATTTATTTGCTATAATTACTCATTGTTAAACTCCTTTAGGGAGCAGTAAATGTAAGTGCTTCATAGAGGCCAGAGTCACTGTCCCAACCTGAGAAGAATTTCAGGAAGATGCTCCACATTCAACACTTGGCTAGAATTATTTAGATGCTTCAAATATCTGAGTGAACATTTCCATTGTGCAATTTGGTTTTGCTGTAATATTTTGGCTTTAATCTTTCAGGAACGATGAGCTGATAGGGTTAGTGCCAGATATTGATGTGATGCATATACAAAATACACATTACTGTTAGTCTCAGATAAAAATGAGTAATGGTGTCTGTCCAGGGAGACCTGTTCTTCCTTTCAGCAACTTTGGTGCGATAAAAGGAAACAAAATAGTTGTTTGCGTATTGCCTTATCAGCAATAACTGCATAATGTAATCAGAGTTAATGGCAAATCAGATCAATCACTCTGTCTGAGTGATGAGCGAAGCAGAGAACGGAGACTTTACCAGTGTGTCTTTGAAAGATTCATTCTTTTTATGAGACTTTAAAATCTTTGCAGTTATTGCCGTTTCATTCCATTAATGAATTTAGCTTGTGCTCAGGAATTAATTGGAGCATAGATAAATAGTGCGGTGCCGCCCCAATGGGTTGTCTGGAGCTACAATTTGACGCACCTCATATGTGGATGAGGATGTTGTTGCTTTTAAAGAGATCAGCCAGTTCAAAGGATTTTGTTAAACTACTTAAATACTGCCTTTTTTAGATTTAGTAACCACCCCAACAGTGAAAAAGACTCATTAGTTCAGCTTCTCCACAGAGTGGGGGGTCCACGAGAACAGCTAACAAAGCCCTTCATGTTTAGCAGCAACCTGAGAGGAAAGATCATGACTAACATGAACACCTGGACCCCCCGTGGCCAATTACCAGGGCTTAGTGAAATACCTTGTGTAAGTCTAGATCATGGTGCACGTACCTGAGAGTAAACACTCACAGCCATGCAGCAAAGAGCAGACTGGACAACACATGACAGCCATGCTCAGTGTTCAGACAACACCATCCTGAACAGGCTCCAGTGGCCGGACCCCCTGCTGCTCTGCATAGGCCTTAACCTCAGCCAGATCACAATAACGCCAGTATGTCATTCAGAGTGGATAACAAAACATGGGAGGCCTGTTGGAGCCGATGGAATTTTCCTGCCAGAAGGCGACAACACAGACGTTGAGGTCAGCTCTGTGTTCCTACAGGCGCATGGGGACCATAAAGACGCTGCAATAAAGGCAGCAGCCACCAAATATCTGTGTCTACAGGAGCAAGGCCGGTCTCAGCTGGTTAAGACAGCACACGTGCACTAATTACGGCAGCGCGGACGGAGCTTCGGGCTGAGGCCAGGGTCTCTACTGAACCAGGCAGGAGCCCGGGAGCAGGCATAGGGTTAGATGCTGGGCAGGACTTTAAGTAAGTGGCTGGAGGAGTGTATGTGAGGAGCATGTTTCCTAATGTCCACTGGGAAGAAATGTTTTTGTCATTAAAAGCCAGCATCTAAGCATTAAAGGGTGGATTAACGAGACCCTGAGGACGAACGGACATCACCCGGCCTCTTCCAGATGATTCACTTCATTCTTAGAAATCCGGTCCATGCTTGAGTCTGCGTTGTTTTTGTGTTTGAGCGCCTGTCTTCATCTTTGTGCAGACAGCGGTCCTGGATGACTCGCTCTGCTTAAACAAAACCAAGCCGAGGTGTGAAAAGATTTCCGACTCAGTGTGTTGTTCGCGTCAGAAACGTCTGATTACCAGGGCCTCGCTGTTGTGTGGAGACGGTAACAAAAAGAGGGATGAAAGGGCTGAAAGCAAAACACAAAGAGACTGGTGGGAGGATAGTTGTGAGGTGTGAGACACCAGCACACAGAACGTCTATGGAGATGACTTTCTGTTCACCAGCTGGGAATTCCTGAAGCTAATTGAACAGACACGACACTCGCACTTGCCCCCGTCTCAACTTTATTTCCTGTGTTTGTCTTTTTGACCAGTATCTCATGGCAGCCATCATGGCTCATAACGTGCGCTGGAGCTGCCCACAGACAAGCAGTAGATGTTTTATTATGCAAGTCACTTTGTTCCATCTTCATGTCCCTGAGAGACCTAATTGATATTCCAAAGCAGAGTTGAAGCTGCATCTCAGACTCACCTTAGTCATTAGGAAGCCCCAAAGGGCTGCTTGCATTATAATCTCTGATTTAGATTGTGTATTGCCGCCGTGTCCTTCCCTTGAGGGTGAGCTGTGTGGGCAAAAGGACACCATTATGGGGCTCCTAGCTTAAAGTACCCCTGGTAGAGTTCATGAACGCGCCGTTATAAAGGCAGAGCAAATGAGGGAATTATTGGCCGTAATGTTTAAGGTTTGAACAGATGGACACCTGCACATTCCTGTGGTAACAAGAGAAGCGAAAGTGCTCATAAGTCATCAAATAGGCCGTATTTATGGACCAGTAACATGCAGGTATCCTCAGGTGCATGCTATCTACTGAGCCAGTGCTCATTTACAGTGTCTCCTCTCACCACCCAGCGCCCCCCAACACACCAACACAATGTGGGTCTGGGTAGTTGGAGATTCAATAAGGCAATTTGCAGTTTCCCAACAAATGTTGCTTATTTAATAGAACGCCTTGGTTGTCATAGGGCATTTCAACTAAATGACCCTTTTATTCCTGTTACAGGTTAAAGTGATCAGTAATCTTCCTTCGTTTGCGTATCATTGCCGTCACTGTTGCTTTTCTTTGATGACCGACTTGATTTCCAGAAGAATAGAACTCTTCAGAACCAATAGAACTCGTGGTCTAAAAACTTCCTTCCACAAGGAGGAAAAGTCCAAATTTATGTAGACATTGATTTTATTACGTTTTATTTCAGTCCCAGCATGTGCATTTAGGGCTTATGTAATCACATCTTATTGCACTGCAGTTGCAGAGTCAAGATGAAAACACTGAGTACAAACGACCTCTGATGTTTTCCCCAAATCTTTGTTACAGCTGAGTGAAGCCATCCATCTTTCTGCTTCACAGGGAGGATTGAGACACATGGTAAACAGAAAGAAAAACCTCCTAGAGTATATGATAGAAGACATTCTTATCGTTTTTGTCTCATGCGGTCTGATTCCACGCCATGAACAGAGTTCAGGTGTGTGGTGACTGCCGTCGAATGGAAATGAAATAAATGGAAAGCAGGTGGTTACTTCAAAGGCCAACTGCCCTAACGCTATGATCAAATGTGCTCAGCCTCAGCTGTTGACTCGGTGCCACGGAGGAGTGGGCGTCGGGGTCGGGAATGAATGGAAGTAATTATTAGAGAGAGCGTGAAGCAGAGAAAAGAGAAAGCATGTGGCGTGTTCCTCAGGAGTCAACTGTTATTACACATTCACTTTGTGCTTCTCCTTAATGACGGGTACCATTGCAGAGGGTTCAGGCTTGGGCTCAGATGATAAGGTGGTTGTTGTTTCTGGACCTAATATTAGACATTATCGTCCTATTGTGTGATTTCTGTTAATATTTAGTTTTATAAAGTAGGATCACATTAATTTGTCAAGTGGATGCGCTGTAAATTCTAGACCAGTTTCTTCTGGATGGAGGAAACTCATTTAATTCAGTTGTGTTTGAACTGACCTATTTAAAACTTGCAACAGATCAAATCATTGTCCTTAAACAACAATGGCACATCCTTCCTTGATGCTTGGATTTAATAACAATAATAATATAAAACAAATCCCCACCATGACCCAAAAATCATTTGCAAAAAAAAAGCTGATTCCACAGAAAATGCAGCCACAGCAATCTTTTAATGTTTCCCTGGCAGATTATGGGTCGGGAGGGAAGCTGTAGGACAGCGAAAATGCTGAATGTGTCAGATTCTTCAGGAAGTGTTTTATCATCATGTCTGACACAATACGCAAATGTAGCCATGGCAGCGGTTCCAGTTTATGGCAGCGGTGTTTGCAGAACCGTAGCTGCGTCCCCCCATCCTAACACAAAAGCACTTTCTATTAGGTTGGTGCAAAACAGAAATCCTGAAAGTGTAAATCAAATAACAATCGAGTGTGTGGACTTTGGTTCCCGGTGACTGCTATGAGATAAACCCGAGGCAGAGCACATTTGTGTATCCACCGAATTACTTTAATTCTGACTTTTCTAATGGGTTTGTATTCACAAAGAAGCGCTTGTGCTCTCACTCTGTGCAGACAAAGGTGGCTCCCAGTAGGGCGTCTTCTCTCCTGCGCTGGATCCACTCAGATCAATGTGTTGCTTCACAGAATACACGATGTTTCCAGCAGACAGGACACAGAGCATTCCCCCAAAAGCAGGCACCACCTCAGACTAAACCACTGAACAATGACAAGGTTTTAAGATACTCCAAATGTATTTTGCAATTAAAAGAGCTTTGATATAACCACAGAACAGCAGAGTCCTGACTTTAAACTAGGACTTAACAGAGCAGCATAGTGTAAGTGTAGAGGAATCTAGCACCCTCCTCCGAAAGAGAAGGTCTCCGTTTTCTGTGACTTTGAAGTCACTCAGTGAAAGCGTAGTATAGAAAAGGCCCAACTAGTTAGGCCCCTGGCAAAAGAATAGACACTATCTGTTCAACGCTAACGCAATAACAGTTCAATCATAACAAGAGTCTTGTTGACAGCTTTAGTCTTTATTTTGACCTTTTCCTTATTCAGCACCAGAAATAAGTGGTTTCTTCACTGAAATAAATATTTGTGTTCAAATTTTAGTAGAACGTCTTTGTTCTTCAGTCCTGAAATGTGTCTCACTCTAAAACAGTGAAACTCTGTTTAGCAGCATGTTACCAGATGTGCTATAGTGCTATGATATCATATCCATATGATGCAATCCTGCTGCGATCTCACGATCCAATATTCCCCCTGCAATGATCACCATGGTCTTATTCTTCCTGGAACAGGACTTCCCTGTTTTGTGCCAGTGGCTTCGTTGAAGTCCATGAGTTTGTCAGGTTGGTTTCAGACAAAGTAAAAGTTGCCTACATGTCTGTAGGACTCGTGTCTGCCTGTTCTCTGTGGCACATTGTGGGTCATTGCCAGCGCAAGCCAGGCCAAAGAAAATACAGTACCTTTCCACCCGACTTTGATAATGGGGCAAACTGTCTGCGTTCTGTCAGGACAAGCAGTAACGAAGCTGTTTCAAGTCTCACGTGGACGTTTACTGAAGTCGTGCGTTCGTGTAAATGAGGGTCTCAGAATGCAACAACAAACACAGCGTTGTCTCGCTGTGGAGCTCGGTATGTGAGCATGCCTTTTGTGCATTCAGTGTACGACAAGCAGGGAGTTACATAGTGTGTGTGTGTGTGTGTGTGTGTGTGTGTGTGTGTGTGTGTGTGTGTGTGTGTGTGTGTGTGTGTGTGTGTGTGTGTGTGTGCGGGCTTTGAACACTCTCCTAATTGACCTCAGTTTGGTTTGGCTTTTCTCAGGGTGTGGCATACTAAACACATTTCCCAGCATATTCGTCATATAAACAGAAAACTCTGTTGAAGGGGCAACGTTATAATATTCATGATGTCATGTTTCGTGTTACCACATTCTTATTATTTGCTTTTAGTAGCGTTCGTACAAGAATGTGACTTTTTGGCCACAAGAGATTTGTGTATTTAAGCTGGCTTCAAAAGTAAATTTTCCTATTACTCACCAACTAAAGTTTCTGTGTGGCTTTAAAGCCGCATTATCCTATGGGTGTTAAATACTTGTGTTAAAATGGGAGAAGAAGTCCAGGCCATGAAGTGTGATACAGAGGACTGTGTTAACTGTCATATTGGCTATGAAGTCTGGCTGCTGCAGACCAGGAAACATCACTAGCACTAGGGCCATGTGGGACCTCTCTTAAAAAAAAAGTTTGGGATTTTTTCACAGCCCATTGTAAGCAATCAGGCAAATAGACGCTTGCAGTGGAGCAGCGCAGACTTCTTTCTGGAAAGCAGAGCAATGCTCAGTCTGACAGGCGAGCCAGCAGACCGACAAGGAGTCCGGACATATCCTCAGAGCACCAACAGATGGTAACACCACCAGTGGGTCTACAGAAGCTGACGCTCTCTCTACTGGGTGCGATTACTGCTGGATGCACATCCAACTTCTTCTGTTCCTGGCAGGGGCAGACCCGCAGATGCACTCAACCACAGGCTTACGTCTCATCTCTCAACCTGTCTCAATACTCCCACCAAAGCTGTACCCGCGGGAAGAGAACACACATGTTCTACTGACAGAGCTACAGGTGGTTTGAGTTTGAGCCTCGCGGACTCGAAGGAAATAGTTTCTGTGCCGTGAGCTTTGGCGTCTTTCGAGGCAGGATGTGGCCTGTTGTTGTGGCGTGTGTTGTGTTTGCACTGCCTGGCTTCGGCGAGCCTCAAGAAGCCACCCAACCCCGTGGGCACGGCCAGGGCCAGGAGAACCCCACCACCCCCTGGAGGCAGGTGATCCAGTGGGAGAACAACGGTCAAGTATTTAGCCTGCTGAACAGTGGAGCTGAATATGTCCCCGCTGGGACAGGAGCCCAGGAGAGAGGACCCAGGGTGGTTGTGTCAGATGCTCGTCCTCGCAGGCCTCAGGGAGGGAATGTCCGCCGTCAGGCTCCGTCTAGAGGGTCCTCGGAGACCGTCCGTGGGCAGGCAAGGCATCCGTTTGGCTTCGGTCAAGTGCCTGACAACTGGAGACAAACTGCAGCTGGCACAGGTGGCACAGCTGGCCAGTTCCTGGGATCTACTAGCACTCGCTTCAGACCATCCACAGGCTCTTCATCGTCATCATCTTCCTCTTCATCATTTTCATCATCCTACCCTCAATACCCATTTCCTCAACAGTCTCCTTTTCAACCAGTGCCTTATGAGCCCGGTTTTGGAGACGGAGCCGTCAGAAGCTACGAGCCTCCCTTCCAGCCTGCTGTGGGTGGAGGTTATGGTGGAGGAGGTTACAGCACAGGCCTGGCTTATCCTGGAGCAGGCTATGGAGGCGGTGTGGCCCCAGTTCTCCCAGGTTCCCCCTCTGATTTTGATGATGGGTACCGTTTTTACCAGTCTTACAGCTACGGGCCCAACCCTGGAGTGCCTCCTCGTGCAGCTCAGCCGCCGTTCACAGATGGCTTGGACCACAGATACACCCATAGTCTCTACAATGAGGAGACAGGAGCAGCACTCCCCATCCCTGATGCCAACCAGGCTGCATCTGTGTTAGTGGATAGAACTGGACAAGCCGGTCAGCAGCCAGTCAGAAGCCCCCAGTATGAACAGTTTCCTCCCTATGGAAGACCACAGCCTCCCTTCTTGCAGCCTGTTGCAGTCAGGAATTCTCCAAACTCTGCCCCGGAGAGCCCCAGTATGAGCGTTGGGAGTGTGTATCGACCAGAACAGAGAGGTACAGTAGGGTTTTTGTAGCCTCTATTGCCCATTTTGTTCAGGTTTGTGAGACTGTAATAGGAAAAGGCCACAAAATGTGAAAATGTGAGAGATTTGGAGCCATGTGCTTGGCTTCATGAAAACACTCCACATAGTTTAGCTTTTAGTAGAAACAGGGATCGTGTTCAAAGGGGCTTTCGGGGGGGCGATAAAAAAGGAAAACACTTTCTAAGTCATCTATTTTTTTTTTGCTAGACATACAGTGTCGATTTAAAATATGTGAACCAGCCTCTCAAGTACAAACTCAGATTCATCCAATATTCTTTACTGTTTCTCGAACATCTGGAGCATTAAGAGAAAAATAGCTACTAAAAATCTAACCTGTTTTTCAATTTACAACCACAGCAAAGTGGACACAGGGTTCATCTTTCCCCTCTTGTGTGCACTTATTGAAACCAGGTGTTGAGCAAGTCCTGCCAATGCACGGAGTGCACACAAGCAGCACTTTGTTTTTGTGCGCAGAGGACCGCGCTACAGTCGACTGTTTCACGAGGCATGTAAAGTTCGGTAATGTGGCGGCGACCACGAGGGGGGGGGGGTCCGGTGACGGGGGGTGTTGGTGAGCTGTGGCTGCAGGACACTAGAGGGGAAACAAGAGGGTGGTGCAGGACCTACAAGCTGAGGAGGAGGGGGGAGGGTGGAAAGTCCCAGTAACACATGGGGTCCATTGCTTCATCTACAGGAAATCAAAGAAATAGAAGAAACGTGCCTTGTGTCTGTTCTTACTGCTGAGGAGAAGATTAACAACAAATGTGTGTGTTTTTTGCGTCTTCTGACTGGAGGCTGTGATCCTCAGATACTTACTAGTTTCTGCCTCATCTTGTGCCTTGAAACCATTGTTCGTTAGACACTCTGGAGCTTGGAGCTATTACTACTGCACCAAAAGCTAACGTGTGCAAATACTTCCATGCTCCCAGTGTGATAAAGACT
The DNA here is from genome assembly GCF_900634795.4 of Betta splendens. Taxonomy (NCBI): domain Eukaryota; kingdom Metazoa; phylum Chordata; class Actinopteri; order Anabantiformes; family Osphronemidae; genus Betta; species Betta splendens. Next base: position 3,824,722 of record NC_040883.2, on the reverse strand, counting down.
GGGAGGAGCTGATATTTTAATTGCACTGCTTCATGTCAATGTAACTATTGCATCATATTAAGAGGTAAACAAAGACTTTGGAAAGAGGCGCTGTGTTCTGTCTGTGGTAGTAAAGTGCAGCAAGAGTGCAGAATTACTAAACCGTTTAACTGAATCCTCATCATGTAGTAAAAGGCAAACAGATTTATTACAGTGTTTGTGTTACTCCTGCTGACAATGATTAGGTTTAAAGACGACCTCTGGTGCTCAGGCTCGTTACTGTAGTCCTGTAAGCACACTGTAAAAGGTGCTGCACACATTCTGAATGAAGATACAAGTATAATGTGTTCAAAGTGTCACGCTAACAGATTGCTCTGCCTCGATTGAAATCAGTGTGTGTGAAGTTGGCACTGGCTTCTTCAAGTACCAAAAGGCAAGTGAAAGCACCGAAATCAAGGTTGTGGTGTATTACAAAATAATGACTCATACTGTTTTGCTCAGCATGAAGCTTCACATTTGACCACAGCTGGTCTTAATCTCTCACATCGGCGCCTTCGACAGGGCCGGTTAGGAAAGAACCAGTTCTTTAGTTCTTCAGTCAGTTAGTTAGTTAGTCAACACGAGTTAAAAAGGTCGACCCTGTGTTTAGAGATCAGATAAAAAATGACTGCTGCCTGGATTTTGTTTTTATGAGCCTTGCATTCCTGTCCTCTTCCCATCCAGTACATGAGTCCTGCAACAGAAGAGCTAGAAGAAATGTAACACATCTTATTGTATCTCCTGACACGACCTACTGTGTCAGAAAGACTCGGGGGGTCGACAGATACCTTTGTTGCTATAGCTACAGTGATAAATATGTGAAGCATGCTAATTGGGGGAAATCATAGCTATTGGTTTAAAGTAGGAACCAATCAAGGTAAGGTTCTGTTATGACATGACCCTTGGTCCAGTGCTCTTCTCACCTGATTTTATATGAGACTAGAAACTTACGTGTACTTTACTGTACAGTGCACAGCAATTTAGATGTCGTCATTGTTAGTTTTTTATCTCCATCAAATCATCATGTGGAAAAGATTACGAACACGTGTTCCTTAATTAAACACTTTGCATGGAGCGTGTTTGCTAACATGCACCTCTGCAGATCAGCAAAGTGCAACTAAACTGACTTATTACCCAGAACGATCCCTTAATCGATTCACTGTTACTACAATACCTGACTCAAAATGAGTTACAGACGAAGGGAACTGTGAAGGCTGATCATCAGATGCTGATCATTTATACGTTTCATTATGGACCGAACTCGGTGAACTCGTTTTCCCTTGTGTTCATCTTCTGCAGGCGCCCAGCCCACAGCTTAAAGCTAGGGTATCAAGAGAGGGAGCCCTTGAGTATTTTATTATTCTATATTAGGTGGTATAAAAGTCTGGCAAGATTCAGTTTTTTCACTCTATGCCCCACTTAGAGTGCAATGTGTGGCTTTGTCACATGCTGTCGAGAGCTGATCAGCTTTAGCTTTTCAGTACACTTTATCCCGCTGAAAGAGACCCAATTACATATTTCTAAAGATTAGAGGGCAGGGAACAAAGCTTTCCAAGGCTGAGGAGGAAGAAACTGGGTTGAGAATACTTTTACAAGACCTTTGTATTTCGCACTGGGCTTGTGTGTGTGTGTGTGTGTGTGTGTGTGTGTGTGTGTGTGTGTGTGTGTGTGTGTGTGTGTGTGTGTGTGTGTGTGTGTGTGTGTGTGTGTGTGTGTGTGTGTGTGTGTGTGTGTGTGTGTGTGTGTGTGTGTCTGCCCCAGGAAGCCTCCACGTGTCCTATATGTCAGCGTGGAGGGAGCTGTCAGATGGGATGTTTTCACAGCAACGCAAAGGCCAGTGCTCTCATTTAAAGGTGCAGTGGTGGAGGCGGACGCGTCTACAGCTACGTGTGCTCGTTCGAAGTCAAGAGATAACGGCGCTTTGTTTAATCAGCGGTGTTCGTGTCCATTCTTTAACATACTACAACAGAAATTGCAGGTTGTGCATGGTGTTTCTGTGATTCCTCTAATGCGCCGTGGCACCGCAGGTCAGACAGTTTGACTCGTGGCTGCTTGATCAAGCTCCACCAAAGCAGGTCTGGCCTTTGCGAGCTCAGCAGAGGGGGCTGATAAGCGATGCCAGAGACCCCGCGCTTGCGTGGCATTTACTGGGAACGACGCAGTCAGACATTCTCTCTGACAAGTCGGGCCTGTGTTTTCTAAGCGCCTTGGTCACCAGCCCGCTATAAAAGGCAGCATCGTGGGATCGCGCTTCTTTGGTCTGGCGCTCACGTTGGCGGCGCTGTGTCCGTCTGCGCGTCTGCTCGCGTCTGCTCACGTCTGTCAGTTATCAGCGGAAACCAGCGCACGACGATCAGCGGCTGTAATGCAGCAGGAACTTGTGTGTTACTATAGCCCAGATACTGAATATGTGCTGGGGATTAGCTTAGCCTCATCCACCGTACGCACAGCACAGTCACTCGCTGTTGACTGTTAGAAAGATTAGGCTAAAGTGACACATATTAGGATTAGTGTCATGGACGATCTCATCACATTAACCAGGAAAGCAAGCAAGGTATGATTTCTGCAGAAATAATACAACAACTAAACCAAAATGGAAGAGGAGCATTCCGTCATATGCTTCTACGCGATGCAGTAAATGGAACCCTTTATAATTTCTTACTGCAGAGTCTCCCTTGTCCAAGAGGCTTATGAGCAGTGTCTCATTAGAAAACCCTGATAATAATCTGGGACACAGTGATTAATGGCCCCTGGCTCATTATACAGTGACCTAGTCTTGAACTGTGGGGACTCATTGCCCATCACACCATCTATCAGCACCAGCAAATTTACCAGGTAATAAAAACAATGATGATAAATATAAAGAAAAGCTCCTTGTCAAAGTTGGAGAGCCCAGAGGAAGACGAGTAAGACAAGAACATCACTCAGCCACTGAGTGAATGGAATCATAGTGAACCACCAGCTATGTGTGCGTTGTTTCAGGTTTGCCCGACCTGGTTCCTGATGCCAACTACCTGCAGGCCTCCACGTACATCCAGAGAGCCCACATGTACTCCCTCCGCTGCGCCGCCGAGGAGAAGTGCCTGTCAAGGTAGAGGATGTCCTTCAGTGTGATTTAATTCCTCCACCAGTAATCAGTGAAAGAACATTCTAGGGTGGCTTCCTGAAATATCGCCATCCTTTGCGATAATATCTGAAGGAAACAATGAGTGAGTTGAGGCCTGGTCACCTTTGGGTGTCCGGGCTGCGGTGGTATAATTTCTTTGTGTTGGCAGATAGCATCCTCTGAGCCCCAGGCCTTGGCCCTGCCACCGGCTCCACTCTAAGGACGCTATTGAAATGATGGAAGTGACCTCTCCCTACAGCTACTCTCTCTGCCCTCTCCCCATCATGAGCACAGCCATCCCTCAAAGCCCTTTCATATCCTGTCTGAGTTTGCAGCGTTCACCGACAGATGGGCTGTTGTAATTTGCCATCCACTCCAATGTCAACAACAGCCACAAGACAAATGGCTCAGATCTTCTTCTTGCTTTTGTGAACTTGAGATTGTGCCTTTTTCTTTCCCAGACGTAGGAAGTGAACTGAACAACAGCGTGTTTCCCGTCCCCGTGCTGGAAAAGTCGGTTCCGCTATCATGAATTATGCCTCCGTGTTTGTTCCAGTCCTGCTTCTTCCTGCTCGTCTGAATGCCGTCCTGACATTCTTGTGCAGACCCTTCTTCACCCGTTCATTGATTGAGTTGTTTGTTTGCCACTCAGCTCCGCCTACAACCCTGAGACCACTGACTATGATGTGAGGGTCCTTCTGCGATTCCCCCAGAGGGTGAAGAACAAGGGAACTGCAGATTTCATGCCTAACAGGCCACGTCACACGTGGGAGTGGCACAGCTGTCACCAGTGAGTACTGAATGGAGCACTTACTGTGTCTTTAAGGTAGAGATCTGATTTGAATGTGTTTAAATGAGAAATGAATGTTCTGTGAACAGTGATGGAGCCGGTGTCAAAGGTGAATTGTTAACAACTCTGAAAATGCTGCCTCAATGTATATTTCTCACAACCTATGAACTCAAGCCAACGTGTCGCATGTCAATGTAATTTTATTGTAGCGCAAAATCTTGTCCCAGTGGATTTCATTTTTGCTGCCATTCGGGGCATTAACAGTGTTTAGCTTTATGCTTTATGGACTGGGCCAATTTGGAAAGTTGTTTTTCTTGGGGACTTTTGAAGCTGAGGGACTGCTAATGGTGCGACTTTGAGAGCACTGTCATTGTACTATGACAGTGTGTTCCATGTAGACTGACTCTTATCTGCGTCTGAGCGCCCACCCTCTGACGCCGGTGCCAGGTTCGCTCCGCTCTCCTCATCTTAGAGGAATGTTGACCGGCCGTCGGGAGATTGGCAGTTGTTGTTGCTGTCTGACATCAGTCTGCATTTACACAGTGGTTCCCAGGAGGCAGGAAGCCAAAGCAATCATTCCACCGTCTGTGTGATCAGAATGACGAATCAGCCCGTTTTCCTGTCGATCCGAGGCACGGGTTCGTGGCGCGTGACGCCGTGGATGCAGGTCACTGGGACAAAAATGCTCTCACGGAAAGAAAGTCTCCAGCGCAGATTCCTACAGTGCCCTTCGCTGTCCCACGGTTCTTAAAAGCCGCGTTCTTTATCATTCTAAAAGTTTCTGCTGCAGCCCTTGATGTTTTACAACCCAAGGTGAGATGTGAGAAACGTTTAATCCTCGTTCGCTCCAGCAGTGGAAAATGACTCATGACTCGGAGGAAGAACTGGGAGATGTTGTACGTTACGATTACAACTCGTTCCTGTTAAATCCTTTATGTGTCCTTCCAGAACCACATTCTCTGTAGTTGACATAATCAGTGAGGGGATCCAGGAATCCGAGGAAGCGCGGGACCCCTCCAGGCACCTCGCAGTCCAGCACCTCCCGCGCTCGCTCTGTTCCTCTGTTTTCCACTCGTTCTGTTCTCGTTCCGTTTCACACACGCATAGTCACATACTGCACATAGTCCAGATAATCATCTCAAGACCAGCGCCGACGTTTGTGCCAGTTTAGGAAACACAAGCAAAGACTGTGCGGTGCCATGTCCCCTTAAAACAAACACGGAGCCAGAAACACACCAACATGTGCGTATTAATCATAAATACGCGGTTGAGCTTCACTTCTACCTGAGAGTGACGCCTACAGTAATTGGTGCCCCTTCGTTGGAAAAAGGAGCCTCTGAGTGGTCACTTGCTCCATTAGTGGAAAGCACCTACTTTTCATTCCGAGTCCTCCTTCAATCTTTAATGACCGTTCCAGTTGAAGCTGCTGCTGCGTGGAGGCGCGGGCCGTGAAATAAGACGAAAGAACAACATTTACACAGTCTGAGTTTGTCCGACGTTAAGAGGTCTGGCGTTTGCCTCACCTGCTAAAATAACAGCAGTCAACAGCATTTAAGTATTGTGTATTAAGCCGTTTAGGAGGAAAGAGATTATGGAAATAAATTCTTGTAATAGCTGCTATGTTGTTTCAGCTGGACGCCGCTTTGGGAGCTGCTGTAATGTTGCTGTAGGTTTAAAGACTCAGCACAGACAGTTCAGGACAGAGTAAATGTCGCTGCCTAGAAGACTAAGATAAGATAATTATACATTGTATCATCTGTATGAACTGAACACTGTGTTATTTACAATATAACTGCTGGCCTTGCATTCAGCTGAGGTTGTTTCCTGTATGTTATACATTATCCTGAGCACACATGCGGTAAAATCTTGTGACTCCTCAACTCTTCATGTTTAGTAATAGCTCTCTCCTGCTGCTCACTGCCTTTATACAGAGAAGCATTGTTTGCTTCTGGCCAAATAGCAAAGCTTTTGTCATCAACACATAATTATGCTGTCATTTCACTCTGATGTGCAAGACTCAAGGACGGAGAGGAAAAGGAGAGGAAAGGAAAGGCATCCTGGGCCATCTACAGTAGCAGTAAATAATGCAAATGACTTCAAAAGCACCAGCTCGTTGACGGAGCCTCTCGGTTCAGACTGTGGTTCAGCTGAGATGATCAGGGGCCATGTGCACCCAGGCTTCCCTAAGCTGCTAAAGCTGAGCAAACACACACCAACACACTGCACGCAGCCCCGAAATACAGTCCTGCACTGAAACAGAGACTTCCACGTGCTTGCAAGGATTTATGCATGCACACACACACACACACATGCAAACACCTCGGATGTAGCTGAGTGATACAAGCTAATTAACAGCATTCATACATCATTAGGCTGTTAATGTGTTTCAGAAAGACATTTTTTTTGCTGCTATTAATTCATGTCTTTTGTCCGTTCATGCACTGAAACCAATATGTCAAGATGCAACATCGCTCTGGAAACAGTTGACAGATTAGGTCATCAGGTTGATTATACAGGAACATCTGTCTAAAAAGTGTCACTTCAGCTACGACAAGCAGAAGGTAAACACCGTTAACCCAATATACAAAGCTCTAACCTAAATTCTGCCAACAATTTAATAAGTGAGACTGTTTGGTAGCAACAGAACAAACAGAAAGGAGACAAAGTGGCTACAGAAGGTGACGGAAGAATTGCTTTCCAGCAACGCATCTGGTCGTTTCGGTGCAATGAGCCCGAGTCTGAGCTGCAAGATGTCACGCTGAGCCAAAGTACTGAGACGCGTCATGATTAGCTGCAAACACTGGCGAGATATGCTTTTTCCTCTTTATTATAATTAGTCCATGTCATGATTAGTTAGCGTCGGCGTCTGACGGAGGAATGCAAAAAGCAGGGATGAGACAGACAGACGCCTTGTTGTTCCTGAGCTGCGCAGCTGAGCGGCCCGAGCTGCGCAGCTGAGCGGCCCGAGCTGCGCAGCTGAGCGGCCCGAGCTGCGCAGCTGAGCGGCCCGTGCTGCGCAGCTGAGTGACCCTTCGCTCATTCCAACAGGCACTACCACAGCATGGACGAGTTCAGCCATTACGACCTGCTGGAGACCAACACGGGCCGCAAAGTGGCCGAGGGACACAAGGCCAGCTTCTGCCTGGAGGACACCACCTGCGACTTCGGCCACCTGAAGCGCTACGCCTGCACGACCCACACGCAGGTAAGCGAATCCTACAGCAGATGGAAGAACGAGGAAGCTGCACATGAGATGTGATCATTAGTGTATCAGCGATGAGATCCTGTCCTCTTCTGCTCAGGGTCTGAGTCCAGGCTGCTATGATACGTATAATGCAGATATCGACTGTCAGTGGATTGATATCACAGACGTGCAGCCTGGAAACTACATCCTAAAGGTAAGCGTCACGTGGACATGGATCGTTTATGGACGAGAGTAAAGGTTCAGATCAACAACGCACGAGGTGCAAACATTAATCTGAGCACCAATGTTCCTTCCTGTCTGTCTTTTCCGTCTCCAGGTCCAGGTTAATCCAAAGTTCCTGGTGCTGGAATCAGACTTCACCAATAACGTGGTGAGGTGTAACATCCACTACACGGGGCGATTTGTGAGGGCGACCGGCTGTAAGCTATCACAGTAAGTTATCACCCAGCTGTCATCCTGTTTCCACTGATCTATTTGGAACCCTGTCAGGATCCTCCACCTTTGTGTACAATTGAACCCTGGGCAATCTTTAGGTGTTCTATGGGACACAAACTAAAGCAATCCATAAATCTGGGGTTGTGTTGTTACAGTGACGCTTATGACAGGGTGTCCGTTAATGCAGTTTTATGAAGGAGTGCTTGGTAGTACTTAGTGGACTTAATGGATTCTGGCTGAAGCATTTGATGCTTTAATGACTTCTGTTATCGGGTGGAGATGAATCGTCCCTGAAACTTTCATACTGTTATCAAAGGGACATGTCTCTGTGTGTTCAACTTCTCAATAGCACTATTAAGAAGTTTATCATGGCGCTCACAGTTACTGCTACATCCTGTTGAAAAGCCTTAATGTGGAGAGTGGAAACACATAAAAAAGCTTCATTTGGCTCAAGTGTTCCAGCTTTAGTTTCACCGTCAGTTTGACATATCCACACTCATCTAAACATTTAGCAAATTATTTGTAATTTTCTGCTTAAGTGAGTCCACTTTGAATAAATACAGTGAGTAATGAAGTCATTAAGTGATTCAGGTTCTACTAATTGGAAATTTCCCCTTGATGAGGTATGAATTCTGTCCGTCATTGTTGTGGGTCAACATGCAGTTTGATGCTGAGCCTGATGATGTCACAGGCGTGGGTGACGTGCTTCCACAGTGGGGTCTCCACACTCTCAGACCTGTTTCCTACTAATGTAGCACTGTGTTTAGTGAACTCATTGCTTAACATTCTTGGCACCTCTGACCGTTCCACCTACTGTACCAGTCTCTTCTGCTCGACCGACATGTGCACACAGAGTATTGCATGAGAATCCTTCAGAGTTGTAGCTTCTCTGGAATAAAAAAATGTGCTGTTTGTTTCTTTTTCAGGTCTTGATCAGACTCTGGGAGGCTGCGGCGCTCGACTGACCCTGGTTGCTCTTCCATTGAAATGTGAATGGAATTCGTTTGTTGTTGGTTCATTGTTCGTTGAGGTTGGTCTTTACTATTTCAGGCTGTTTCGGTGCGCTGGGCTTTTGAAGGGTTCCACGGCCAATAAAAAGAGCAGCAGCATTACAGTACACACACACACACGCGCGTACACACACACACACGCGCACACACACACACACACACACACACACACACACACACACACACACACACACACACACATCACGAACATGAACCAACGCATTCTTTCTGTCCCCGCCGTCTCTTTTCCGACCACCTCCATTTCTCGTATTGTGTTTCCATCCCAGTCGGTTGCTTGCTTGGACACACGACTGCTCAAACTGGACCTGAATGGAAACACCTACCGCAAATTTGTTGGGTGTGAGTTAGCAATAAAGCGTGAAACGGTGCCAGTCCAGAAGTGTTTCAGACAAGTCGTGGGTTTCAGCTACAACGCGACAAAACAAATTAGGGGCAAAGTCTTCCCAGGTGAATCCGTCTGCCCAGTGACTCAGAAGAACCATAATGTGTTAAGTTTGGGTTTTTTCCAGCGCCCCCCCTCCGTGGGTCAGGCTGGGACAGGCTGATTCTCTGGGCACTTCCTCTTTAATGTTGTGATAACAGGAAAGGGACAGGGGGTCACATTTGCATTCGTCAGCTCCATCAAACTGGAAGTCAGCATACTGGGCACTCCACTTCTCTAAAGCCCCTGCATGTCCCCGCTTGTCCTTCCTTATTTCCATAAAACAGGAACAAACAAGGTGCTTCCATAAAGCACGTCTCCCAGTAGCGTATGCAGAGTCCTGGGGTCTCCTGTTCAATTACCAACACTGGTCAGGTGGCACATATGTCACCTACTCTATACCTTTTGAAGACATATATACAAATATTCCATTGATGCATGACTCTAGTGGTGAAGATGATTTTGTTGTAACTAATGGTACTTTGTTTATCTATTTTAAACTGTTACTGTATTTTCTAAATCATTGCATTTATGTATGTGTTCATTTCTTTCAAACTATTCCAGATAAGTATTTTATGACACATTCTCCAACAATACCTTCCAGTATATGTTTGTAATATGCTAGCAGGTATTGTTGGAGGAAGCACTACTGCTACAGCCTGGGTATCATCATGCAGGGTGTCAGAAGCCATCTTTACCTACCTCTCCTGTTATGTGAGACGAAGTTTCCTGTGGCCTCCCAAAAAATAATATCCTCTAATCTACTGAATATATAAACAAATGCACATGCTGGGACGTAAACGCAAGGCTTGTTTTGACTGACTTGAAGTTCCAGTATGCAGTAATGAGACTTTCTCTCACCGACCTCCATTGGCTCATTTTGTAGGAATACAGGAGCACAGGGAAGAAGGTGCATCTGTTGACATTGTTATAAAATGTATGTTTTAAAAGGAAGACAGTGAATGATCGCTTTTATTCCATCACACATGTGATGTCACAGTCCTCACACCACTTTTTAGTGCCTCACTGAGTTTGCCCGTGACAGACACTTTTATATTAACAATAACTTCATACAGCATTAATACAATGGAGAGTGTCTCATCACAGAATTTGGTCTTTTCCCAGTTTTAACTCCGTGTGCTGATCTAACAGCCGAATGTGTTCTCTGTTCCATGTGTACTTTGTACATAGGATCTGTTGTATTATCCAGAGCGTGCAGGTTTTTTTATATTGCACTGTAAATAGGCAGTAGCTGTTTTTTTTTTTGATCTGTAACAAATACACCAGCTGGTGATTATCCCGTAAGCTTCCTGTGATTGTGACATTCAGTGGAAGAACAGCACAGCAGTAGGTGACGATTATACAGCATTTTAGATGTGGTTTTCTCAAAAATGTCATATACAATAAATACTTTACACGTCTGCTTTGTGCTGGGAACGGAGCGTTAATTCTCCTCACCGCTGATGCAGCACAGTTTGAGTGCGATGCATTCGAGTCCACATCTGCGGGTTTGCACGGCGCGCTTATCAGTAGGTGCAACGAAAATGCTGCGCGACAGGCGTGACAGGTCAGCAAAAATATTGCCTTCATTAAAGATTAGGGCCCATGTGTTCAATGCATTAAGGCATTTTCCGGGGACTGGGTGTGATTTTTGTCATACATGGTTCCGACAGGGATGCAAATCTGACCTTTACAAATGCGACCAGGCGCCCCACGGTAAAGACTCCCGCTGTGTGGCTGCACAGGAATCCTTTAGGCCGCACTTCAGATTCCATAATCTGCTTTGCTACCGGAGAAAGATCATATTTACATGTTAAGTTTGACGTCCTGTGACGCCTTTTCAGCAGCAAACAGGCGCCAAAACAGATCACTCACATGCCTCAGGTTCATTATGCTGAAACCAGTGCGAGGCTGCAACAATGGGAATGTGCTGCAATGGTATTGAAACTAAATGACAGCACAAAGTAACACTTTGATTTATTTGTGAGGAGACTAATGGCTGCTATTTTCATTTTGCTTCCACTCTTTCAACGCAGCTGCATGTGTCTCACAGCAGCGAAATATCAAAGGACATGAAAAGAGAACTCAATCCCGCATTGTTTGTCATGCGGTAAGAGATTTAGGCTCGTAAACGCGGCTGGTGGGGCGATAACGGGTTTCATCACGCTTTTATTTTCACTTTTTCTAGCGTGTAGATAATGTTTAGGCACCAGAGCATCCAAGTGTGAGCGAAACAGGAAAGCTGTAAAAGAACTGGCTACTTAGATAACAAAGATTTACTTTGGAAAAAGAAGTTTGAAGAGGATAATGGAAGGAGCCGACGAAGCCGTAGCATTAGCTCCGCTCCTTTCATCTCCTTCTATCACTGGACACTGTTCATGAAGGCGTAATTATACTGCATTTGTTTGCACTTGATTGTGAAAACTCACCAAAACTACGGTAGTTTCTGCTGTGAACAATGGTGTTTCAACATCACATACAGGACGCATTCCTGGGGGAAAACACTCCGTCGGTCCCCAGGTGAGATGCGAAGCCATTATTTGCTTATTTTGATGCACGGCTCTCGCTCTCGGGTCCGTCTGTCGCTATAAAAACCCCGCTCCAGCGATGGGACTTCTTCTGTTGGGCTCTTCACACCAAACCACCTCATTGCAGCTCTCTACGCCACATTATGTTGTTTTGTGAAGTGCTGCAGTGCGTGTTGGCGTGCGCTCAGCTTTGACTCTTTGTGTTTACGTTGATGTGTGTGAGAAAAGGGAGAGACACACACCGACGGCTCCTAATGAGGTGGACATAAGTCAAATGATGTATGGAGCAGTTATTACTTTTGTAATTAGACTGGATAGACTTCGGCTGCCTTTGCCAAGTTTAATTCCTTTCCGTTTCCTTGCAGCTGCTGGTAAACGAGTACAAATGAGGTCTCGCAGTGCTCAGTGGAGTTCAGTCAGTAATGCAAACATCCACCAGGAGACTGTTTGACAGTACTGGCGTCATGCTCCTGATAATGCTAATGAAAAGGACATACAGTGCGCCACTGAGCACATTCCCTACAGCTCCGTCTGCAGCGGCTGTCAGAGCGATTGAGTTAGTCGCGTAAATGATTTAGTAGCATTCCTTGTGACAAATGAATAGGAAGTTGTATTTATCAGAAACGTGTTAGGGGGTGTTTCCCAAGTGCATCCAAACACCGTGAAATTCGGAGTGGAGCACATAAAAAACAAAAAAAAAAATACCCCGAAGCCTGTACAGAACAAAAGGCGGCGTACACTGAGATGTGGAATGCACATGATGTCAGAGATGCAAGAAAGTAGACCACGAGGTGACTGGAGGGGTGAATTAACAGAGCACAGCGGGACGAGCGCTTGAAATAAATGGTCAGAACAGCACGACAGATTATAAAGTAACCGGGTTAGACGATACTGATGAGCTACAAGGTCGTGCAGTGTTTCTGCTCTGCCCCTGTGGAACATTCAGCACCGACGTCAGGCAGCACAGAGGAACCACCGCGGTCCTAATAGGCTTTAAATGAGGCTCAGGTCGTCTTGAAAGACCTCCTGAACGTTGCAGACTCGCTTCGCTCCGACCGTGACTCCTGCAAACGCGCCGGCACCAGATCCAAAGAGCGATGGCGCCGTTTTAGTATTCGGAGGAGGAGGAAGGATTCCAGGCTGCACACAGCACAACATGGGCTCATGACACATGTAAGCAGTTGCTTTAGGCGGCAAATGTTATGTCAGATGGTGGATAAGGAGAAGACGTATAGCGAGAGCCGTAACCCCACAAGGTAAATATTTCCTCGTGCAGCCGGCCGTATTTACTTCACCAGTAAACCTGAGAAGGAACAAGCGTTCTGCAGCTGCGTGCGCGGAACCTAATTGAGGAAACAGATCAGGTGAAGTGAAGCAGGACTGATTAGATCTTCCAGCGTTCTCTGTGGCAAGACGTAAGCGAGCAAACAGGGCCCCTGTGGGAACACAGTGTAATTCAGCTAATGCTGGAAGCGGGAGGGGGAGCGGCGAGGAAACACCTTTCAGGGGATTTAAAGAGGCAGTCGTGATGGGATGGAGAAGCACACGGTGATCACTGAGATCAGCAGTGGCGCTGATCCGAGACGATGCTGTTGTAGAAGGGTGAAAATAAACATAAAATTAATCACCGTCATAAAACAAACCTTTAAAATTTCACTCGTGACACAATCAGAGTTGTGTGTATTAGTTGTTGGTGACGTCATGAGGAAGTGTTTTTGCTTCAGTTACATTTCTTTGTGATTAATCCGACTTTTTGTCTGGGGCGCTTTGCTTTGCTCGTCTGCACACGGCGTCTTAAAGAGCTAAACACATAAATATTTATGTAACAGTGCGAATGTCTCTTAGTTTTGTATATTTTAGGATAATTTGCAGGATTTATATGTGCAGTCTTAAAAACATAAGCCTTTAATGAGCAGAGTGCTTAACTCACGGACTCCTGGTCCGGTCCGGCCCGGCTCCGTCCTCGGCTGCATTACTTAATTGTTGACACAGTCTCAGACCACTCCGCCCTAATTCGAGCAGCTGGTTCACAATGAGACGAGGCCAAAAGACACGACTTGACACCTCCATTCTTCACTCCAGCAGGTTTATGTGAGCGTAATTGAATTTAGTGCAAAGGGGGAACAGGGACTAGTCTGTGAGCCGACACTGGCAAAAAGTCCAGCTCCAGACCGGAGGTCTAGTTTCCACAAAGCCCACTGTGAAGAGATTTTTGTGGCACAATATCAAGGCCACAGGTAATTCTTCTCTTCTGGCTCCGGCTCCGCTTTGAAACCTAATTAAATAAATAAAGATGTGGGGAAATCTGCATGTTTGCGGGAAGGAGCGCGTGGCTGCATTGGTGAGAGGAAGAATAGAGGCAAATGAGAAAGCACTGGCGGCGCGATGGTGAATGGCTGAGGGGGAACAGCCTTCTGATTTACATGCAGCTGCAGTCGCCGGCTCATTTGTTTTGATAATAGCTCATCCCGCGTTGGCTTTACACAGAGCTGACTCCACCGTATACTGTATGTCTGAGTTAACAAACATTTCACTCCTTGTGTTAACACTCCACATGCAACGCGATGGGCGTGATACCACAAAGAAGCAGCTTGTGTCATAGACACGAGGCACACTCCAGCGCGCAGCCTGACACTTTAAACACCGCCTGCCTCATCACCGAAACATCTGGCCGTCGCCGGCGTCGGCCGCGCCTTCGTTTCATTGCTTTACCCAGTCATCAATTTAAAGTATGCAAATGGACGAGTCCTCCAGCGTCCCAGCGAGTCGCCACGGTTACAACAACGGGGCCATAAATTCTCATTAAGACTTTCTTTCCCCGAAAGGTGGAGAGTGAAGTCAGGATGTTCCTGTTTATGGTCGAGGCGATTTGAGCAAATCCTGTGTTACGATCTCGTAGTGGGACGATTCCAGCTTCAGTCGGGCGCCGCACTCCACCATCTGTCCACACCTCGGCTTCAGTGATGAAGTCAGCCACAGGGAGCGATGCTCTGTCGCGGCCGCCCCCCCGACAGGACCATCCTTCATGATGGTCCGCTGTCACTGAATGGGCTCCTATCGTCAGAGCAGTGAGTTCAGGGGCCGGCGGCTGCAGCGTTCCCTCATTGGACGGGAGCAGGTCGGCCGGAGGCTGAGGCTGATTTTTTATATATATATATATATATATATATATATATCTATATATATATATATATATATATATATATATATTATCTATCTATATATATATCTATCATATATCTATATATCTATATATATCTCTATCTATATATATATATATATATATCAGCTTCATCAGCTTCAGCTTTTCGGAGCTGCTGATTTGTATATTTGGTTACGTTTGTCACAACACAATTAGTAACTCCAGATTTGAAAAAAAAAATGCACCTTAACTTTTCTGAAATTTGACATATAATATTGTAAATAGCAGGAGATTGATGCGACTGTTTTTTTACTTATACATTCAGCAAACACTTGTTATTCTGAGAGCAGGTGACAATCACAGAATAAACTTTAAATGGATTTCTGTGGATTCGTCCTCCCCAATATCTGCATCTGTGTGACTTGTGAAAGAATTCATGAAATTATACAGCAATATAAATACCCAGAGGATCCACCAGCAGCCACCAACAAACACTGTAATTGCCAGACACAATCTCTAGTGACAAGAAGTGACAGCAACGACTTGCAGCTTCAGGTACACGACTGGTTGTCAGCTGCAGAATATGGTTATTCATTCATAACAAATCAAAACTTCCCAGATGCTTTTCCTCTAAAAATGCTTGTTTTGCCTACTTGTAAAACATGAGAAGACAACATCCAAGTGCCTCCAATCATTTCATTCTGGCTGGAGTTAAAAAGGCAGATCTGACTCAGATGCTAAAGGTGTGACTCACAAACAGACCTCAGAATCAGAGTGTGGCGACTGGACTTCCTCCTGAGCAGGATCCCACCTGGGCTGGGAAGACGTTCCCTTTCTGCAAACTCGTATTTATCTAAACAGAATCCTGATGCATCCACAAAGCGAAAAAAGCAGATGTTTGTTGTTGTTGTGTCTCCTCTCTTCGTAAATGCTTAGAATGCTGCTACATTCTCTTTATTTTTAATAATCAATAAACGCAGCTCGTTCTGCTCGGCGTCTTCTGCCGGTGGTTCAGGGATCATCAGGCTCAGCACAGCAGGGGGTGCATTTCTAAAACGTCGCTCACTGAGAGATGAAGCGCAACAAACGGCGTTTTTAAACTTTGTGCTGCGATCGCATTACGGCTTCAGCCCGAGGGAACGCAGGCGAAACCTGAGCTTCCGCGTGCTCACGCGCTGCCTGCAAAAAGCCCGGCCGATAAACACACGTGACGCGTCCACTCAATGGAAGCCCCCGCGTCCCTGCTGAGCTCTTAGGCGCCCACGACGCCTTGTCTTCACGGACCGCGTGGCTATTTGTCAAAGTGGTGCCTGGCAGCGCGCTGACTGCCACTTACGCTTTGGGAGGAGCGACTCTGAGCCAAGCAGAGCCGCCTTCACGCCAAGGCCTCATTCTCCTCGCGTGTCGTCACCATGACGACAACAGGACAAGCTGGCGAGCAGATGATGTAGATTTGGCCGTTTTAATTCACCCTCATGAGGCGAAACACATGCAGTTCATCGGCTGGTGATACAACGTGACTCGGGCGGGGTTTAAGCTGCGCTTTGATTCAAAAGGTCGCACGTGAAGAAGAGTTTTCCGATCGGTCTCATGATCAGCGGTTCAGCAGCAGCCACACAGACCAGAGGTGAGGTTCCCTTAAAGGGTGCAGTCTGACCTCAGGTTGACGGAGCACAGAGGCTTTTTGTTTTGTTACTAACCCTTTCATTCTGTTGAAGGCACGTGGATTCATGCTCTCACTTGCTTTTATGCCTGTGTATCGCTCCCAGATGTACAGTACATGTGTTCTGTTAAACTCTTCCACTCTGACTGTGGCTCAAAGGTTCTCTCGTCCTCGTGCCTTGTCATTCACTATGAGCTCCTTCCATTAATTTAAACTAGGAAAGTCTAAGTTGACTAAGACTAATGGTGGGCACATGAAAGACAATCCCAAACTAAGTTTACTAATTGACCTAGAGAACAGTGGAATCAATGAGTGGGAATGAGTCATTCAATTCTGCCCCTGAGAATGTGCATGTGCAGCCAGAGGTTCTGTAAATTGGGCAGCTAATGATCAAGCTGTCTTTAAATAGAAAGAAAGAGGAAAGGGGAGAAAAAAGTAATTATGTTCATAATTGTTTGCAGAATTGCCCATTTGCATCTCTATAAACTGTTAATTATGGCCCTTGGAGTTTGTGACCCAAAAAGACAACGCACACCTCTGCCGTGCTGTGACTGAACACACAGCGAGACGCCATTAGTTACATGGTGTAACTGCAATCAGAACACTTCACCAGCAGCATCCAAACTTTGCTTTGCCTTGAAGTTAAAACACGTTATGGATTCGTTAATAGCAATAATCAAGTGTCACTACTGTTTGTGCAAATGTACAGATGTATTTTGTACATTAAACTTTACATATATCATCCTATAACAGTAATAAAGAAAAAGAAACATGCAACTGCTGCTAACTGGAATAATTCACAATCACCACCATTAATATTCCTGTGTTGGGCAGTCAGTGAGCCTGTTGGACGCCAGCACAGGTCCAACACTGCCACCTGAAGGAAGCGTCAGGCCTGGGCTCTCCTCTCACCAGTGTGTGAACGTGGAGGCTGCAGTAGCGATTCCACGTGTGTAATGTATTGGAAACAATTCAAAATTACATTTTAATGATCAACGATAATGTCCTGATTAAATAGTGAAAATACAACAAAACACTGACGCCAGAACCACATACTGTAGACTATGTATGCACCCGTCTAGTGTAGATGCATTAACGTGTCATATGTCATAAGTGTTAAGGAAGCATGCTGTGCATCCATGGATAGAACCTACTAAACTCTACATGGATAGAACCCTCTAAACATATTGTACATGGATAAAACCTACTAAACTCTACATACATAGAACCCTCTAAACATATTGTACATGGATAGAACCTACAGTAATAAACATACACGGATATAACCTGCAGTAATAAACATGCATTGATAAAACCCAGTAAACATGCATGAATAGAACCTACAGTAACAAACATGCACGAATAGAATCCGCTAAACACT
This sequence comes from Betta splendens, assembly GCF_900634795.4. Lineage (NCBI taxonomy): Eukaryota > Metazoa > Chordata > Actinopteri > Anabantiformes > Osphronemidae > Betta > Betta splendens. Next base: position 3,807,002 of record NC_040883.2, on the reverse strand, counting down.
TCCTGTTAGAGAATGCACCAAGCTCACTTAAAGGAAATGTTGTCATTTTGACCAGAGAGTTCATTTTAACTAAGAAATTGCTCGTACTGTGCAACATTTAACGCTGGTGTGGTGGGAGGAATAATGACTAAAGCAGCCACGTGCCGTTTTGAGGTGCCACTGAGCAAGGCTTTAGGCTCGGGTTCATGTCAGCCCCTCCACATGATCACATCAGTGCGACGCAGATTGCTGCTGTGGAAGCGAGGCTTGTTTGGGTCACGCTGTCACACTCGTCGTCCGCTCTCCTCCACCTTATGCAAATGATGCCGCTCGCATGGAGCACGTTTGTCCTAAAACAACAAAGTGCTCGACGTTGTCCTGGGAATGTGTGTTTAGCGATTAACTTGATTTCCGTAGCCATCATTCATTTTAATGGGGGAGCGACTGATAAGGGAGCAAAGAAGAACGAGCAAAAATAAACCAAACTAAGTCAAAGAACTGTGGCCATATGTGCAGACTACGGTTCCTGAAGGATAAATGAAGGTAATCTGTACATGTGGAGGCTCATGCTAAGTCCGCCAGCGCCCCCCAGTGGCCGCACAGTCAGACAACAGAAGAAGCATCAGCATCTGACACGTTGGCTTTATTTTACAGTTGCTTTTGGTTACTTGCTGAATTTAGAGCGGCTTCATTAAAAGTGATTTTATTTTCCTGACACTTACTGTTTCAGTGCAAAGAAAACATGTCAACAGGAAGCTTCAAATAACTTAATTAGGTAGGATTTGATTCACAGTCTCTTGCAATAGTTCTTGTTTTTATTGTAATATTCACAGATTTTATTTTCCACATTGCAACATGATTTTATTTCACAGTGCAAACGTTATTAATCTGCATAGATGGATGATGAAACTATGAACTTTGGTTTACTTGAAAGTTTGAAATAAACAGCTTTATAAACAAGTAACATCATTACAACCTAATAATTATGTCACCATTTACCCATCAGTTTCCTATAAATTAAGCTCCACATAAAGAGATCAAATCAACACAAAGCACAGAGGCCTCACTATGGAGCCACTAAAGTTATCCACATTCGAGACTAGTCCCATAAAAACAAAAGAAAAAACGTGAAATAATATAAAACTCTAAAAGAAGAGAAGAAATGAACTATCAAGCCCCTGCAGGAAGGCGAAAACCAAGATCCCACTGAGATATTTACCTGGAAAATGGTGAACTCACGTCACACCATCAGTGCTAAATGTGAACAAATATAAAAACAAAAACAATCCAAACGTATGCAAATAACCTTTTTGACTGAAAGTATTCCTGAGAGACGTGTGATTGCCTCCAGCGCCGGCCTAACTGACGACTGAGTGGCTGCTGGGCTGGAGGAGGCTACATCTGGTTGTCGGTGTACTGGGGGCTGGAGTATTGATCGTGCATGGCTCCGGCCGCTGCCCCCATCGCCGCCTGCTGAGCGGCCGCCTGGACGTGGGGGTTCTTCCAGGCTCCCGTAGCCCACTCCTCCTGAGCCTTGGACATGCTGGCCCCACTCCCACGGTAGAAGTTATGGATCTGCACACGAGGTGAGTTACACTCATCAGGGCTGATGGTATCACTGGGTTAATACTATAAATAATAATACACTAAATACACTTAATAGGAAAAATCCAGTGGATCAAACCCATCAGTCAATAGCATCTGTCTACATTTACCTACTGTAGATGGATAGAATTAAGGGAGTCGCATTCTTACCCGGGTGAGAGCAATGAAGGACAGTGACGCCACAGCGGTGAACATGATGGTAGGGACCAGCATGATCAGTGCAATCAAAATATTATAGCTGAAGAAGGAGATGGTCGCCAGCCAGCCGCTGGAACACAAGCAAGGATTCATGCGACACAGTGGGAGCGTTTATCGTCTGTTGGTGCTCACGGCGCCGCCTCAAAACATCTGGACGTTATATGCCATTAATTGTGTGGACTCAGACGGCTGAAATGATGCTGAGGTAAATGTTTTATGGCTCGTACGCGGGCACATCCAAACGGTGACATTTAGGAGCTTTATGGAGACTGTAATAATATTCATTTCTGAGCATCACCCTGGGTCAGGTGACATTTTTAAGAGGTTTTTAACAGCCTCTTAGATTCTCATAACAGGATTATCGTAAAACCTATATGGGGGGAGTTTTGTGAAGGTCTAATCTGGTCAACCTGCTTGGATTTAGAAACAACTTGAGTTCCATAACAAAATGTGCTCATCTATAAAAGTTGGTAGATGGACCAAAATTCAATAAAATGACCAGTTGTACGGTTAAAACCGTTGACTGAACCAGTGACAATCAGCAGCAGCAGCAGTTGCATGGAAGCAGGGACACGCTGACTAGTCGGCAGCTCTGGGGAGTTCTCTGAGCTGAAGGATGGTGGGAATTTGAGGGTTTTGAGCAGAGTCTTAGCTGTTCTCCGGACTGTGCTCTTCTAGACACAGGGAGATTTCTGGGATCTGTTTGATCCACTCTCACAGCTTAGGAGTCAAAGGCCTGAGTTGAACCAGACTGTCGGTAATTCACTGCCTCACCATGCAGACAGTTAGATTCATCCATAGCTGTGACTGTTTTCTGCAGCCTGTACTGTGAGTATTTAGAATATTCAAAGCACACAGGTTTTCTGAGCATTCTTTGACTTCTGTATGTGCAGCACTTACCACACTCCCCATCCAGGGATGCCAATGCTTTGAATGATGCTGATTCCAACTTGAGCCATGAAAACAAAAAAGAACAGCATGAAGTTGAAGGAGCTGTCGGTCCTGCAAAGGGGAGAATATAGTATAAAGTGAGGATATAGTGTTGCTAAAATAAATACTTTTTGGTTCCACTTAAAATATTGATTATATTACACAAATGACTCTATCCTGAAATCAAGATTATTATTTACTGTCATTCCTTGAGGTTGAATATAAATCGTTAATATAAATGTTAAGTTTCATTGTGTTTTTGAAGAATCTCACTAACTGTGGCTGGCATCAGAGTAAAGTAATCTATGTGTGACTTACTTGAAGGCCTTGTAGATGGGCCTGAACCAGCAGACATAGGAGCAGGGAGTAAACATAAGGAGCCAGATTATGGCCAAACCAAAGTTGGTCACTCCACCGCCAGCGAACATCCAAGCGAAGCAGCCAATGAGATTTACTGCAAGTGTGGCACCGTTCACTGCGGGAGCAGAGCACAACCACGTCAGATGATGATGAGGAAGAACCCTCTTCATCCCTCTGTGAGGTGCACGCCCTGTGCACGTGCAGGCGCATGCGGGAATTGTCTTGCAGAAAATAACAAGTTTAAGTTGTGCACCAGCAATAGTCTCCATAAACTCTCGTATTATATAGATATTAAGATGGTGGTGATGGTGAAGCTGCCTCTGGAGCCAGATTCCTGCTTTACATTATGCCAGTTAAAATCATATACAGTACTTTGGTCTATAGAAAGTGTATAGTGAGAGAAAACGATGCACCGCTGCATCACGACCACCACCAAATCATTCTCTCCTTTTCCAAACGTGCAGCGGAAAGACTGTTACTGGCTTCAGATGCTGTTGCAACACAAAACAATAAATGATTAAAGAAAGTGCAGTTAAATAAAAGCATGCATTACGAGCATGAAGCTTCACAGCGGAACCAAAAGGCGAAAGACGAGTAGCAGTTTAGACTTTGAATACCTGTTTGTGTTTAGAGTTACACAAAAAGAGGCGCCTGTAGAAAGAAAAGAGTTCAGCTCCAGTAAAATAATTTATTTACTATTTTGATTTTTAAATTTCAATCGCTGATTTTGCTGTGGCAGCGGTGTTTGTCATCACTGCAGCAGCTCTGGACGCTCCTTTGCACGTCTTCTGCTCTGTCACGCGCCTTCGTGGATGAGCACGGAGCCTCCAGACCTCAGCAATATCACAAATGTACGTGTCGGGCTTGTTTATGGAATAATAAACTGTGGTGGAAGTGCTTCTGGTTCACATAGTTTAATTAAATTTCAGCGTTAACTGCTGTGCTCAAACCAAGGCCATCTGGTCAGTGCTATGACTCATTAGCAAATAAACCAGTCTGGGCATCTCGGCCTCAGACAATAAAGAATATTTTAGGCCATTGTCCTCTCATTACATGGCTCTCATCAGGTGACCTCTGGGCAGAATAAACTTTATGAGGCCTTCGGGGACGTTCTGACTGGTCCTCTGTCTTTTAAAGCTTCTACTTTGCTGATGAAGATTCAGACTTTTACAGGAGAAGTCAGTTTAAAGTGCAAGAGAGGGAAGTGAAGAGCGCACGGCCTGTGTGTGGGAGGATAGTGTAACACATTTAATACTGCATGCTAAATTTCCTATGAGCCTTAAATCACTCACACATCCACAGGTGGTACATTTTCTTGCACATGCTGCGGTGCTGTTCAGGGATCTCCTCAAAGTCCTGGTAGAAACACGGCTTGATGGGGATGAATCCAGGCAGCGGGGGGAAGTTTGGCTCTGCAGACACATCAAGCAGCATCATGACAGGACGCGCTCTCAGCTCTCAGGCTTGTGTTGGATTCGTTAGTTTTCACTGACCTGCCATGATGACGGTGCCGATGACGACTCCTGCCTAAATGGGCCTTTCCCTCCGTTCGTCCAAGCTGTTGTCAGCCGAGGGGGAAATGCGGGTCAGCGCCACAAGATGTAACTATTTTTATACACGAACCCATCCGGCAATAAAGCGTTTAGCCGACAGTCATGTGCGCTCACTAATACCGGAGGAGGAGGAGGAGGAGGAGGAGTCACACTGAGTCCTCCGACCACGTCTCCGTCAGCGGCGGTGATAAGATTTGAACAACCAGTGAAAACGCCAATAAGTGCTCGTATTTATTTGAGCGCACGCAACGTGCGATCAGCGGATGAAACGACCCGGCAAGATTCCGCTGCATGCGACACTTGGACAGAAGCGGCCGCCACGGACAGGAAACACGGATTTCCCAGGAATCCTAATCAGCTTACCTCCTCCAGAGCCGCCGCTCCTCTGTTCCCAGGACGCAGCCTCCAGTGATGCCTTCACTGTCCCTCGGACGCTGCAGCACCTGCGATCGGCAGATCTCAAGATATCAAACTATTACACGAACACAATAGTTTGTTCTGAGCCGTTCGTAATAAAGCCCAACTTGCCCGACCAATCACGGCGCTTCGATCCGCCGTCACTTCGATTCACACCAATAGGCGGATTACTCTAATCCTTGACGTTGCATTGTTGATCCAATCGCCGTGTGGTTCTCTGTCCATGGTGCTGAAGGCGACTCACCGATGGAGGTAAAGCTGTGGGGCGGCGAACTCCAACCGTCGTCAAAGAGCTGGGGTCCAGGAAGCATCACCATGCGACCACGTTGCTCGTTGTTTGGTTTTATAGATGATGCAGTGACAGACCATGAGCAGCTATGAGCTTCACATACGGATTGAGGTTTATAGCATTACATAATATTTCTTATGTAAAAGCAACAGAGCTGCAAAGAAACTAAAGTCACTCAGTGACGTAAGTCACTGCATAAAGTTGTATTGGAATTTTTGTGACACTCTTATAAATGTCAGTATTTCCAAAGGAATTAAATCTTTATGTGACCAGAGAACCTAGAATCCTAATTTTAATTCTGACTCACAGAAAATGTATAAAAGTTGTTTATATCAGTGTTGATGTTCACAACAGAGCAAACAGCATCTCAGCATCACACAACCGCTGCCAGTCTGTGGTTTGTTCAAGGCTTCGTGGACGAAACCGAAGCCTATTAAAAAGAACTGCTTCCTGGCGCCGTTGACTATCGAGCTCTAAATTCTGATTAGACGAAGCAAATTATACAATCAAATGTGCATATAAAGCAGAGAAGAGCCCTAAACACACCACTCGTTCAATCTTGTCTACTGAGCAGCTCGGTTTTAGTATCTCTGGTTTGATCAGAACCACTGGAATAATAGCTCATATTTGCATTCAGTAAAATAGAGCTGCAGATCTTGGTTGTTATATTAGATATGTGCTGCCCATCTGGGGCTGCTGTTATGCTGCTATGAATGATTCTGAAAAAGGAAAATGTGACCTGCCTGATTCCACACAAGCAACAGTTTAGCATTAATTACACTCTTTGTCACAAGTTCCACTGTCAAAAGGCGGTTTCTGTCATTATCCTGCAGCCTGTGATCGAGCAGCTGCCACGAGTGGGAACCTCCTGACCCGACCAATTTACCCTGAGAATATCTGCAGCACAAAGTGGGATCTAATAAGTGCCAGGCCATTTTTCAGCTTCCCCGCAGACCCTATTACTGCACCATCAACCGGAGGCGGTAGTGGTGACGGATGTACAGAAGCAGTTACAACTGACTGCAGCATTAGGGAGGAATAATGTGTGGAGCTAAAGTGCCAAGACCTCAAACGTGCAGCTGACAGTGACATGGGAAGTGAAGTGCTTGGTGGTTGTTTTGGGATTTGGCATTATTTTAGTATAAGACGAATGGAAGGCAACATCGGCCTCCAAAGCAGATCCCATAAACATCACCAGGACCCTCTGTCTTAGAAGGGCTGTTGTTGGTAATTGTTCAAGTTCATCACTCACGGCTGTTCAGGTGGTTCAGCCAACGCTTTTTTTTCCATTTCCTGTGTGACTTGACTTCAGTCCACACTTCACTTTGATCAAGTCGACCACATCGACAACAGTGGAGCCATGTTCATTTATAATCGCTAGGAGCTCCTCTTGAGGAACTGGATTATTCCAGATCATCGTCCACCTGCTGTTATAGTTGTACTCCTTATATTATCACACATAACGAATAATATGTATGATCAGCTGTCAGATTTTGATTTGTGCTGTCAAGACATTGGTGGTGAAGGTTAATACAGTAAATCTCACACGGTCTCGTCTTATTTCCTTTCCCTTCTTTCTGTTATTGCTCTTAGAACATATTTATTCTTTGACTCGTTGTGCCGGCGTGCCGTTGGCCCTAAGTGAGACTGAACAGCTGCTTATGAGTGCTCTGTCTTCCTGACTCAGAACCTATAGGTTTTCAGGTGATTACTGTCAGTGTTACCACAGATCAGAATGAGAACGTCAGATTTCTCTCTGAGCTCTGGCCCTAAGCCGACGAAGCAGCATCATGGGCTGTCTTTGCTCCAGGCTTTATCATCACGCTCAACGGGGTTCACGCAGACAATAGGATGATATGAGTTCCACAGTGGCCGGTTTGGATTCCTGTACATAACTGTGTATAAACTCTGTTAAATACAGTGTTAAATAAAATCCACTCAAAGATTTATTCAATCTTTTGAAATTGATGAAAGGTGGAGGACGCACATGTGTCATGGCAGACGGCACACAGTCACTTGTCATTATATTAAATACGTGAATGTGTTTATTTATCTTCATCGCTGGGTGAATACATGTAAATGCACCTTAAATGAGTAGGAACTAAGTGCCTCTTGTTCAACACTTAATACCTCTGCTTGCTGCTCTCCAGTGTGGCCCAGTGCCAGTGCACCCCAGTGCCATTGTCCTCCCAGAGAAAGCCCGTCTGCCCAGTCACCTTCTAGGCTCCATGTGCCACCTTTGTTTTAGTTTCTATGGAGACGCTTTCCTGCAGGCCAAGTATTTGGAGGGCACCCCTCCAGCGGAACGAGGTGGAATAACATTGTGTCAAGGCAATCATCCACTAGCCTCATTAACATATTCAAACATGACCCGTGGACTGTAGCATAGACGTGACCCAGTGTTTGCTTCAAACCTGCTGGAAATGGAGAAATGGCTGCAGGAAGGCACTTTCTCAAATTAGGCGACCACAGGAAAGTTCGAGTAAAAACTGCGGAAAATATCTATTTACTATGTGGGTTCATTCAACGTCCTGATTCGTGTTTCTTCTCACACACAGTGTGGACTTCTCGGATCTGCACGGTCCTCATGGCGCCGCCTTACAGCGTGTGCAGTCCTCAGCATCGCCAGCAGGGGGCGGTGTTCTGTAGTCGATCAGACGCTTCCTTTCCTATAAAGGAGGTGCTCTGCTCTCAGAGGGAGCTGCATGTCTCTGGCCTTGAGTTGGATGAAAAGCAGCGTTTCTATGGACTATTGTTCTCGGCACTCAAATACACAAATGCCAGAGACGCATCAGCGTAGCAAGCGTTCACAGAGCACAAAGTCAAGGTTCACACTTCATATTACACCGAACTGCAACGATTTCAAGAACATTTAGTACTTGTAAAACTACAAAAACAATATGGAGAACCAGCATTCAAAGCAATGATACTACACAAAATATGTTTTCAAATTTCAAAAGTTTGACTCAGTGCTTCTTTTATTATTATAAAAAGAAAAAAGTAGAAAATGCATCACTTTCTGAAATATGCAAATTAGTCGTTCTAACTGAAAGATCACAGGTCATCGTAGACATTTCCTGCGCTGTAGAGTTTGTTTCCTCCTTTCCAGGCAATTACAATACTGTCTTCAGTAAAAAACGACCAATTGATGTCCATTAAAGCCGCAGCAGCACCAACCCAACTGTAGCTGCCAGCACCAGCTACTAAAACATCTGTTTGCTGGCTCGTAGGATCAAACGTGTAGTTAATTTCCTCTGTCTATTGCTACCACATGCTCGCTAACTATAGTAATGACGGTCTAATGTTCAATTATCAGGACTGACCAGCGTCATAAAGCATCAGACAGAGCCTGTGAGCTCAGGGTAACTAATGGCAGGCGAGCGTTCAACTGTTGCCGGATTCAGGTTACACGTAATTATTAATATAACCGAGAGCGGGTCCTGAGGTTCTGACGGGCCCTGTGTGACTCCGGCCTGTCTGGACGGTTCTTACTGCACTTGTGGCCATTAATCAAGCCCGTACATGTTCCACAGCCCCCACGTACACACACATTCGGACCTGCAGATGCCGCGGACCGGGCCTCTTATGGATGGGTTCGGGCCGTCACGCTCTGGCGGTGATTGGATGGAACGGCGTCCAAGCAGCTGGTACTTAGTGTTCATTATTCTGCAGCAGCTGGGAGTGGGCTTGACCACGGTGGCGACGCCGTTAGTTCTCCAGCGCAATCACATGATCCAGTGGCCCGGACACTTGCTTTAATCAGACACCTGGGAGACGCGTCCGTCTCGTTGGGTTCCACCGGCTCAAATCGGCCTCTTATCAGCGAGAAATGAATGCGCACGAGGCGTTATTACAGAGGAGCGGCGCATCATTACGGCCTTTTATGAGCGGCTGCTCTTCTATATTGTGGCCCCGTTTTCATTTTCATTCTGTGATCCACAGAATCAACTGTAAGAGGTTCATTTTCCTGCCTTTCTGAAAAAAGGACATTATACCGTGGGACTCTAAGGCGTCAGGTGTGGTGCATTCTGTGTGTTGGTTCCCCCGTCCTGCTGTTTCTTTGTGTGCTCCTGCCTGTTCGGATGCTGCTGCCATCGGTGATGCTGCGGGTGCTGCACGAGGCCTTCCAGGTCTTTGTCTGCGCAGAAGGCCGGGCTCCAGCTGGATCCCTGTGTGTTTGCATGCAAACGTCAGTGGTCCCTAAGTGCAGGAGGCGAGCTGCTTGATTGATTGGGATGCACAGCACCAACGCCCCCCCCCCCCCCCCCACAGCCCCGCCCCTCCCGTTCCCATCCTGCTCCTGCGTGCTCTCACCCAGGGAGCACATGCCTCTCTCTCTCTCTCTCTCTCTCTCTCTCTCATGCTAAGTCTTTTTATCCAGACCTGCTGTGTCACATACAAACATCCCGCCGTGCGTCCACGCACACGTCCGTGCGCATCCGAAAAAAAAGATGCACGTCAGAAAGACACGATCCAGAAAAACACACACAAAATTAAAACAATAGGGTAGTTGTTTATTGGCATACATTAGTGTTGTTTTTATTTATTGAAAGGCGGTGCGTGTCCATGATTCACAGGTCTGTTCAGGACAAAACAGTCGCCACAGAAAGACATAAAAAGAATCATTATCTCCACGAATCCATCGTCTCAGACACAGAGGGCGCCTGAGGTAACGCGGTTCCTTCCAGTGCAGCGGCTCCACTGCGGGTCGGCTCCGACTGGATCTCAGCGGGTCTCCCATGTGTTGGTGGGGAGCACGCGGCTGAACTGCACGCGCGGATCGATGGGGCGCGTTGCGATCGGCGAAAACGCGTTTCGAGACTCCGGCGACGAGCAGCCTGCCGCTGTAGTCTGGTGAGCGTGCGCGCCGCGTGCGCGCGCGTGCGCCCGACTAGACCAGCGGCCCGCACACACACACACACACGCACACGCACACGCGCGCGCGCACGCACACACACTTAACATTCGTTCGCAACATGGCGTTGAAGCGCCGAGAGACACGACGTCTCTCCCCCGAATGAAGCGCGCTCATTGTTGGCGGAGGAACGGGACCGCTGAGCGGACGGACGGACGGACGTGTCCACGGTCCTTTACGCACCGGCGGAGACAATAGCGGATTCCAGCGTGTGCACGTCGCTGTAACGGTTTATCTGGCTGTATAGACGCACGCTGCTGCCCCACTGGTGGAAATCAAAGGCTGTACATGGCGGTGGAGAGCACTATTTGGCTACTCGGTCTTCTTGCGCTGCTTTGTGGTCCGTCCAATCAAGGTAAAGCCCCGACTGCACGTTTCTTTCATTCGTTTATTTATTTATCTGTTGAGTGCACGCGTGAAGCAGCGGTTCGTGAACGTAACACCGAAGTGGAGTTACTCAGAACACAAGTGAGCTGTGGTGAAAGACTGGGGGGAGAGAGAGAGCGAGAGAGAGCGAGAGAGAGAGAGAGAGAGAGAATCTGCACCTTGCGCAGAGCGTTCCGTGTCCCGTCCGTGGTCCGTGTTCACCTCGCGTGGCCTCTCTCCGCTCGCTGCTCCCGAGCCGGGCACGCGTGGGTGCACGCGCGTGTGCCGGGCTCTCTCTTCGTGGCCGGGCTTTGGGCGTCACAAAGTTCCGGCCCCGCGTGGAGCCACCGGGCAGACGGAGCAGGGCTTTGAAGCGACCGGGGGGAAGTTTAGGATCAAACACACGATGGAGCTCATTATGGAGACGTGCGGGTTCAGGGAAACACGTCCCCCTGGAAGCTTTGCCGTGTTAAAAAGGGTCTAAAGTGCTTTTAAAGCGCAGTTTAAAGAGCGGACGTGGCCATTGGCTCATAAAGTAGAGATGAAATCATGTCATCAGCATAAATACATGAGCTCCATAAACTTGCAGGAGACGGTGTCTGGGAGCTGGAAGCTGTGGGTCCCACCGCTGCTGTGGTCCCCGATGGGCTGTTTGTGGGAGGAAAGTCAGCTCACAGGCGACAAGTGGCTGAAATGCAGGCCACGGGATTTACATCACAAAGGAGGGTTCAGGACAGAGGGGAGGTCATGCAGTGAACTGCTGTTGAAAATGGTGAACCTGTTAAAGGCAGTCTTTATTTCTAAGAGCTTTTTGTTGCGCCGTGCGCAGGGTAAGAAGGCAGACTGTAACAGTGATGGGAGGCAAATAGTCCTAATGTCTGTGTTCAGACCGTTAGGGAGTGAAACAGCAGTGGAGTGTTACCTGACGGTAGCAGACACCTGATAAATAGTTAACACAAAACGCACACAAGTTGACATTTATGCTTTTATTTAGCTTTCATTTTGTCAGATTGGAAGATGATGATGGTGAAAGTTCAGGATTGAAGCAAAGACATGTATTATTCTGTAACCCCCCTTAAAAAGTGAATAGGACTAAAAACAAGAGTTGAAATGTTATTTATACAGGTAATTACTGTGCAGCAGGCTTTCATATCCTTGGTATAATAAAATAAAGCCAGTAGATAAAGATTTACATGGACTTTGGGTAAAGTGGCCTCGTGCGTGTGGACATTAAACTTCCCTGTGTTTCAAACCTTCCGTGCATTTCCATTTCCCCGCTCGCGCCGACACTGATGCTCTGCTCAATATCCGACACGCACGCCCCCGGGCAACGCGTCGACCCAGTCAGTCGTTATTATTGCAATCAATCAGCATGCAAACACAGCCTCTATTGGAGTAAACGCATCTGCCGGTGGAGATTTGTTGCAGCAGGTTTCATCTTAGCTTCAAGTGTGGAGCTGAAGTTAAACGGCCCCGTGTGCCGCGCTCTGCACCGCTTTCCACCAATAGAGCGGTTTAAAACATAAAGCATCAGAATGACTGTAAAGCAGCCGCTTATTTACAACCTCCCTCCACCATATACTGTAATTTTATTACATAGCCTCCATTACTCATGAAGTATAGATGCTTTAAAAGGGAGGCAACAAGTAGTGCAGTATATCTCACAGCCACAGGATGCGGTTTATTTAATGGAGAGCTAGATGAGTGGCCCTGCGCTCTCCAGCAGTGACAGAACCCGAATTACTGCTCTTGAGATGGTCCTGGATGGAGGAGGTGACGCTGCCCACGCTGTTCTAGCTGTTCCTGCTGTTCTAGCTGTTTTACATTAACTGTTCTAACTGTTCTAGCTGTCCACGCTGTTCTATCTGTTCGAACTGTTCACGCTGTTCTATCTGTTCACGCTGTTCTAGCTGTTCTAACTGTTCTAGCTGTTCCTGCTGTTCTAGCTGTTCTAGCTGTTTTACAGTAGCTGTTCGAACTGTTCACGCTGTTCTATCTGTTCACGCTGTTCTAGCTGTTCTAACTGTTTTAGCTGTTCCTGCTGTTCTAGCTGTTCATGCTGCTCACGCTGTTCTATCTGTTCACGCTGTTCTAGCTGTTCTAACTGTTCTAACTGTTCTAGCTGTTCCTGCTGTTCTAGCTGTTTTACAGTAGCTGTTCTAGCTGTTCTAGCTATTCAAACTGTTCACGCTGTTGTAGCTGTTCACGCTGTTCAGGCTGTTCTAGCTGTTCTAGCTGTTCGAACTGTTCTAGCTGTTCTACAAGGTAAAGTGTGGTATTGATAAAGCTTGTGTGGTTGTGACTTCGAGAATGAACGCATGCTTTGTGCGAAGCCTTTGAAAGCTGCCATAAACAGCTTGGGTACTTCTGCTGAAGGCTAGTAAATTTACAAAGTGTCATTTAGAAAACGATTAAAACCAACACTCATAAGACCAAAGATTCAAATCCAATAAATTATGTAGGAGACAAATTATGTAGGAGACAGAAGTGTTTTGCTTCAGCACAGGAGCCACGCTTTTAGTTTGGAGTTGAACTAATTCAAAGTGGTTCGTGATCACGTGCACATCTGCGCTCGCTGGGTCTTCTCGCCAAATGATTCCGCTGCGTGGTGGTCAGTGGGAGCGGAGCACGAGCACCGTGGGAACCGAGGCGGGGGCCGCGGGGCATTCTGGGGCGGCGCTGCGTCCACACACACACACACACACACACACACACACACACACACACACACACACACACACACACACACACACACACAAACACACACACAAAGGGGCTTGTTCAGTCCTTTTCCAAAGATCAAATGAAAACATCACGAACGAAGCAAACAAAAGGTGCCCGCGTGTCAGACACACAACAATCGAGCTGCTAATGAACGCAATGAGAGACGCGCCTGCAGCGCTCGCTGATTATTGTGTCACTTCAGTCTTTTTATGAGCACATGCAAATGGGAAAACTACACCCGTCGCCAAAACGTCTCAGTTTCCGCGTTATCTTGCACTAATTCGCATCAACTGTTTTTTATCGTCGACTTCCTGCCCCTCCAACTGTTTAACGCGCACCAGCAGGTGTGGATTCAGTCCACGGTGAGTCACCGTGGAGCCCAACACTCGTACTGACACACAGCGAAGCCCAGTGCAACAGCGCTGCAGTTTCTCCGTGGGACGTCTTGATTACACACTTAAACCTGCTATTACTACTCACTAACTCATTTCCACTGTGTGTGTCACAAACCTTCTGAATGCGTGAGGAGGAACCAGGGAACAGCAGAGTGGGAGAACGTGCACAGAACCTGCAGATGATCTGAACACATGGAACGCGTTCAACGCTGGGGAAAGTCGGTCTGCAGTTGATTAGTTTTTAATATAATTACAGCACTTACAGTATGTCGCTTGTAAGTTTAATACTAGGTGAACTCAGCTGATGATCAGCTGTTTTAGTTGCTGTTTATGTCGCCTTTTAGCTGAATTGCTTCACCACAGCAGCAACATGTGAGAACAGTGAATTGAATGTGAATTAATTTACCATGTAGTTAAATAATTTCCGATTGTAGAAATAGTTAATTTTGCTCATTGTCAGTATTGTCTTCATCGCATGGACCCTGCGTTGAGGTGGACGGTGGTGGAGGTAAATGTCGTGTTTTTTTTCCACACACTGAATGTAACTTGGTAACAAAGTCCATTCTGTGGTCTAAATGTCATGAAGATGCGAAGTTACACAAGCGGTTACGTTTTCAGATTGGCACGCTGTCAAAGGAGGTTATTTTGAGTGTGGAGCGCTCGGTGTTAAAGGTCACAAACAGCGGCTGCTGTCTCACAAAGAGAAAACCTTGACTTTCAGAAGTAAATGCACCACACACGGGAGTCACTGCTGCGCTGAAACATGAGCTGGGTTTTATCAACTGAGCAGGTAGTTAACAAGGTGACCGAACCGTCAGCTACAGCTGGTTTTAGTTTGTAGCACAGACTCAGATTCCATCTTCTGTCTGATGATCAGATTTTGTAGCATTCAACACCTGACAGAATGTCTGTCAGCTTTAAATCCACTCAACTCGTCCTCTCAGTCTGAATTTGTAATTATCTGTGTGAATGTGCTCTTAACGAGCCAACTTCAGTTCAACGACTGATGTTATTTGTTGTCTGAACTTTGTCTCACCTTACGTTTTCCGCAAACATATTGTCCACATTCAGATCTCTAAAGCGTTAAAAGCAGACGTTGTGGACAGCTGTGCTTGATGGAAATGGCTCATTATGCATCAGTGTCAAATAAAGTGTGTGTGTGTGTGTGTGTGTGTGTGTGTGTGTGTGTGTGTGTGTGTGTGTGTGTGTGTGTGTGTGTGTGTGTGTGTGTGTGTGTGTGTGTGTGTGTGTGTGTGTGTGTGTGTTTAGTCATGGACATGCACCCTATGTGCCTGCTTCCTTGTGTGTAACGTGTGGGTGTGTCAGCTGCGATTTGTGACTGCATCTTGATCCTGTCCCCAGAGAGTCCATGCTAAATTAGGGTGCGTATTATTTAAAGATGCCCTGGGCCGAGTTTCAGCTGGGTTTATTTGTGCAGAGAAAATGTTGATTTTGATGGCGCTTGTGTGTGTGTGTGTGTGTGTGTGTGTGTGTGTGTGTGTGTGTGTGTGTGTGTGTGTGTGTGAGGTGTTTGGATCAAAGGAGAAGGAGTTGCCTCATTCAAAGCCTTGTGTTGACTTTTTTTTTTAATGCAATAATAAGTCTCTCGATGCTTCTAAAAATAGGCCGCCGTCAGCTGAGCATAGTTTAATTTTAGGCCGATGCCTTGAGAAAAAGCTCATTTCACCCTTTGTCCTAGTCCAGCCGTCCGCGACGCATCTGCTGACGCTCCTGTCTGTTTATTCTTTGAGCCCACAGTCACTTTGCAGCTGCGGTGATGCAACTCAGAGAGATATTTCTGTTTCGCCCTATTGGCTGGCCGAGTCGTTGGGGGCTTGTCCGATGGCGCAATAGAGAACGGGACACGATGGGAGATCAGCAGATCCAGGATTGGCCTCCGTCCAATGGGAACCTCAGAACTGGCTGCACCGGTCGTCACCTGTAACCAGCGAGCGAAGCAGCAGTCTGACCCGTGTCCTCTGGCTCAGCTGACCTGCCTTCACATTCGTGACAGCACAGTTCTGCCAGAGGCACAGTGGCCGCGTGGTTGTAGGTAGTTCTGGTTAAATATAGAGGGATCGATGTCACACTGAGGCGATGGGCAGGTTAGGAAACACATGTGCACCAGAGCAAAGTCAAGGCAGCTCTGTGTTTGAGTTCCTGAACCGCTGCTAAATGCATAAAACCTGTAAAACACATTCATTCATTACTGGTGCAATCACACGGACGCCCTCTCGCTCCGACCCGACTCTGCGCTACTGTATCACTGAGATCCCAGCATATATCTGCCACGCGACTGATGGAAAATGTCATTAGTGGAAACCCAGAGGAGCCGTAACGGCAGCGCCCGCATGTTCCCCACCAGTTAGTGTCACACAGCGGCCTCATCCGTCATCAGAACCTCGCTGCGGCGCTGAACGGGTCGCTCCACGCCGGCGCCGCCGCCAAAGGCCGCGTCGTCTCGTCTGGCTTCCGCAGCACGGATTCCCGCACACGCCTTGAGCTCCTGACCTGACAACATCTAATTCCAATCACTGATTGATGCACGTTAGCATGACTGACAGCGGCACCAACGGGATCCTTCTTCATTTAGAATCATGTCACTGATTGAAAGCACTTTATACAGTAGGTCTGTGTTGTATCATGTGCTCACTGTCCACAGTAATCTTTTGACCATTATCTTTAAAAGCTATAATTATAGGTATTCTACCTTCACCGACCAACGTGACCCCAATAATAAAGATATGGGAGAATTATCACTGTTCTGACAGCAAGAACTAGAAAATTGGAGAAATTAGCATTGATTCGACTGCAGTTTTAGAAATCAACACAGATTCCGTCTCAGAGAGACGTGAAGTAAACGTTTTAATTGTTCTTGTGGCCGTGTCTGTTTAAACCTCTCTATGAACGTCTTTGAGTCAATAGCTTGATGGTGAACTGGGCGCCGGTTCTTCATCCTGGGACAAAGCACAGCTGGAGCCGTCGGCGCCCGACGCGGCAGCTGTTCGGACCGAGTGACTGCGGATCCGGTGTAAACGTATCTCAGCCGCTCGAATCTGGGGTCAGAGTAACGTGAGGCCGACGCGCGGAACCGATGAATAAATGAGGGAGTGGATGAATAATTTACACAAGACTTAACACTATACAAAGACAAATGAAGCCCAGCAGATAAAAGTGTGAGTAGTGAGTTGAGTCTGTGTCTCTCTGCTCACATTTCTACTTGAAACATGAGAGTTTCCTCCTCCGCTCTGTTTATCACAACTGTGGCTTCACGTTATGGATTTTCTGCCCAGAACGTTTGGGACATGTTGGTCTGTGTTATCAATAGCGCACGCCTGAGGTTTAGTCTGTGCTTTCCACACACACACACACACACACACACACACACACACACACACACACACACACACACACACACACACACACACACACACACACACACACACACACACACACAGTCTGCCCACTGTCACCTCCCCAGCGGTTCCAGCTGTTCAGCTCAGCCGCTGCTTCGTGGATCCCACAGCCCTGTATTTGTGAGACCATGACGGCACGCGCTCACGCTTCTGACGGCGCCGAGGACGAACTCGCAGCAGTTCGGCGCCGCCGCGGTGTCAGAGCGGATTGCCTCGCGCGGGCGAGGCAATCTGGTGATCACCGCCTCTGAGTGCTTCAGTGGTCCCTCTTCACAAAGGCCCCCGTAATCACATTTCACTGCTCTCTTTCAGCTGCCGAGTCTCAAGGCTGCCCTCATCTTCTCCGCGGCGTTCAGTCTTTTCACTTCCCCTCTATGTCTTTTCTGCGTCGCCGTTCCATTTTCCATACTTGACGCTCTTTACATTTTGCGTCGCCTGGTGCTGCTGTCAATGCGACTCTCGCGCGGCGCCGTTTGGCTCATCAGCTGTTTCTGTTAAAGGGGCTTTCTTTGGGGAGCGATGCTGAAATCCACGTTCTGTCCTGGTTGTGCTGGTTGACTCTCAGCCAAACATGACACGACGCTGTACTTTGCATCAGCAGTCATGACTGGCAACAAGTCAATGGCTCCGTAACACCTACATGTGCAGCTTTACAGTGAACGACAACCTATTGATGTCAACCTGGGGTAGAGCAGACTCACTTCATTGCATGGAGGACCAGGCCTCTGCTGTTCCCCAAAGGCCCGAGGCATTCACTTAACAGACTGCCGTAACCGGAGCCGTGGCCTCGGGTCGCCGGTGTCCAGTCTCTGCTGACAGGCAGCCGGGCCTGACGCAACATTCCTTCTCTTTCTCTTCACCCAAGGGTTTTGTGAATGACAGAAATAGACCTGGTGAGAGAAGCATGGACGGTATCAGCACCGCATCCTAAGTGCAGTAGTTCCTGTACACGGTCCGAGCCACTGTAGTCGACACAATCAGGGACGTGATCAGTATCAATCTGGAGAAGAGCTGATGGAGCACAGCGGCACTGGAGACCGTCTGAGTCTCCTTCTTCCTGTCCGTCTCGCCTTTGTCCGTCTCCTCCGGTCTCTGGGCCTCGCTTTCATCCTTGCGAGCCGCTGCTGTGTCTCTACTTAAAGCTACCAAGCTCCTGGAGCGGCGCCATCGTGAGCGCTTCGCTGCGGCGTGTCCCAGGGTGCACCCCGTCTCCCGCAGCAGCTCCCATTAGTACAGCGAAAAGGCAACATGTGCACTTCACAGACAGCCCGCCTCCTTCACGTAGTGTCCTCATGAGACACTTACAGTTACCATGTCTGTGGGTTTTAATGAGTGTGTGTTTGCTGTTCACGGCCATGAATCTGGGGCACGTGGAGGTTTATTCCCGCATGGAATAAGCGCTTCTTGAAAGATGTGATATGCTTGACTCTTTATAGTAGGCCTGAAAATGTTACAGTATCATTTCAAGGATGGTGATGAAAAAAAGAAATTCTGTTTCCTTTTTTGCGCTGTTAATTTGCATGTTTCTTTGCTTAAAGCTTTTATTAGGCCACAGGAAGCATGAGGTGGGAAATGGCTGCTTTGGTTTAATGACTTAATGGATAGAAGTGACCTGAATCAGTGTTAGTTGCCATGTTTGTATGCATGTGTGTGTGTGTGTGTGTGTGTGTGTGTGTGTGTGTGTGTGTGTGTGTGTGTGTGTGTGTGTGTGTGTGTGTGTGTGTGTGTGTGTGTGCTCTCAGCAGTACCCGGTCTCTTCATCAAGGACTGATGGGGGGTTCAGGCCTCATTTAATCAAGGAAAACTTCCGTCTCCCATTAACTGAATTAATCCAGTGCCAAAGGGAAGAAAACCTGCGTGTGTGTGTTTGTGTGTTCTGCTTTTTGTTTGTCCACAGTGAATTAAAAGCTGCTCTGTTGTTATGAGATAAGGCGACTGAAGTGGCCGGGGAAGAATATCTTGTTTCTTTACCTTGATAAATAACGCAATATGACACAAATATAAGAGGAATATTTGCATACAATGGTTGATGTTACCTGAATGATTATTTATTTAATACTTTTGGACCCAAGTGAACCGACACCACATTTATCTGCCAGCGTATTAGGCCACAGTGGAAGTAGTCGGAAGCTACAGCAGATTTTCAGTAAAAATCATGACTGGTATGGAAAACAAACACTGTGGATCCCCGTCTTCTGAACAGGTCAATAGCTTCACTCACTCCCTTTTTTCCAACCATCTCTACGGTTTCTTCCTCCTCCTTCACATGCAGTTGAAAACGCATTCAGGTGTTTCATTCCGTCGGCGCTGCTCCTCATTTCGCACCAGCTCATCAACCTCTAACTCCAGCATAGTCACACACTCTGCCTTTAATGACCTGCTGCTGACGTGCACAACCCTTCATTCTCTTACTCTCATTTTACTTCGTCCTGCCCTTTTCCCCGATAAAGCATTGGAAATGACATTATTACATTTCAGAATAACAAACAGAAGCCGCAGGACGTCGCATATGTCTCATAAACCTGGTGCCGTATGCTTTGACTGAGCTGCTGTTGCCTCCTGCAGGGGAAGAGTAACACACCTGTCTTTCCCTGTCCACAGATAAGCCGGTGTCAGTAGAACTGAGCTGCGGCGCTGGGCCCGGCCACGTGGTGTTGGAGCCGGGGTCGCCGCTCCAGCTGGACTGCAGTCTGGGAGCCAGCGAGGGCCCGCTCAACGTGACGTGGCTGCAGGACGGCCGGCCGCTGCCCCCGGAAGGCGGCGCCCACCTGCAGCGCCTGGTTAATGGCTCGCTGCTCCTGCTGCCCCCCCCCGCGGGCCAACAGCCCCCCCTGTCTGTGCAGGGGGGCTACAGCTGCATCAGCGCCAGCGCCGCCGGTGCCCTGACCAGTCGCACCGTCAACGTGCATCTGGCAAGTAGGTGTCCAGCGAGCGCCCACACACCGTTGTTCTCGGTCCCTTCGCTCGCATTGATGCAGTGACGTCATAAGACTGGGCTCATCTCTCCAATGCTCTTATATTAGTTACGGTGTTACATGTTACTTATGTCAGAGCCACCGAAGCTGTTTCTCTGTCTGTTTCCAGGCTTTATGCAAACTGCACAAAAGTATAGAATGCTCGAATAGCGTGTAATCAGTGGATTCCTGCATGCGTAATAGGACGGTGTCTGAGGAGTCACGGCAGCGACGTGGGTTGAAGAGATGATTGCGATCATCAGCCTGAAGGGTTTTGCGCCCATAAGAATCCTGACTGTGACAGGAATTCACATTTGACGCGTGACGACCGGGTCTGAATTGCAGTGTGATTTCCGGGCCGACGCGCATTAAACTCAGACGGTGATGAGTTGTTCCTCTGAGAACTACCAGCACTTCAGTGTTAGACAGGAGAACATGCACGTCTTCACAGCACTGATGAGAGTCACTGGTCAGATTTTTCCTCCGCTCTGCCTCAGATACAGACTCTGCAGCCGCTCTAATGCTGCTCCAGGAACTGCTTCATTCTGCAGCCTGTAAAGGCCAGACAATGGAGATGAATAGAAATCTATGGGTGTGATGGATAAGAGGACAGCCTTTCAATCGCCGCTGGGGGCTTATTTCTGTCCTAGCAGTCCAGGGTAGTCTTTATTTAGCCATTAGCTTTTTCTATGAAATGAGACGTATCCTCTGTGGACGTGCCCGCTATTGTCAGCTGCCACATGTGTATTTATGAGGAGCTCCCGTCTGAGGGACAATAGGGCATAAGGGGGGGTGGTGTCTGGATGACGAAAGTTTGCAGCGATGGTGAAAGGAGAGGCCTCAGGGACCATTAACGGTGACCTTCAGTTTGCACGTGGTGCATTCGCGTCCCTGTGCGTACGGGACGGGTTCGGCCTGACTGAGTGATCTGTGTCCTCACCACCAGACGCCGATGGGAGCTCGTCCTGCAGCAGGGATCACATCTGTGAAAACACGAGTCGCTAGTTGTCACAGAACGCGACGTGTGCAGCCTTGTCTCACTCTTTCCTGCATGTTGTGTGTCCATTGCATTTCCCAAACACACTCAGATCAACTGGGAAAACTTGGCTTTTAAGTGTTAATAGGGCTCAATTAATATTTATGTTATTATAACATTACAGTATGTGACGACCATATTGACCTAGTGTTCTTAGAGGTTTTTTCAACCATTTCAGTAAAAGATCTGATCACTCAGGTACTGAGCCTAAAAGCTGCCAAGCACAGGTTGAAAGTGGAATTATCTTCTTGCACAAGAGGAGGGGAAAAACGCTGCAATCTGATATCTGTAGGCCAAAGAGTGGGGCATAGATAGAGGCGCAGGTGGGGGGGGGGCATCAAAACCAACTGTGTGCCGTCATAGCGTCGGAGGAATCTGCTGTGGAATTTCACTGACGGCCTGGGAAAACTGGTGGAGTTCTGGGAAAACTGGTGGAGTTCTGGGAAAACTGGTGGAGTCCTGGGAAAACAGTATGATGATTATGGTTTGAGCCTGTTACTGTACCCCCCTCCCCCCCTTCTTCCCCTTCTCTGTAAACACACAGATGATCCACTAATGCAATCACAACCTGTGCGCTACAGTCGAGCGCTGCACTCTGCACGCACACGGCCCGAGTCTGGCAGCGTTACAGTGTGTAAAGGCTGGAAGCGCTGGGGGTTAATCATTAGCTCCCAGCGCCGAGCAAGCTGCTCAGCAGCCATTGAAGGGTTTTGAAGTGAATCAGATGCTTCCTGCTACTATGTCCTAACACGTGTGTCGTCCTCTGTGTGCTCATTGAGAAACTTTGCTCCCTCGGCGGAGGTGGAAAACACAGATGGGCCAGTGTGTTGCCATGACTAACAGTTGGTGTGTGTGTGTGTGTGTGTGTGTGTGCGTGCGTGCGTGCGTGCGTGCGTGCGTGTGTGTGAAAAATCTTAATTTTGTCGGCGTCACGCTCAAAAATCTCTAAATGCGAATATACAAACTCCTGCTTGCGGTCGAGACACGGCAGGAGCGGCCGAACTCGATCGTCCCCTCCGTAGTTTTATTTGCCTAAAGACAGATAACGGGTCATGATCATTAGGCAGGTGGTCAGAAAATAATACATAAATATATATATAATACATTTTTAGCCTATATACTGCATAAATATTCTTTATATCTTGCCTTCTTCCATTACTACACATACTGTATAGAGGTTTTAGAGGCAGCCTTCTTTATTTTGCCTTCCTGGCTTCTTTCTGCCTCCCTCTCTGATGCACTGCTCGGTCACAGCTACATGCGTTTGGAACCAACCTGTTTTGTTCTTTTCCTCAATAGCTTCAGGGTCAGAGGTCAGAGGCCCAGACGGGTCTCACTGCTGCCCCCTGGTGCTCCGTGTTAACTTCTAGGAGCTTTTCCCCAGGATGTGAAAACTGGAGCCCTGCCAGGAAATGACCTAGAAAAGACAACAGCCTGTTCAACGCACAGCGAATCTCCAACATTCCATAAATGGAGAGGGGAAAGATTCCAGACATTTTTTATCTTACGAATTTCAAGTATACAAAGCCCTAATATGACTTGCGAGATAGTGGGGAACAAAACTGTAGCTGTGTTATGCTCAGATTTTGAACTTGTGAATGAAACCAATGAATGGCATCATCAGTTTTATGAGTGCCATATGAAACCATATAAAGTTGGCAGCCTTCTGTTTTCCTTTGACCTTCTTTTCCCCCACAGTGGGTTCAACCACTGCAGTTTATGGGGAAATGCCACTGCTGTGGACCAGGGCTACAGTCAGCAGCAGAAGGAGACCGTTTCTGTGCGTGTGTATAATTTATTTATCCTCTCCAATGATCTGTGTCTCTTTCAAACAGATCTGTCCAGGTTCCATCAGCAGCCGTCGCCTCAGACCGTGCCCGCTGGGGGGGCCGCCCGCTTCCAGTGCCAGATCGAGGGCGTCCCGTCGCCTGTGATCACCTGGGAGAAAGACAACGTGACCGTCCCTGAGGAGACGAGGTGACGCTGCCTCATGAGCCGCTGTCCTTCAGTTTGCGTGCTGTGCTGTGCACTGAGGGTCACAGTTACAGTTGCTACAGAGGCTCCTGCCTCCCGTCCCCCGTCCCTCCGTCGGGCCCCTTCTCAAACATCCTCTTTTAATGGGCCGCTTGACGCGTTGACGTTTTCCTGTGGCTCTGCTGAATTTGTTTGCAGCCTGTTTCACCGGCCCGGCTGCTAATGGCTGCTGTGCTTCTGCGTGACCCACAAACACCTCACTGGGTTTTATTGGAGGCGTGCGCTTCTCTCTCAGCTGCTGTTCGTCGAGCAGAGGATGATAGATGTGTGACTGGCTCCTTCTGGATGTTTTCCTGCTGAAACGTGCTTTTCTCCCTCTCTGGTGGCCTGTTCTCTTCACTACTATCCCCTTTTTATCTTCTTATTTCTTTCATCTCTCTCTCTCTCTCTCTCTCTCTCTCTCTCTCTCTCTCTCTCTCTCTCTCTCTCTCTTTTCTTGGACTCTGTTTTTCCTATCATGGATGTTTTTTTTGTTCACCCTTCGCTCTGCTCGTTCTCCCTTCCCTCCTTCTAAACAGACCGGCACTTATCACGTCCCTGTAGAATTAATAGCCTGTGATAAAAGTGGTTTGTGGGATGGAATCACAGCAGGGGCCCGGTTTGCCACCCCGGAGTACCTTTCACATTAAGAAGCGAGAGAGAGAAATGTAGATTAAAGTGGACGCTGTCTAAAAAACATACTGATGTCGCCGTCGCCCAGTCATTTTCAGGCGTACAGTGGAATTAGTAATTGTTGTAATTCCTTCTCGCGGTTGTTGTTATCAAAAGCCTGTAGTGGGAACAAAGCGTGATGGAGTCTGGTACGGACACAGCAGGACGCCCCCAGAGCTAATCACTCAGATGCTTCGTGCTGTTTATCCGCTCTCTCTGTGGCTCTGTTCATTCGCTGCCGTCCTCGTGTGCAACAGGTTCCTTCCGCTTCCTAATGGGGTGCTGCAGATCCTGGAGGTGCAGAAGGAGGATGAAGGCGCCTACCGCTGCGTCGCGTCCAACTCTGCCAGGACGGACGTCAGTGAGGAGGCCAGGCTCACTGTCACCACAGGTGAGGTCTGTGGTTCCCGCTGGGACCACGAAGCAGGGAATCTACCACACGTTCTAGTTCCCACCGGTGAATCCCAGAATATGACCTCACACAATGATTAGCTCATGCATCTGTGCAGAAACCCTGCTTAGTTCAGGGCCGCAGCTCATTGTTCCTTAAGTATCTCACAGATGTGTTTATTTGGTTTATCACAGATGTCCGTTATTATTAATTGATGTCTGACACCCAGGTCAACCAGCGAATCACAGTAAGATAGAGAACTCTCTACTGATTTGTATCTTAAATAAAACTAAGTGAAGGTCCTTTAAATAAGGTTATTTCTATACATTTGTTTTTGTACTTTAGTGAAAGTGGCTCATTCTGTGAAGCACAGCTTTTACCTTGTCTCTTTCCGTGTTCAGTGCTGCCTTTAATGCAGTCGTTTATACTGTATGTCTTGTGCGCTGCGCTTTGTTCGCTTTGTTCAGCCACTGATAAAGGTTCATTTCCTCAAAGAACTGCACATTTCACATCAGCGTTGAAGCCATTAAATCATGTGAGCATGTTGAGGCCAAGCGTTCGCAGTCAAGTAAGAATTATTACAACACTTTTAATAATCATATGCATTTACTTATAATTTATGAAACGCTGCACCGTGGCTTAAATCAAGCAAACTCAAAGCAAATCAATAAAATAAATCACCCTTTTTAATCACTAAAGTACAATGGTTGTAATGAGGCACACACTGTCAAATACATGTTTGAATGGATTCTCTCAGCAGAAATAACAGAGGCTGTAATAAAAGACACTCAAGGTTATTTCGTCTCTGCGCTCCTCCTGCTGCCATGAATCCCAAAGAGGAGACTACTTAAGGCCCTGTTGTGAGCTACTGCCTGAAACAGGTGTCACATCTCGAGCTGTCACTTCACCCGCTTTCACTGCAGAATTATATGAAAGGAGAATCTCAACTGTCACGGCAAATCCTTTGAAAGACCCGTTTCCATGGCCCTTTGAGGCGAAGGGGGACGAAACTCGCCATCTAGGTTTCGAGCTTCACATAAATACATCTGAATAAGAAGCTTTAATAGTTTGTGTGTGACACAAATCCTGTTTGGTCCCGAACAGAGAAACAGACTGTCATTAGAAACTAATTTGTTGATTTGATGAAATGGGTTGGAATAAATATATTTGCACATAATCACAGCACAGATTTTACATTGGAGAAGAATGAATCTGTACATTAACAGTGACGATGCAGAAACTTCCCCCTCCAATTTCCATCATCTTGTGTTTTTATTATCGCCATATGGAGTTCATCACATGCTTCACCCGACACGAGCCTCCGACGCAGCTGCATCACGCAATGCAGTTGTCACAGAGGCTCAATGACCCACTTTAGTGCTTCATGCATAAGCACTGGCTGCTGTATGTCGTCTGCAGAGGTGATGCACAAAGGAAGGCGCGCGCCTTAACTGAAAGCCTTTATCGCTGACAAATCTGACAGGAGAACGTTTCATTTCCTGGTGCTTCAGGTCACATCCACATCCATCATCTATTACCATACCTTAGTAACACATTTTGCAGTAATTAAGTTTCTGTGAAACACAATAGAAACAAATGTGTTTTGCAGGCTCCTCGAACAAATATATGGATTAAAAATGGAACTCAACCAAATCACACTCTAACGTTCTCATTGTTGCTGTTGCGTGTTCTTCGTGTGCTGCTGCAGGTTCGGTTGAAGCTCTGAACAGAGTTGTGATTGTTGCACCACCTCAAAATGCCACAGTGGTGCTCAGTCATCCTGCCGTGATGGAATGTATGGCACAAGGCCAGCCCAAGCCGCTGGTGTCCTGGAGCAGACAAGGTAACGCTCCTCGGCAGACCCGCTCTTACTGTGCGTTTTCTTTGCTTCGTTCCCATTCTGCACTGTTGCTAGCTCTCACCCACAAATAACAGGTTTTAGACCGTTGGCGTCAGATTTGCGGAGTGGTGGTTTCTGAAGCTGCGTCTTGTCAACAAGCCCGACATCATTCATTAGGCATTAATCATTGTTTTAGATGAGATCATGAAAAAATGCAGCCACATTGCAAAATGACGGATGAGCGGCATATAAACGGTGGTCTATATGGTGAGTGATTCACACTCAGAGCTTAGGAGCTTTACAGACACCCTAGTGATCCCCGATTGAAAAGTCACAGAGCCCCCTGTTGGCGAGCGGGCGTCACTACAGCTCTTTCACTCTTGACTTTCTTTGTTTTTTTCTGTCCTCTGTTGATCAGATGGAAAGCCCATTTCCACTGACGTGATCGTCCTCGCTACAAACCTGGTGATCAGGCACACGCGGCGCCACCACGCCGGCGTCTACGTCTGCCGGGCCAACAAGCCCAAGACCAGGGAGTTCGTCACTGCTGCTGCCGAGCTTCACGTGCCCGGTAAGAGTGATGCACGTCTGGTACGAACTAGTCCCTGTCGCTGTGAATCCTGAAGTAACCGAGCCGCATATCGAAGGCGATTACTCATAGTCTGTGCTTCCACTGCTGTTTGCTCTTGGTTGTTACAGTACGTCACAGTATAACCATATCAGGCAGCCTGTGCTTTAGAGGTTACGACAGACACCACGAACCGTAGCGTTACTCAGCATTTCAGCTCAGGGCCTTTGTTGCAGATTAGACAGGCTTTTATCTTCTGCTCTATAATTGGATCTAATTCAAAGCAAACCCAGAGCTGAGGAAATCTAAAGAAAGATCTGAATCACGCCCTTCACGTGTGATTGGATCCGTCGGAACACAGCGAGCGACTGTGAAGCTAAATGAGGATTGTTTTCAACAAAACGGCTCTTACTTGTTTCTCCTCATGTCAAGAAGCTAAAAAAAACGATGCGTCAGCTCACTTTGATTTTTGACTGTAACAGGGAGGTGAGCTTGATACTTTAATGCTGTAACCTTTTCCAGATGAGCAGGCTGTAAAGAAATCCATAACATTGGCCTCTTTCAACTTAACTAAATCCCCGTCTGATTGTATCTCACTACGTTCATAGAGCACAATCAAAAGGCCGTGTCTCCTCCCTCCAACAGCCCCCCCCGTCATTCTCCAGCCCCCGGAGGCGGTGTCTCTCTCGCGGGGAAACACCGCCCGGTTCGTGTGCAACAGCTCCGCGGAGCCGGCGGCGGCGCTGCGCTGGCTGAAGGACGGGCGGCCCATCAAGTCGCTGGTGCGCGTGAAGTCGCCGAGCCCCGGCGTGCTGCTCATCAACCAGCTGGCGCTGGAGGACGCCGGCTACTACCAGTGCATCGCCGCCAACCGCCTGGGCACGGCCTGCGCCAGCGCCAGGCTGACGGTCATCGTGAGGGAGGGGCTGCCCAGCCCCCCCCGCCGCCTGTCCGTCACGCCCCACTCCAGCACCACGGCGCTGCTCGCCTGGGAGAGGCCCGAGCACAACGCCGACCAGATCATCGGCTACTCCGTGCACTGCCACCGCACGGCGGGTGCGTCGCCGCCCGCCGCCGCCGCTCGCGGGTCCGGGCGCCCTCTCACGGCTGTGTGCTCCTTTCAGGCTCCGACGGCGTGGAGTACCAGTTCGCCATGAACAACGACACCACGGAGTACCACGTGAGGGAGCTGCTCCCGCACACGGCCTACACCTTCTTCGTGGTGGCGTACTCGCCCATGGGCGCCAGCCGCCCGTCTCTGCCCGTCACCGTGGAGATGCTGGAAGACGGTGAGCGCTGGGTCGGGTTGAGGCCAGTCCAGTGGGCGTTGCAGCGACACCTCGGGAACCTCTCGCCTTTGTTTCTTCCAGTGCCGAGCGCCCCACCTCAGCTGTCCATAGCCAGCACCTCCCCCACAGACATCAGGCTGATGTGGCATCCACTGTCCTCGCAGCACAGCCGAGGAGCCGTGACCCGCTACCGCATCGAGTACAGCTCTGTGGATAAGGGTAGGGGACAGACGGGCAGGGAGACAGGCAGGCAGACAGGCACGCAGGGAGACTGGCAGAAAGACAGACAGGCAGACGGTCATAAAGGCGGACAGACAGACAGACAGACAGACAGACAGACAGACAGACAGACAGGGACACTGGCAGGGAGACATGCAGGTAGCGAGACTGTCAGAAAGATAGACTGTCAGACAGACAGACAGTCAAGCAGGCAGGTAGACTGGCAGGCAGATAGACAGACAGACAGACAGATAGACAAACAGGCAGGCAGACAGGCAGGTAGACAGACAGACAGGCAGGCAGGCAGCTAGACTGGCAGACAGACAGACAGTCAAAAAGGCAGACAGACAGACAGGCAGGGAGACTGACAGACAGGCAGAAAGGCAGTCAGACAGACAGACAGTCAGAAAGGCAGACAGACAGGCAGACAGACAGATAGACAAACAGGCAGGCAGACAGGCAGGTAGACAGACAGACAGGCAGGCAGGCAGCTAGACTGGCAGACAGACAGACAGGCAGGGAGACTGACAGACAGGCAGAAAGGCAGACAGACAGACAGACAGTCAGAAAGGCAGACAGACAGGCAGGCAGACAGTCAAAAAGGCAGACAGACAGAAAGACAGGCAGTCAGACAGACAGACAGTCAGAAAGGCAGACAGACAGGCAGACAGACAGTCAAAAAGGCAGACAGACAGAAAGACAGGCAGGCAGACAGACAGACAGACATACAGGGAGACAGCGAGACTGGCAGAAAGATAGACAGTCAGACAGACAGATAGTCAAGCAGGCAGGTAGACTGGCAGGCAGATAGACACACAGACAGGCAGGCAGACAGGCAGACAGGTCTGTGCTGTATTTGACAGTCGCCCTGTGTCTTCCTGCAGTGGACACTGTGTTCTCAGTGGAGGTGGCAGGTAATGAGACTCAGTTCACGCTGAGGGAACTGCAGCCCAACCAGATCTACCGGCTGAGGATCGCAGCAGGAACGGGGATCGGCTTCGGGGTGCCGTCTGAGTGGGCTCATCATCAGACCTTAGCGCACTACAATCACAGTGACAGCAGCATGGGTGAGAGAGCACCAGCCTCCGCAGTACATCTGAATACATGTACAATGTATTTGAATCTAAGTGGAGATGTGTTCGTAGAGTCACCAACATGCAGGAACTTTAAACGGATGATGGTCTTTGTCTCTCAGCAGTGTTTGTGTTTCTCTTCTCCACTGTTTCTTCAGTGATCTTCGCCCCGACTGAGCTGAAAGTCCGGACCCGGGTCAGTACACTCAACGTGACCTGGCACCCCTCGCCCAATCACACGCTGGTCTCCGGTTACAAGCTGTCATATCGTGAAGTGGAGGCGGAGGAGTCAGCGCATGGGGGGAGACCCGCACAGACCCACACCGTCAGACTCCGTAAGAAGGCCAGGTTTCACCTCCTCACTGGGCTCGGTGAGTTGCTGGCAGAGGCCTCTGCAATGGAAAAGGCCTCTTTTCATTCTCACAAATGCAGCCAGCGCTTTCACATAAATATCGGAACAATAGGACGCATTTTATTTTAAAACAACTCCAGAATTTCATTCGAAAAGTCTTGAGTTGACACATTTCACTACTGGGTTGTGAAGCATTCATTCACGCCTGTAGCACAGATGACATCAGTGGGTTTCTGGTGCATTAGAGGTCACAGGACCGACATCATCAGTGTTTACGAGCCGCTGTCGGACCTCACAGTAACGTCAGCAATTATTCAATAGCCTTTTTCTGCATGACGCAGTTAATTGTGTATAAGGTGGCAGGGTGTAAAATGCCACACATGATTGTTTCTTAGACTCACACACACCTTCTCTGCTTGTTCAGCTCCAGACCAGCAGTACGAGGTGAGGGTTTGGGCGTTCACCAAGCAGACGGAGGGCGCAGCTGCAGTGTGGAAGGGCAGCACAGACAAGGCTGCCGACAAAAGTAGGGTGGATGCTGCATGTTATAAAGTAGAGATAAACAAATGACTGAACGCATGCGTTGTAATAAGGAGTCCCGTGTACGCGTGTTTAGCGCCGTCGCCGCCCATGCGCCCGCCTCCGTTGCCGCCCAGCAGCATCCACGCCGCGTCCAACGGCTCCACCTCCATCTGGCTGCGCTGGGAGAAGCCGCGCTTCAGCAACGTGCGCATCATCAACTACACGGTGCGCTGCAGCCCGGCCGGGACCACCAACGCCTCGCTGGTCTCCTATCACACCAGGTCAGAGCACGGCACCGCGGGGGGTCCGTGACGGGGTCAGCTCCACCGCTCGCCGTGGATTCAGGAAACAGGACGCTACTTCTAACTGGCTGCAAATGCAAAAACATTTCCCACCACATGCAACCAGTCCAAGGAAAATTTCTGTATTTGATGGCCTTGTTTAGATAAAAAGACCACTTGGTCAATAAATTGCTTTAGAACATCAAGGGTTTATTTTAGGTCCAGCTTCAAGTGTCTTAGTGTCTTACCAACATTTCTACAGCAACGTGCACATAATGTTGTTTCCCCACTGATCTAAACTGAATACATTTCTTATTGTCAGACTCTAACGCCCACTCTGTGCAGCTCTGCGCAGGAGATTCTGCTGGCAGCGCTGAAGCCCTTCACCCGCTACGAGCTGGCGGTGCAGTCTAACGGAGTGGACGTGGTGGGGCCCTTCAGCGGCACGGTGGAGCAAAGCACGCTGTCCGACCGTAAGTGTTCTGCTCTGCAGTCTGGGAGCCGGGTCAGGCTGGTGAGCGCAGAGTGACACTGAGCGTTGACCGGCGCTGTTAGCTTAGCGTTAGCCCCTAACGCAGCGTCACCGGAGCCCCGGCTCGTGGCCCCCGCCTGCCCCCTCTCCCCTGCACCCAGGTGGCAGAGACACGAGGAAGCAGATGGCTGTCACCCAGCGCGACATTCACCACCAACACAATGAAACCTTCCCCAGCTGTGCGATCATCGCGGGCTCCTCATTACTGACCCGGGCCTCCTTTATCCTCCAGGGCCGTCGTCACCCCCGGAGGAGGTGCAGCTGAGTGCTCTGGACTCCTCCTCTGTGCTGGTGAGCTGGCGCCCTCCAGTGGAGCCCAACGGCATCATCGTCAGCTACAGTGTTCTGTACACGGGGAACCTCAGTCAGCCAGAGTACATGTGGAAAAACCTCACACAGGATGGTGGGCGATATGATTCATTCACGCCGAACACCGTCTGCCTGCATGTATGACAGCGTTTCTCTCTCTGCTGATCTTTTCCAGGAAGCATCACCAGTGCAGAGGTCCAGGGTTTGTCCAGTGGTGCTCGTTACTATTTTAAAGTAGGAGCATCCACTGAGGTGGGGCCAGGGCCGTACTCGCCTCTGAAGGATGTCCACATTCTCCACAAATACGGTACAAACACATCAATATACTTCATAACGGACAGAAAAACAACGAAACAGTTAAAGCAGATTTTGCAGTAGCTGGAAACATGTTTGTTGAATATGAAGGTTTATAGAAGGTATTATATACAGTAGGAAATAGTTGTGAAAGTACATAATAACTGTGGGAACATCACGTTGCATGACTGCGATTACACTGACTCTTCCCCAAACTTTGGAGAATTCAGATCACGCTCATATATGAAGTTCTTACTGGAAATGGACCGTGAATCAAATGGAGACCGGTCCTCGTACAGTGGGAGCTCTCACTCTCGCACGCATTTCAAGCATGAGACGCTTCCCTTTAATTGAAGTGGATAATTTGTCCCTGCAGCAGAGACGGGAGCTCTGCAGGACACGCGCTGCTCCTCTCGCGCGCTGCAGCTTCATTCTAATATCATTTCAAAGGCGCAGCGTCGTCATCGAGCTCCCAGGGAGATTTGTGAATTACTGCTTTATGCAGTTTCGTGTAATTTTGCGTTTAAGCATCAACTCTCACAATGCGCTCAATTCCTCCGGTCACACGTTTAGCTTCACCTGTAATTATGAGATGCCGTTTGTTCTTTAAACGCATAAATATGAGGATTATTTAGGAACAATCCCATCATCAGAGACATTAAACCAGTGTGGACTTAATGTATTTATTCCCTTCGTGCCGACTTGAACCTGACTTGAACCTGATGCGATAAGCGATGGGAATAGATTTTTATTGGCAAAGTCTTACTAAAAAAGCAGAGTAGCAGGTTTTGGTGCAGCCCGGTTTCAGACGGGCTATGACTACACTGCACGCTCTATGTGTGTGCAGTGTGCTTTGAGGCGGCTGGTGGGCGGGTGAGAGCGCCCGCCATCTGTTTCCTCTCCTCTCCGTGCCCGCGCTGCCAAAGATAGCCAGCATAAATGAATATCAATGAAGACTGGCTAATGCCGTCTCATATGTCTGCGCCAGCATCACTTGGTCCTAAATGAAGAAATCAATACATTCTCACAGAGCCTCATACAACCCAAATGAAACTATTGGCTATGCATGAAATATAAAAATCAAAATGGTTCATGCTGCATATTAGCGTAACGTAACTGCAGTTTTTATTAAACTCCCTTCCTTCTTCTTCTTCTTCTCTATTTGTGCCTGTATCAGAGCTGGACGTCCACGCAGTGACCGGCATCATAGTCGGCGTGTGTCTGGGGCTCATATGCATCCTCCTCTGCATGTGCTTCAGCTTGCGCAGCAGCAAAGCCAGGTACGGTAGCGGCGCGGCGTCGCCACGGCGACCGCGTCCTGATCCATTGGTCCCGCTTGGCTCTCAGCGCTGCCCTGTTTCCGCTCCACGCAGGGAGGCGTCCGGGGGCCTGGACCCCACGGCGGCCGCGCTCCAGCACAGGAGAGGCGGCTGCCCCGTCCCCTCCGCCGTGCACGAGTGCAGCGACAGCCACGAGCTGGAGACGCTGATGCCCCCGGGCGGCCAAAGGTGCGCTCAGCCGCTGGCGGAGGCGCCCGAGGAGCAGAGCCTGATGGCAAGCGTTAACCCGCCAGAAGGGGAGGAGCCCCCTGCGCCCGAAGCCAAGGTCAAAACCTGCACGGGGAGAGTTGTGCAGCAGATGACGGTCAGGATGATAATTGCAGTCTTGACCTGCCTGCTGTGTTGTTCATTTCCAGGCTGCTTGGAATGGCTCTGTGAGTCATAACTGGGCCAACAGAATCACTAGATACAGAGACACCATAACAGAAGACTCTCCAACGCTCGTTAATGGAGCTCTCACCATGCTCATTACTGATAAGGACACGGTAAATTAATGAACTAAACACAGCTCTGCATCAACTGTATTTATGCTATTAGCACGTCTGACAGGCGTCTTTAGTATCTGTCCTCCTCGCGCCTGCACCGGGTTCTCCCACAATCTGAGTGCGGGTCAAAGCGACCAGTTACAGCTGAAAGGCCGCCAGCGAGTGTGTGTGAAGCGTATCCAGCGTGACTTAATGCACGTGTTCAAAAACAGCACCCGTTAAACGATGTTGCTGAGGCTGATGAGGAAAACTGACGACAGCGCTGTTGTGTTGCAGGGTTTGGAAGATCGACTGTGCTCATACGTGTGCAGCAACCAGGTGGAGGCAGAAGTCATCGTTCACTCAGAGCTGTCGGATCCCGCGAGGGATGAGGAGGAGGAGGAAGAGGAAGGGGGGCGCCGGAGGGAGACAGATTCCAGCACCACCAGGGGACCTTCATTATCAGAGGGCAAATATTCCCCCCTGAGCCAGATAAGCCCTGCAATAGAGACAGAACCCCCAGAAAAACTCTCGCTGGCGAGTCTTCCCTCGATTAAGTCGGTGGCCAATCACAACGGGGTGCTGGACGACAGGGGGGAGGAGCCCACTGCAGACCTGGAGCCGCAGCAGGACACGGGGCTGACTAATGGCTTCCACTCCCCCAAGACTGTGAGGCCTGCGCTCAGGTCAGAGCACCTGGAGGCGGGGGAATCCAGACACTGCCCTTCCGTAGCGGGGAAGACGGCCTCTGTGGGCCGGACCCCCGCCCCCTTCGTCAGCTCCGGCCTCGTCCACTCTACCTCAGCAGCACACAGCTATCTGTGCCCGTAGCCTCACGCACACACACACACACACACACACACACACACACACACACACACACACACACACACACACACACACACACACACACACACACACACACACACACACACACACAGATTGATTTTCTTCCCTTCATACCTAGGGAGAATTCCCATGGCTTATTTTCATGCACCTCATTATTGGAGTTCTTTCTCTTCCTTGCAAACTTTTAGATGCTTTGAATTCACCACACGCTGCATAAACAGCGCAGTATGTATGTACTCATATGTTAATGGGGGAGCGTTTCCGTCTGTAAGGTTGCAATCAGGCAGAGCAGAGGGACGCGGCCTGTGAGGAGGTTGTTTCCACTGCGTTGCTCTCGTGACTCCGCTGGTTCTCCTGGTTAATGAGGAACCTGGAGGTGAGGGAGCGCTCGGACTAGCTTGGATCGTCACACAGAGGAACAGGACCTTTAAAGAACATCTGGGGCGCTTGCAGAACGTGGTGACTCCCTCCAGCCTCCACTTGTCTCAGGGTCCACACACACACACACACACACACACACACACACATACACACACACACTGGTACAGCCTCATATTCAGCCTCTTATTCACACACATTTCCTGACTGGCACGTGAGGTCTCATGTGCCTAATTATTCTAGGTGCATTTCTAGCCTGTGTATTTCTACAGATCATCACATGAAGAACGCAGACGCTCTCATTCGGCACATTGGAAGCATAAACTTTGTCAGAATGCCATATCCTCATGAGGAGTCATTTGCAAACCAGGGGCACATAGATTTTTGGAATCTAAGTATTTATATGTTTCTCTTGGTGTCGCTTTAGTTGCGTTGCTGGGAGAACGAACTGCTCCCAGTTAGGGATGCACCAGTGTCCAGTGTACTGTCAAGGCGCTGTGCCGTGCCATCAGATGAAGCCACACGACATCATTAACTCAACACTCTGTCCTTCCAGGATTTCGCACACAGGCAATACCGCCTCCGTGCCATTTCTGTACCTGTACGTGGGCGAAGTGCCCAGTGAGTAGCAGCCGCTTCCACAGCCATCACGCTCTCCACGAGCTCCACAAGTCCTCAGCTCATTGACTTATATGCAGCGCAGTGAGTAGGCCCAGCTGTTAGCATCAGAGCCGTTAGCATCAGAGCTGTTAGCATCAAATAGCATCAGAGCTGTTAGCATCAGAGCCGTTAGCATCAGAGCTGTTAGCAGCAGATTCGTTAGCAGCAGATCCGTTAGCAGCAGAGCCGTTAGCATCAGAGCCGTTAGCAGCAGAGCTGTTAGCAGCCTCTCGTTAGCGGCCTCTCGTCTCCAGCCCAGGCGTGAGGCACTAAGGGACCGTACGGAATGTTGAACACTTGCTCCAATGTGCAATCAGGGAATCCTGAAGGGACTGAATCATGTTCTGTCTTTTAATCTGAAATCAAAATCAACTTGCCTTGACTCTTCAGGTCAGATCTATACGAAGACGGTTCACTGGACGTCACTGCTGCTCCTATTGTGCCACTGCTGAGCTGACAGAGAGGAGAACTGATGCATCCCTACTCCTAATCAACAGCACTACCTCATTTCTTTGTGCGCGCTTTTCAGTGTGGCTTTATTAGTCCTGTGTCACTGGCACCTTTTTAGGCTATTTTATGATTTTACGGCCTTCGATCTCTGCAGAAATAATCCTTCTCCACCGACTGTGTGTTCCTGCATCAAACCATACGTTGCGCCGCTATAGTGCTTGTTGCTGAAACCTCTGAGACTGAGAGACCGTCATGTGTTGCTGCACCACTTCAGCACACGAGTTAAACATGCTGCATCACGTTACTACGTGAGTAAATCATTACCCGTAGGTGCAGCAGCACGATTTAGCTGTGACGGAGATCATCCATGCATTTATTGATGCCTGTGAGCTTTGAGAAGGCTTCCTCGCATCTTGTCTTCAGTCGTCGTCCAGACCAGGTCCATTTAACTGTCACCAGCTCAACGCAGATCCATCAGCAGGAGACGGATCCTCTCTGTGTCAAATGAACCCTCCACAAGTATTCTGTTAAATGTTTTGCTGTGCCCTGTGAACTGTATTACATGGTCGGTACCTCAAAGACTTCCCTTTTTTAGCCTCTTCTGTGGTGAGACCTGAAATCGTCTCTGTTCGAATGTTCTGAATGTGTGCTCAGCAGACCCTCATTTTAAAGCGTGAACTTCACTGTCACGTCAGGACAGAAGCCCTCGTTTTCAGACCAAGGGACTCTCTGCTCTGTGTCTGTGCTGGCGCATTAATGCCAGTTGGACTCACGCACACGTGGAAGGCGAAGGCATCGGGCTGAAGTGAAGGCGAGCGAATAGTTCACGGCCTTGTGGTTTGTTTCAGAATCATTTCCCTTTGCATAAGCTATAGCTAAACAGAACCACCAAACCAGGACGATGCGTTTTACATTCCGGTTCCGTATTCTGACCACATCTCCCTCAGGCCCAGTCAGTCAGAAGAAAAAAGGCCAGACGCCTTCAGGCTCTTCATTCACTGAACACATCCAGCTAAAAACACGTGTTTTGATTATGTTTTTGATGTGGGTTGAACGGTTTCTCACCAAATACAGTACAGACGTGTCCAGTAGCGGGATCGTCTGTGTTCTGATGGACTCTAAACGGAAATGAAATGATCTGTGCCAGTGAGCTTCTGTTTATGAGCCAAACAGAGACACATCTGTGATCCAGGACTTCACAGACCTACTACAATATCTTCTCTGAATGTTTTTAGTAGCACAATATTGAACTGTTTTCTGATTCCAGTTAAAGCGTGCTGTTTTATCTGTGTGCGAGTCTCGATGCAGTACTGGTTCATCCCAGTGTCTGGAGCCGACACAGAGGATGAACCAACGTAGAACCTCTGCTCTTCTTATAGGTGCTCGTTTAACTCTTTTTACCACTGTTCTTTGAATGCTTTTTTACCTGTTTGACTTTTCATGGGCTACAACAATCAGGTTTTCCTTGTGCTCACGCCATAGAGATGAAAACGTCTTTCCATCCTCGTTTTATAGGGTTTTTATTATAACAATATACCTCATGTTGGTAACTTGTTGATTCGATTCTGATCAGTTTCTGGATACTGCACATTTTGTAACAGGCAGAGCATTCAGTCTTGTTTTGAGAGCCAGGCTCTTCGCTGAGGACAGGACTCTTTTCTTTTACCTCAGTGGGACATTTGACTCATTGCAGTAGCCTCGATTGTCTCGTGGGGAGTAAATGGAGGACGGAAGTCGTCAGCGTTGACTTGCATTGTTATATTAAGTTTAAATAGGACCGTGTCTGACTCAACTGGTTCACATGCATTCACTCAAGAACATATGTGGATGAACAGCCTATAAGTCAGTGTATGGAGGATGTAACCGTGGCGACGGAAGCAGGAGGAAGGGCTAAAGGGACGTCCTCCCAGGCAGGTCATACCTCAACCCCGACAGCCATTCAGACAGAATTGCCTCCTTTCTACTCAGGTGCCCCATCTTTACACGTGTAAAGGGCCGTGTCAGCAAATCCAACTCAAATGTCTTTTGTTCGTAAGCAAAGTCTCGTTTTGTCCTTTGGGAAAGCAAATCAAGCGGACTCTTATGCACAGATACCGTCTTTTGTACAAATCACTGTGTGTTATGGTGTCTGGCTTCTCTCTGTGCAGCGTGGTGCTTCGTGGTCCGCTGCAGTGATGTCACATTTCGTTTCCTTTGGGTTCACGTTCGAGCGTCTCTAGTTTCCCGTGTAGCAGCTCCGTCGTGCTTCTTTCACTACATACGCTCAGACTCAGACTCTGTGGTCTTGTGCCACCAGCAACTCTTCAACTACTCTGTATTACTCATTGTGTGCCGAACAAAACTGAATTCATGTAGCAGGTGCTACTGTAGAATAGATTAGCTCTTGGTCCTGGATCCTAATCAGCTTTGGACTGTGATCTGTATGTTTCTAGAAGTGCAATTTTCTTAGTCTGTAAAATGACGGGTGCATTATTCAGTGTTAGCCATGGCGACCATAGCCATTATTTGTGGTAGACACACAACATGCTCCAAGGTTAGCTTGTGATTGTAGAAACATTCCCACTGTGTTACTATGTGTGAAACTGACACAGCAACGCTCAACATCTCTGTGGAAACTCTTCCTCTGTAAATAAACCAATGAGACTCAGAGGGGTCGTTGTTTGCTTCTGAGTTTGTGCAGCTTAGAAACACAAATGTGCAAATGAAGTCTAGTTCGTTTCATCATGCTTGATGACTGTACAGACACCAGCAATGATGAGTCAGGCTTAAACTTTAATTAATGGAAACATTCAAGGACTACCAAGTGTATTGGACTTCAAAAGGCTGTTGGTAAGAATTTCTCTATCTGAAAACTGTCTCTTAGTGACATGAAGAGAAAATCTTTTCTACTTCTTTTACTGAGCAGCGGTGTCAGAATCACCTGG
The DNA here is from genome assembly GCF_900634795.4 of Betta splendens. Lineage (NCBI taxonomy): Eukaryota > Metazoa > Chordata > Actinopteri > Anabantiformes > Osphronemidae > Betta > Betta splendens. The sequence goes on along the minus strand of NC_040883.2, from coordinate 3,768,445 downwards.
ATGTTCCACTACTATAAAATATAGTCATACTTTACTTATGTAGACACACTGAACTATTTATCCTTAAAATACATTTAAAATATCAAATGTAAACCTATTGTGCTAAAAAGACAATAGATAGAATACATAGACAATAGTCTGAAAGTCAAGGCTTAAATAAAGAAGGTGAACAGGAAAGTCACCAGAGCTGAATCCAGTTGATAATGCATTGCACTCTGTGAAGGCAAACCTCCCTATAACATGCAGTACATGACCTGACAGAACATCACCAGGAAACCTAGAACACAGTGAGATTGGGAATCAAGTTCCACATTGGCAATTTTTTACTGTTAGACTCTGAAAAAAAGTCAGTTAAATAATTAATTTCTATTTGGCCCCTTCGATATTTCTGCCCAAATCGAGGCTGACAATCTACATCTGTGCTGATTTATTTCATATCATTCTTGATGCTAAGAAGTCAAAGTGTTGACTTCATGAATATGCATAAACGTTTTAAAACGTAAACTCTATTACTAAAGATGAGAATTTTAAAGGCAAGGATCATCCTTACAGTCACACGTCATTCCTAGTATGTCCACTGGGGGGCAATGTGGTCATTCCCGCTGCTTCAAGCCCAGGAAGCTTGTGCCACTCCCATGGAGAGGGTGCTGCTCAGGACTGACCCTCTGCTCTGCCCTCCGCCTGCACCGGCTGCCGATGCACAGGTCGCTTCCTGGAGTAACAAAAGCAAACATCGCGTTTTCAAGGCAAAATTAAATAAGGGCCCGTGCGTAAAAAGGTCTGGGACTGTACATGTGTGTGTGTGTAATACACGTAACGGCTCGGTTGGTGGAGCAGTGATTCCTGGATGAGGCACCACCACCTTCATGAGTAATTCTGTGTGCACCGAGAAAACAGAGACAGACGGACGTATCTGGACGAAAAAAGATGAGGGTGAGGCCGGAGCCCTGAGGCGACGTCTCATGGCAAAACACCCCAAAGAGTCAGATCAGAGCTCAGCGCGGCTCAGGGGTCACGCTCTGTCTCCAGTCACAGTTGCTCAGGGGGCGAGGCTCCTCTGCAGAGGACGCATGTGCGCAGTCCCACACATGAACACACAATATGAACACACGGACGCACGCGTGCATCCTCATCCTCATCCTCATCCTCATCCGCTGCTGTACTCGCCGGTGCACCTGAACGAGCGCGCTCCGTTCCCACCTTCCAGCGGCGGCGCAGCCTCACGTTTCCATCGCGGGCGGCACTAATGAGGTGGAGCTCGATGCCCGTGGGGAAATAAGCGCGAGGAGCTCTTGAATCAGCCCATTCATTCTGCTCCTCTCTGCACCTGCCACCGTCTCCCCCGTCTCCCCCGTCTCCCCCGTCAGCCTCAGCGCCTCGCGCCGTTCGTTCAACGCCAGCTTCGCTCGTGTGGAAACTTAGTGGAAACTAGTTTGCAACAGAGCATAAAAGAACGGCCACGTGCGCAAATGACACCAGAAAAGGCCTTAAACAGCTACTTGTGTTTATCTATGCTAGACGGACATTTGAGCTGTGGTGACTTTTCTTCTGATATCTTGTATTTTTGTGTTTTTTAACATAATATTTCGGTGGCTGCTCCGTATTCATGTTTTCTACCTTCTTGGCTCGTCTGGTTCTACGTCCCCACGCACTGGGTGCCCAGTGGGTGTTAGGCATGTGGTGATGACCTCATGGTGCAGATCCGGCGCGTGACCTCAGCTGAATGTCCTCGCGTCGCTGCCGTCTTTTTTTTATGCAGAGAAACAACTGTAAAACCTCGGCAGAGGCTTGTTTCTCCTGGAAACGCACTTCCAGGGAACTCGCTCTGCAGTTTCTTAATATTTAAGCAATTTACATAATTTCATTTGAACAGAGTAAATATACAGGTATTTTCATTTAATACCGCTTTGTTATTTCCTCTTTTTTATTTAATTTAGCCGTTTGCTGAAAGTAAGAAACTGCTGCTCAGAGATAACGCACTGTCTCAATGTCAGTCGTCCTGAGGGTTAAAAGCTGCCAATCAAATATTCCCCGAACAGAAGGCCTGAAGAGAAGACGAATGCGCCAGGATAAGGTTGAAGATAAGTGAATGAAGCCAGGGAGATGAGAGGAGGGCGAGCGCCAGCGAGAGGCACCTGCTTCGTCTGGAGCGATGCTGAATCCCGTGTATTTAACGGTACTGCAGTAGATGTAGAGCGTGGGCTCACGGAGCAGCGGAAGCAGAGCTGTCAGTGACTGTGGACTGTTAGCGCCGGTTCCCCGGTTCCCCTGGGTTCTGTGTGCTGTTCTCCATTCACTGTCGGCTGGCCACAATAGGACCCCAGAGGGGAAACGGCTTTAAAACTGGCTCTAAACCAATTTTCTCTGCCACTACCGGGGGCAGGATGTTATGCTCTTTATTAAAAGTGAGCCGGTGCTGCATTCCTGACGCCGCGAGCGCCTTTCGTAGCGACGTTTTAGCCTGAATTCGCGTTTACCGCCTCGCGTTCACGTGCAGAAACCAACATCCGTGCACGCGGCCGCGGGGCGCCTGTTTGCGCCGCGGACCTGGCAACCGGCCGCCGGCGCGCCCGCCTCGCACCGGGCCGGCGATCGGCTCCGGTCCGACCGTGGGACCGAGAGGCCTCGGCTGTGAGCGCTTCACGTGCGCGGAAGCCAGGGAGAGCGCTGAGTGAAGCGCTGGCTCCGAGCCATCAGTCGTCTGACAAGCTTTACGCTGCACTTACATCACACTCACTGCCCTGATGTGGAGCCGCAGGAGCTGAGGTCCCTGCACACGCCACTATTGTACCGCTGTGTGAATGCTGGCGGTGCAAAGAAAGGGCTTCACACGAGGCACCTTCAGACTGAGTTTTCCTTTCATGAGCACATACAACATGCTGTAATAGTGCACAGAGAGGTCAGGTTTTGCATTGCAGGCCTGGGATTCACCCAGTGCTTCTTGATTCTTGATCGTCAGTGGGGCCTGATGCTGTTTCCACATCAGCGGATGCTACGCGCTAAACCTCAGCGGGCCGAGTGACCCACTTTCCAGCTCGCACGCGCGTGTGAGCATTGTGATGCTGCGCATCGCAGCGGCCGGCCGCTCCGAGCGCTAGCGGAGCCGCCGCTAGCGAGCGCCTTGCGGCCGAAGGCGTCACCGTCAGACAAGTGGGAACATCTGCACAAACGGTGAACACAAAGGTTCAGCGTCGGGCTCAGAGTCGCGGGGGACCGGGGTAAGGTACAGCAGGAGTGAGAATGCTAATGAGTCACAGTGTGTTGTTATGATCCCAACACAGCAGCTCAGCAAAGACATGCAAAGACATGCACATGCAGGGTGATGAAGATGGTGCACGGTACTTATAGTTTCACACTATTCGCCGGGTTTAAGTTCCCTGAGACGGAGCATCGTGACTTGAGTTTGCAGTCGTGGAGGCTGAAATAGTCAAATAGGAGGCAAAGGTTTCCTTGCACTTCAGCTGCTGTTATTATTATTATTGTCCCCAACACCATCGAATGTCCAACTCAGTCACGTCGGGAACTGACAACAAGCCGGATGCGTCTTCATGATCCCTGATTCTCACGTAATGTGTGATGATTACAGATAAATCACATGAAGTGAAATGTTTGCAGGCACAGAAACAGGTACTTTGAATAATTAGATGGCACAAACAGGCGTGCGTGCGCGCGCACACACACGCACAAACACAGACACACACTGGTTTCCTCTTGTAAAAGCGCTGTACTTAGATTTTAAGCAGCCAAAGTGAACGTCCTCCACGGAACGGTTCAATTAAAGCGCGCTCACGCGCCGACGCCGTGGAGCGTCTCGCTCCTCGCGCTGCACAGAACTCGGCGGCGTTAATCCGAGACGCAGCCGCTGCCTCGGCGCAGACGACAACGAGGAGCCTCGCCGTCCTCCGACCTGCAAACACCAGCGGCTGCTCGCTTTAATCCGGGGTCACGGGCCGTGAACTCGTCTCGTTGCCGTAGTTAGTGCGCAGTTCGGAGCCCGCGCGGCGTTTGTGGAGCCACCGCGAACCGTGCACGCGTTCACGTCTGACTCATTGTTCAGGACGCACGGAAGCAGCAGTGGCGCGTGCAGTCACGAAAATAGCCGAAGGGCGCGTTTTATGCGGCTTGTTTACTGTTTTACGTACACTGGATGCCCGCGAGGCGCGTTTGGCCCTGAGCGCGTGCAAAAGGCGCTATTTATGATCATTACAGTATACGCAACTATTAGGACTAACAAGAACCCACTTTAGACTAATGCAAAGCGCTGCCAGGATGAAGGCTGAGGTGTTGAAGCTGAACCGGACTCCTCCGCCTCGGCACCGTGAGGTTCTGCTGGTGTGGACCGGCGTCCCGGGGCGGAACGTGCCCTCCGCCTGGCGGCAACAGCTGGCGCTTTGTGCGGAGCAGACACGGGTTAATTACATATTTGAGATGGATTGCTCGCAGCGGGGCTTTAAATCCAGGATCCCTCAGGAAACTTTGAAAACCGTCCGCACACGCGAGCTTTTGTTCTTCCCTCGTTTCACGTAAACGCCAAAGCGAATACGAAGCCTCGCAATTAAAACACACCAGGAAGCGGCGACCGGGCGACTCGAATCGCGGCTTTTGGCACCGCTTTTCTATTCGTCTGCCTTCGAGCGCGTGCGATCTCTGCGGGGCTCGATGCGGGACTGGCCCGCGCGTGACCCTCATTTTGTGTTTATATTGTAAAGGCAGCGCCTGGCTCTCGCGCAGCGCCCTGGAGAAATACCCTGCACCTCGTTATCGCCGCATCTCTCAGGGAGGCCGCGTCTCAATCCGTCCACTGCAGGACGGCGCTAAACGACGCGGGCGTGCGCTGAATGCGGAATGACTGCGACGCTTTAACGCTCCGCTTCTTTTACTTCAGCAAAGCGACGGTACGTCAGGCGGCCACGCTGACCACCGCCTCCATTAAAATCAGCCGCCGTGGCTCCAGTAATGACCACAGGAGCCTGGGACCTGAGTGTCTAGTTGAACGTTTGAGCGCAGACACTAAAGGCAGGAGACAAATGCGGCGTGGAGCGTTGACGGCTTCCGGAAACGCCGCAGCGCGGTGCTGCACACGAATCTCCGCCTCGGCCGGTTTTCCCTGCACATGTATTGGTTTCACCCCTGACACGAACGGGAGCGCGCACACCTCCGAGGGCCGCTGCAGAAGCGGGCACGCGCGCCATCCGGAGGAGACGCTGCTGCGAGCTAACGCGGCTAACGCGGCTAACGCGGCAGTGAAGCGTTCAATGACCCCAGTCTCTGCATCCTCACAGGGTCACGTGGACCAAGCAGCTCCCTGGGCACCGAGTAGCACAGCCGAGGTTGTCGGAGGTGCCGCAGCCGGCCATATGGAGCGATGGAGGACGGATGGGGTTTTAAGTGGCGGCCGGTGGACGGGGATCTCCTCTTATTGCCTGTGAGCAGAACTAGGCAGGCCACACACACTCATGCCGGGTCCTGAGGCGACAGATCAGCCCGTGTGTGACGCTGCTCCTCCTGTAGATGCTGCCAGCGCCCCATCTGCGTTTATAGATATTTCCATGTCAGGTGAGTATTAACTGAGACAGCGGCCTGATGATCAGCCACTAACCTGTCGCTTAAAGGCAGTCTCACTGGTTCATTAAAGGATTCTTCATTTAGAAGACGAACGGCCCGGTGTTAAATGGCAATAAATCTCTGTCTGAACGACCTCTGTGCCCTGTCCTCAGTTAGTTGGTGAAACTCACATGTAGCCACACCGTGTTTATGGGTTTCAGTCTGTAACTAAGACTGGCGTTGATCTGGCAATAAACCAAGGCTCAGCCGCACACATACACGCTCTTATTGTTTATCGACACCTGTGTGGCGCCTGCAGCACCAGGAGTGAACGCGTCCCTGAACTCCCCGTGACTGGGTTTTGCTCCCGGTACGAGGTAGAACCGCGTCTCTGCGGCAGACGCCGTTAGAAATGTCGCGCTTAGATGCTCTTTGCTAAGTTATTTTGACACCGGTTCTGTGGAAGAGCCACAATGGCGTGCGATATGACAGCTGTCCTGCTTCCAGCTAACCTTTCTCAGCTCATCGTGGCCTCGTTCCAGCGCATTTTATTATTGTGCGGCAGCGGCAGCCCCAGCAGAATACAACCAATATCTCTAACGACGTTCTAATGCGCCATTACTTCAGCAGCTGAAACAAACAAACCACTGGCTATATGCCATTAGCAGCAACAGCACATACTTCCTGTCCTTGGCACGTTGCTATAATGAACACCGACAGTTCATTTCACCGAGAACTACAGTAAATGGCGTTTCTATACAGGTGTCTCACCGGGAGGTGTTTTGGGGTTTTTAATTATTGTGTACTATTTTGTGGCGCTGGCGGTCAGAGAGGCTCACAGTCGTTATGGGTCCAGTTGTTAAGAAGTGATTAGACTCAGTGGTGTTACTTTATAAGTTTGTGCGTCAACCATTTGCATTGTTTACAGCATAATCACCAAAGAGCATGGTAACAAATTGGCAGCTGACCTGAGTAAAGCTCCCGGGCTGCTGTTCTCACTGAGCTGCACACTTTCCCTTATATGAGCAGCAAGGACCTTGGTTACCACTGGGTGAATATGTATAGTACTTATCTTATGCTTCTTAATTCACAATCCATTGGTTTTAAAGGTGGTTCTCCCACATTTCTACGTCAGATTACCTCCGATCTTTAACTGGAGATTTACTCAGCTTGTCTCTTCCCTTAGCTGGGGCACTTACACAGGAATAAACCTTTAAAATGACCCATTTTTACCTACACAACTGCAAATTGGTTAATTCAGAAATTGGAGGTAATTCTAACCTGAAGTCATATAACAGCATTGTAATTTGTAGCCTTTTATTAGCCTGAATATGAAAAGATGTAGTCCTGAATTGTACTCTGCCTTAATTTACTACCTTGGCAGTAAAATGATTCTTATTCTCTTTCTCCTGATCGTCTTGTACTAAAACTCTTTACTCTCCTAGCAACAGTTTAAGCCTCCTGAATGTGCTTGTGTGTATGTTGGTGTTAGTTGTGGGAACGCTGCAGTGGTGAATGGATTCAGCCGGCAGAGATGTGTCTGTATCTCTACACCACAGTACAGAAAATCATTAACATTGCCTTCAATAGGTACATAGCTGTTTTTTAAAGATAATTTAACTTTTATTCCCCCACCCTAAAAAATACACAGTAACAAGCTGTTATACTCTATAAGTATAACAAGGAGGCTCCACGTGGATGCTCAGCAATCCTGTCAGACGCAGAAACAAAGATGAGTGTGTAAACAGCCAGGCTGCTAGTAATGATACATCATCCAAAGAGGGGAGCCTCTTACCATAGCCTATATACCTGTGCCATCTCCTCTCTTTATAGAGATTAATGACCCGGGCATCTGTTTAAGCCTATGGGTGAGCGCACCACAAATCATCAGTCTTTCACTGTGGGTGAAGGCAACCATTGCTCATTCTGTAGACAATGCAACGCAGATCAGCCCAATGACTTGTGACGACTAAATCAGAGAATTGTCTATCTGTGACAGCCTTACAGTGGTGCATATATAAATTGTTGTCTAATACAGAACGAGGCTGCTCTTCTTCTATTCTTCTCTGTCACCAAAAAGGCTCCTTAGACTGAGAACCCTGTGTTTTCAACTTACAGCAATGAAGGAAATGTGCACAGTTTAAATTTTATAAAATGGGCGAAAGTAAAGATTTATTCGAGATGCATTTTCAAATCCATGGTCAAAACCAGCTGGTGGCGCCGATGCACCATTTTCCTGTTTGCCAACCTAAAAGCAACGAAGAAGAAATTGTACCACTTTGCACCTGGTCTTGCTAATCTTAGCAAGCTCAGCTAGCTTAGCATTTATTATAGGTTTTTTGTTACAGGTTTGTTTTGGTGACTGGCGTGTAAATCCTTGTGACTCCTCAATTTCTAAATGCTTGAAATAATAGTTGTAAGGCAACTGTGTCACCATGTCATGAAGATCTTCATTTAGGGTTTAGAGTAATGATAGCACAGAAACAGCACTGGTCAGAGTCACTAATGATCTTCCCATATCTTATTACAAAGGCTGAAACATCAGGATTAAAGGAACAGCAGTGGGATGGTTTTAATCGTATTTATTAATCAGAGTCCAATTTGTTGATATTAAGGACAAATCTACACATACACAAGAATTTGCTTTGGAATCTGCTGAACCTTTACCTCTGGCCGCCCCTCCAGTACTTCTTCTGTAGCGCTCTGTAACCTGTTACTAGGCTTGTTTTTGGTCAAGTTCCATATTTGTTGGCCCAAGCTTTAGTTCCCACATTGTTAATGGCATATAATTAGTTTTCTCAAACCAAGTAGCTCATGTCCCCTTTATATCAGACATTAAATACATTTCTAGAACTGCATAAAATAAGGAGCATCGTTTCTCAGTGATGTTGAAGGAAACTACTGAAGCTCCCTACTCATAGTTTGTCCTATGTTGTTCTTTAAGAAGCCTATAATCCTGCAGCCAACGTTCTGACTGGAATTAATGTAGATACAAGACTTCCCACAGGTCAACAGAGAACTTAATGATAAAGCTCCGTCTTATCTTAAAGACCTCGTACGTACAGTAGCTCCTCACGCTCCCAACGGAACACTTCGCTCTCTGTTCTGGTCTATTTGCAGTTCCTCGATTTTATCTAAATGAGTCAAGTTCCTTTCCTGGGGAACCATCCTTCGGTTTAGTTAAAGGAATTGCTCAGGTCACGCTGAACCATCTCTTGAGCTGCTATAGATTTAGATGCTGGCGGACTTCCATCGTACACTCACCGCCTGTATTGTTCTATTTATTCCATCCACTGACATGCCACCACTCTGTATCATGTGACTGAGGCTGCTTTTTTCTGCCGTAGTCGGGTTTCTCTCTCTCTCTCTCTCTCTCTCGCTCTCGCTCTCTCTCACACACACACACACACACACACACACACACACGGGTATCATCACACACTGAGAGCTTTGTCTCCATGACCCAAGCATCCTCCCTGTGTTCTGTTGCTGCTGGTTGTAGCTGTTGTTGTTCTCCAACCGATCTAGGCAGCATGAGTTGAATAGAGTATCATAAAGTATATATGGTTAGTATATTGGCTTTTAGATTAAAGGGTAGCCTAATGTGGGGTTTGATGGGTTTATAGTTGTGCAAGGTCTTAAAATTTACCTTGCAGTGGGCCTTGACATGACTTTTTTTGACTGACAACATGTCTGTTGGTTCAATCATTTTTTAATATTTTTTGTTACCATATATTGTTTTATTCATAATTTCTGTTCCTTAACAATCAGCAACTTGTTCCAATTTTTACAGCTAAAGCTTTTTTATACTAGTTTTGCTATTGTTCTGTGTGTATGTGTGGAAATGCACATGCTGTGCAGGGCAGAATGAGCAGCTTGGGATTCAGTGATGCCACATGTCAGTTTAGGGAAACACAGACATTTAAACTGTTTGGTGGAACGTGATGAAACCCCTGTCTCTGACCATCTGCCACGGGGCTTCCTGCTCTGCTCTGCAGTCTGGACACAAGGAAGAGAAAACGGTGGTGACCTGTTGAAAGGGCAGTGGTTCCTCTCCAGGTGGACGGCACATCACTGACGGCTTATTGACGGTTCACGACGGAGACGCGGCCACAGGGAAGCGCCGCATCTTTCACTGTCACTGCTGAAATTTGCAAGTCTGACAACCTATCTGAATTCCAAATGCTATAAAAGTCACATGCACAGAAAAATACTCATGCATGCAAAAATATACAATTGCATCTGAACACAAATGCATAAATATGCAAATCTGTTTTACTGGATGCTCCTGTGCAATTGGGCAACTTGTGGAAGGTGCTGTGGCTCTATAGCAGGGATTATGATTAATAGCAAAACTGTCAGTGGAGCAGATATGGCTGAGTGCCTGCGTATGAGATTATGTTCCACTCCATGAGGCTATGTCACACTAGCGGTAGATCTGGGTGGTGGTTCATGCCTACAAGCCACGTGTCATTTACATTTAATATGTGGACAGTCTCATGCTACGTTTTTAGAGTATTTAGAGGTACAAACATTGTGGACAGGTTGTCCATGATGCCACCTAAGCTTTAAAAGAAAAGAGGTTTTAGACATGAGTGTACACGAACTAATTTGTCAACATTATGACTTCTTTCAGAGGACATGCTGCTGTTCTAATTCCTCTCTATGTATACAGTATATGTCTTTTTCAGATTTCCCTCCTGCTCAGATCCATTCAGCCACACAGGTATTTAATAGCCCCCCCCCCCACACACACACACACACACACACCCCCACACACACACACCCAGAGGACGGTCGGGGGCCCCGGCTTCAGACTGGGCAGAGAACGGGTCAACTGAGGCCCAAAGCTGTAATTACACATGAACAGATGGACTCGCCTTCCTCGGTCCCTCCTTCCCTTAGACCTGCTACGGAGGCAGCGAGACGTGGTCACACTCCAAACACTGCACAGATAACTGACCACAGCAGATGTGCAGCAGGTGGGGGGGTTGCTGTCATGCAGCCGCCGTGGACTCCATCACTGAACCGGTAAAGCTGCATGGCTAAGCACCGTTGAGCTGAATGTCAAACAATACAAACACAAGTAGGTCCACGTTGTACATTGTGTTCCTCCCACACGAGACTCCAGCAGGAAACAGATTGGGAAACGCTTACGTTTTTAAGTTTTAGAGCACTAGTCGCTGCAGCCCCTGAAAAAGGTGTGCGGTGCAGTGTCATCGGCCTTATCTCTGAGTCTCTGTGTGAACTCCCAGGAGATAAAGATGAAGTAGGGTAGACGCTGGCTGCACTAGCCATGTCCTTTGTTCTCTCTTCAATGTAATGCAATTGATTTATGAGTAAGAAACACAGTAATGCCCATGCTGTGTTTGGCCAGAGGCAAACGCTATGAAAGGGATTTACAGCACAGCAGCTTTTAAATAAACATCATGCAATGTGGCCTAATTAGGGTCACGACGTCAGCAAACGGGGCTCAAACGTGCCGTCAGTTCAGGCCGTCTGCCTCAAATCTGAGAATGCGTGGTAGAGATGGGCTCTGTGTTTGAAAATGGAATAATCTGTCAAATCAAAGTGATGTACAGCATTTGCCATTGAGGAATCTGGTGACCGGCTCCTGGATGCAGGCACTTCCTTTTAATCATGAGCTGCAGAACGGGACTGTGTGCAGTCATCTGAGAACTACACCCAGATGGCTGTATCTCCAAATGAAATGAATGACTGTACGCAGTAAAAGACCTACAGTGTAGTACGATTGCGGTCAAACGCGTGCCTTAGAATACTATATCATTAAAATATACCTTAGTCTAGTATGAGGTCAAAAAAACACTGCTCTCAGTGTTTTTAATATATGCATTTGTAATGAATCCTCTACCGTATCTCAGTGCTTTATGTCTGAAAGGCCAGTGTTTCCCGGCTTCAGGACCTGAAACAACTTAAAAAAACGGATTCAGGTGGGGCTGTTCAGTGCGTCAGTGTTTGTGTTTGTGGTTTTCAGCAAAGTTTTTCTTGTAATTAGTTCTTAATTTTTTTTCTGGTCATGAAGTTCAAGTTCTATCAAACAAGAAAATGAAAAAAAACACAAACACTACACTCTTGTGATGTAGTAGCAACACATTCATCCCTTGGATGGAAGTTTCCAGGTGCAAATGCTGTGCGTGATGCAAAAGAAAATGTGTCTCGGTGTCTAGTTATGCATTTATTTTAGGCATAATAGATTATAATTTATATAGTTATAATTTATTTTAATTATAGTGTTATATGTAAATTGCTGTTCCAACAAGTCTCTTGAAAAGCAGGGATAACGGAATTTACTGAATGTTCATTTCACTTGTTTACGGTAATGATTCACAACTGTTTTCCCAGTATCATGTACCTGTATACAGTAAAAAGACCATATTTTCCTCCTGAATATATTATGCAGCTGCGTGAGCTTATTCACGTGCTTAAAATCATATTTAAGTGCTTAAATATGATATGCTTGATGCACTTTTGGTACTTGTTAGTAAGAAATCAGTCAGTTTGTAATTGAAAATTTGCTTGGACAAAATATGGAGTACAGTCAATGATGTGCATCTGTAATTCAACAATTAAAGCTCTAGTTTGGGATGTAGGAAAACTGGAATCAACTCCTATCAAGGGCGTTTGCTTCTGTGCTTGATTTATTATTATGATTATTAAAAACTGCATAGTGCACTAGTCAAAAATGTCATCAAAAAGTATGTGATGAAAAAAGAGTCATATTTGTTCAGAAAGGTGTCTTGGTACAGCATGAAACAGGCCGTACTGTACAGTATGATGTCCTTTTCCTGCTCTGTTGGTGCAGAGTTCTGGACATGCTACGGCTCGGCTACTCAGAGTCATGATTCACCTGAACGCCTCATCTGTCAGGGTCAAAGCGACGGCGCTGCAGTCCGACAGGCTGATCCAGGAGCAGCTGCAGAGGTCCCGCTTTGTGTCTCGCAGTAACCAGTACTAGATCGTGGTGCGTTGCTCAGTTCTCGCAGTAACCAGTACTACATCGTGGTGCATTGCACAGTACTCGCAGTAACCAGTACTCGCAGTAACCAGTACTACATCGTGGTGCGTTGCTCGGTACTCGCAGTAACCAGTACTTGATCGTGGTGCGTTGCTCAGTACTCGCAGTAACCAGTACTACATCGTGGTGCGTTGCTCGGTACTCGCAGTAACCAGTACTCGCAGTAACCAGTACTAGATCGTGGTGCGTTGCTCAGTACTCGCAGTAACCAGTACTCGCAGTAACCAGTACTAGATCGTGGTGCATTGTACAGTACTCGCAATAACCAGTACTACATCGTGGTGCGTTGCTCGGTACTCACAGTAACCAGTACTCGCAGTAACCAGTACTAGATTGTGGTGCGTTGCTCAGTACTCGCAGTAACCAGTACTAGATTGTGGTGCGTTGCTCGGTACTCGTAGTAACCAGTACTAGATTGTGGTGCGTTGCTCAGTACTCGCAGTAACCAGTACTAGATTGTGGTGCGTTGCTCAGTACTCGCAGTAACCAGTACTACATCGTGGTGCATTGCACAGTACTCGCAGTAACCAGTACTCGCAGTAACCAGTACTAGATCGTGGTGCGTTGCTCAGTACTCGCAGTAACCAGTACTACATCGTGGTGCATTGCACAGTACTCGCAGTAACCAGTACTCGCAGTAACCAGTACTAGATCGTGGTGCATTGTACAGTACTCGCAGTAACCAGTACTACATCGTGGTGCGTTGCTCGGTACTCACAGTAACCAGTACTCGCAGTAACCAGTACTAGATTGTGGTGCGTTGCCCGGTACTCGCAGTAACCAGTACTAGATTGTGGTGCGTTGCTCGGTACTCGTAGTAACCAGTACTAGATTGTGGTGCGTTGCTCAGTACTCGCAGTAACCAGTACTCGCAGTAACCAGTACTAGATTGTGGTGCGTTGCTCAGTACTCGCAGTAACCAGTACTAGATTGTGGTGCGTTGCCCAGTACTCGCAGTAACCAGTACTAGATTGTGGTGCGTTGCCCGGTACTCGCAGTAACCAGTACTAGATTGTGGTGCGTTGCCCAGTACTCACAGTAACCAGTACTCGCAGTAACCAGTACTAGATTGTGGTGCGTTGCTCGGTACTCGTAGTAACCAGTACTAGATTGTGGTGCGTTGCTCGGTACTCGTAGTAACCAGTACTAGATTGTGGTGCGTTGCTCAGTACTCGCAGTAACCAGTACTCGCAGTAACCAGTACTAGATTGTGGTGCGTTGCTCAGTACTCGCAGTAACCAGTACTAGATTGTGGTGCGTTGCTCAGTACTCGCAGTAACCAGTACTACATCGTGGTGCATTGCACAGTACTCGCAGTAACCAGTACTAGATCGTGGTGCGTTGCTCAGTACTCGCAGTAACCAGTACTACATCGTGGTGCATTGCACAGTACTCGCAGTAACCAGTACTCGCAGTAACCAGTACTAGATCGTGGTGCATTGTACAGTACTCGCAGTAACCAGTACTACATCGTGGTGCGTTGCTCGGTACTCACAGTAACCAGTACTCACAGTAACCAGTACTAGATTGTGTTGCGTTGCCCGGTACTCGCAGTAACCAGTACTAGATTGTGGTGCGTTGCTCGGTACTCGTAGTAACCAGTACTAGATTGTGGTGCGTTGCTCAGTACTCGCAGTAACCAGTACTCGCAGTAACCAGTACTAGATTGTGGTGCGTTGCTCAGTACTCGCAGTAACCAGTACTACATCGTGGTGCATTGCACAGTACTCGCAGTAACCAGTACTCGCAGTAACCAGTACTAGATCGTGGTGCGTTGCTCAGTACTCGCAGTAACCAGTACTACATCGTGGTGCATTGCACAGTACTCGCAGTAACCAGTACTCGCAGTAACCAGTACTAGATCGTGGTGCATTGTACAGTACTCGCAGTAACCAGTACTACATCGTGGTGCGTTGCTCGGTACTCACAGTAACCAGTACTCGCAGTAACCAGTACTAGATTGTGGTGCGTTGCCCGGTACTCGCAGTAACCAGTACTAGATTGTGGTGCGTTGCTCGGTACTCGTAGTAACCAGTACTAGATTGTGGTGCGTTGCTCAGTACTCGCAGTAACCAGTACTCGCAGTAACCAGTACTAGATTGTGGTGCGTTGCTCAGTACTCGCAGTAACCAGTACTCGCAGTAACCAGTACTAGATTGTGGTGCGTTGCTCAGTACTCGCAGTAACCAGTACTACATCGTGGTGCATTGCACAGTACTCGCAGTAACCAGTACTCGCAGTAACCAGTACTAGATCGTGGTGCATTGTACAGTACTCGCAGTAACCAGTACTACATCGTGGTGCGTTGCTCGGTACTCACAGTAACCAGTACTCGCAGTAACCAGTACTAGATTGTGGTGCGTTGCTCGGTACTCGTAGTAACCAGTACTAGATTGTGGTGCGTTGCTCAGTACTCGCAGTAACCAGTACTCGCAGTAACCAGTACTAGATTGTGGTGCGTTGCTCAGTACTCGCAGTAACCAGTACTAGATTGTGGTGCGTTGCCCGGTACTCGCAGTAACCAGTACTAGATTGTGGTGCGTTGCCCAGTACTCGCAGTAACCAGTACACACCAGCATCTTTAGCTCCAGTAGCTTTTCTGTAGCCTCTGTGTTTCCCTTTTGTTTAACGGTAGGTCTCCATGCGCCCACTGAGACACATTAGGCTGTAATTACCCACAGTCAGAGCGGCCGGGACTAGACTCACTGTGCACTTACACCCTAAAGTATTGGAGAATGACCCGAGTGACATATTACCCATTGAGTTTTTATGATTCTATCCCTCGGCTGGACACCACCACAATGGATTTAAATCAAGTAAAAGGTTTATTTATAATTCATCATTTAGGAAATGCTGTTAACAGAGAACCTACATTTACGGAGGTTTAAAGGCAGTTGGACAGTTGGTTAAAACGAACTTAATTGACCATCTGTTGTCCATTTTATTAGCTGATAAAAAGTCTGGACTTGACATCAGGTTCTCTGTTGGCAGTTGTTTGACTGAACCTGCCAAAATCGAGTCCCACGAGGTCTCAGCGGACGCGAAGGAGGCCATAATTAGGCTGAAAAAGGCATCAGTCTGTAAGAGGGAGTGGAAAAGCGTACAGAGGCGTTCAGGTCCCAACTCTGGGCTCAAATTATGAGAGACACTGAACCTGAACAGGAACATAAAGTGTCTGGAGCTCCTAAAAAGCAGGAGCTGAGAATCAGCTTTACTCTTTGCTTGGTTTCGTTCATGCTGCGTTTACAGGCCTCACTACAGTATGAGGGAGTTCAAAGGGGTCCGGCACCGGAGCAGCACATCCGCATGCAGGTCACACAATGCACCTCTCTAACAGCCTATGCTGTATATGATTCTCTAACACACAGTCTTGATGATTTATTAAAGCACTGGGCGCAGTAAAGGTGAAGCACAGCGCGAGTGAAGGAGAGCGAAGGGGAAGTCCGCCGGCAGATTGAGTGGGACACGCTGGAACTGAACATCTGGGAGCAACCTGCCTTCAAAGCCAGATAGCGAGTGCGAATCAAGCGATTAGCTGGCTTTTACGCCGCGCACCCACTCGGCCGTCCGTCGAGGCAGGTGGCGGTCGAGGGAGGCGGCTCATTGTTAACCTCCTCTGAGCCGCCTCCGGGGCCGGTGTCGGAGGCTCCGCGGTTTCACCTTGAAGCCTGAGGCGACAGGTGTTTGGAGTAAAGGAGCTCTGCTGATGATTTATTATAAACAAGCTGCTGGGGCTCCGCGGGTCGCATTCTTCATGGACGAGGAGAAACACTACATGGACTAGTTTGCATCTACAATATCTCTGTGCAGATCCTGTCTCAGCCTCTTCACCTCGTGTTCTAACTCACCAGAACGCTCTTTGGGCGGTGAGACGTGATCCATCTATGCTCAGAAAGGCTCATTTTAGATGCAGTCATCAACCCCCAACAGATCTGCTGCTGTTGGACTTAATGTCTCCATCCAAACCTTTACACTGTGGGGTGTTGCATTCCCTTAAAATGTAATTGCTTAAATTAATGCAACACAGATGAGCAGATAAATCACACATCCCAACTGAATTTGCGGTTGAGAGCCAGCTGTTTTCATTGCGCCCTGAGGAGAGTAAGTTTGGCGCCTGACGCTGGGTTCCGTGTTGTTCTTGCGTTACGTGATGACACAGACCCAATCGTCCTGCACCGTGGGCCGATCACACTGGCGCAGACCTGCCTTATCTCACACGCACCTTCCTCCCTCCCGCTCCCTGGGCTCCTCCTCCTCCTCCTCACCAGCACCGGGCTCCCATTCTTCACACAAACAGTAATCACACCTACATATCAGCAGTGATAAATCTTTAACCACATATGCCGGCTCGAGGTGCTAATGATGAATTATAATCAGTATTGTTTGCTATGAAAGTCATAAAATATTTAAAAACAAGAATAATATCTAACATTCATATGCACACGTCCTATAGGAACATTTATCATCCTAGGATCTTGCTGAATACGTGTGAAAGACTATTTCCCTGCTTGTGATCTTGTGTTGCTCTGCATTGAGTAGGACATGGATAACACCCTCCTTCACAGTGCAGTATCCATTACAGAGCAGTTTAATTTGTGTTTCTGTGCTGTGTCACTAAATAAGAATAGTCAGATATACAGACATATTTGTGCTGAGCCTTATTATCATATTGCATAAGGCATTCATAAATTCCCAGAGCCTAACACTTTGAATCTTGCATCATCTTTTCCCAGAGCTGAGCTCCATCAATCTTTCCTCACAGAAGCGACAGCCGTCCGCTGAAGGACACAGAGTCCAGGTTGGTGTCTGCTAATCACACTCCACAGCTGCCTGTATCATCACACAGCAGCAGAGTCCATCACCCGAGCAAAACACATCCTCGTTTATAGACGTTTTCCTGCTTTTTTTGTTCCTTCATGTGCTGGATTTCAGGTTTGACATAGCATTTTAAATCATCAGATATGATCAGCACACACACAGGCCTCTTCTAACCATGAATTACACCGTCCAGCTCATCACACAGACCCTAATTTGCTTGTCCTTTGGAATGTGAACAGATGATGACTAAGAATTCCTGGAGGAGTTGACAGTATGCAAATAAGAGGTCAAGGTTGCTGAAGTCACACTCCATATAATTCTGCATCTTGGGCGCTTTACAGTGGGATGAGTCAGGTGAGCGTGGCTCCGGTGCCTTTCTTCTGGGAACACGAGGGAGACTCTGCTTTCTCTGCTCGCTTGGCTCGTTTCTGCATCCTTTGGTCTTTTGACACTGTGGGTTTTGCGGTTAATGGTGAGAAACAGGCTAATGAGAATGGCAGAAACTCTCTCAGGACAAATACAAACTCAGGAGGAGCAAAAGTCTGGAGCAGCTGGGATTGTTTTCATAATGATGCAACTTCTTGCAACTGCTTTTACTGTTTTAGTAATGCCACTGTATACGTTTGACATTAACACGTTTTAATAGCTAAAGTTTAGAGCATTTTGCAGTTGGTGAAAATATAAATGATAACATCCATGCTATTCAATTATACAATTCTTCATAAAGGTTCTGTCATATATTACATGTATTTGTATTATTCCCATATTTCATGGCCTTCACTGTTCTAATGTGGCTACAGTGTGTTGAAGGTGTCTGTAGTGAACCAACACAGGCCTGAATCATCTGACTATGACTGCATCTGTGCAGATAACGCATGCTTTCTCCAGCATGTGTCAGAAGATTACGTCAGGGCTGTTCTCCCTTCTTTAAACACGCAGCTCAAAAAAACGCACTTCTTCTGAACACAATCTTTAAAATGCCACGTCGTCAAAGCGGAGCCTGACATTTTAGGACCAAACACTTCTTTCCAATTGACTTGAGTCCACTTTATAAAATTTAAAAAGGGGAAAAAAAGTTTTATTTTAAATTGAGATTTAAAGTTGGTTGTGACTAGCGAACAATGCACAATAAAATGCTCCCACACAGTTTCCGCGCAAAACAAGGCGAACGCCACTAGTCTGCTATATTTTGGGTTTTTCTCACATTAAACTCCCACTGACTGCCGTCTGCTGAGCCACTTCATGCCTGAGTGTCAGCAAGCAGCCAAGATAAACCTGATAAAGCTAAACACAGCATTATCAGTGTTACAATGAAGACTGGGCGTGAACACGTAGCCAGCGAACAAACGGGAAGTGATGAACGTGCCTTCTCCTTTTCTGCCTCAAGCTGCTGAGCTGCGTCACCTGCCCTCAGACACCAATGAAGGACTACTGTCAGTGTAAATCTGCTTGATGGTCAAAAGGAAAAAAAAGCATAGAAGAAGAAGGACGTGAGCTTACCAGACACCTGCAGGTGGACGTCTTTGTTGTTGCTGCTGCATTGTGGGTAATATAGGCAAAAGAGAGCACAAAGGGTGAGAAGAGGCTTCCTCTGCCTCCTCTGTACTGGTTCCCACGGTTTTATACCTGTCACTGCGAGCCACTGTGAGACCAGCTGACATTTTAAATATGATGGTTACACTTGAATTTAGTAACGGTTGTTCAGAATGACCCAGATATTTGAACACATTTGCACATACTTTATGCACACGGAAGAAAAGTAGACTTTTATACAATATCTCACTAAATATATTTACATGACATACAATTCGCCATCAGTGCAATACATAGGAATGTTGCATATTTACCAAATGTTAGACTCTTTCCTTCATGAAGAAAAATAATTCCAGTGACAGAAGCTGATATAACTAATATAAAGTAACGTGGAACTTTTCTATTGGTTACCAGCTTCACAGGAAATAAAAAAAATAAAATTTTAGTACCACCCTATCAACAATCAAATATTAAGCATTGAAAAAGTAATAGATCACATGTACATATATATCTTCATACATATAATGGATTGCTTTTGTACAAATATTTTATATAACTTTGGCAGTTTCTCAGGAACAAAGTTATCGGAAAATATGAAACAATATCAAACTGTCAGCAATGTCATGTAAGCTTGCCTTCCAAAGCTCATGTTCACAGTGGTCATTCAGAAAGGCTGGAAGCCGAGAGCCGAAAAAAAAGGAACCCAAAGCCAAAGAAAAAGAGAACATTTCCATCCTTTCTGCCAAGACTGTTAGCACTGGAGGCCGTCGTCATTGTTGTCATGGTTATAAAATTACAAACACCTATGAAGGTTTACGTAGCAGTCATCGCCATTTAAGAAAACATGGTCTATTTTCAGGTCGACTTAAAATACAAACAGTTTCAAGGCAAGGGACAGGACCCTGCTTGGTGGTCACTGTGGAATCATGGGAGAGACGTGACTGAGAAGAGGACATGCACAACAGTGCTGTGTGGAAGAACGTGAAGCCAAAAAACAGGGGTGCAAACCGAAAAGACGCAGCAACAATCGAAACGCCACACGGTCAGAAAATGACTCACACCGGACAAAATAATCTAGCAAATTGGAAACATACTAAGTTCACCATATTTCATTTACGTTAGTTTTGTTCTTTTTTCACTGGTTTGGCACTTTATTGGAACAAATCTCTGTTCAAAAAGACTAAATGTTGTTGTACAAAAGGTATCCCATGTCTTGTTAACATAACTCGTAGAATATAGTACTTAATAGTAAGCATACGGTAAGTAAACACTTTTACATACTGTAGTTTTAAAATGAACATTCCAACAGATGTTTTACGCACATGCACAAAAACAAACAAACAAACACAACTCTCTCTCTTTCTCTGACTTTCTCGCCTCACCAGATCTGGGCCAATTCCTCTTCTCTTTGGACAATCTCATTCACCAACCTTTATTCTGAAAGGACGACTGCTGCCACTGCTCTGCTCCCCTCTCTGGCTTAAGACAACAAAGCGCTCGCCTTCGCGCCGCATTACGACACTTCCTCTGCCGAGCGCGTGTCCGTCTTGAGACGCACAAACTCCTTGGCCACCTCGTCGTGGGTCCGTTGAGAGAGTATCCTCATGATGGTGAGGCCCGTTTCGTCCATGGAGACGCTCCTCACCAGGGGGTAGCAGGCCGAGCAGCTGCCCTTGTCCGCCAGCTCCCGCAGCTGGATGACCGTCATGCCGATGATGCGGTCCTCGCGGGCAAAGCAGTAGTCCTTCACCGAGACGTGCAGCTCGTAGGCCTCCGGACCGTGTTCGTTGCTTAGAACACTGGAAACACAAGGGAGGGACACAGAAGGAAACCGCCGTTTGTAGACTGTCATTCAGCAGGATCGTGACACCAAAGCCGATTGGCCTTTGCTCCTGTTAGTATGCGACGAAGCCGTGGCTACTCACTACTGGAATGTTTCATTGTATTTTGGCGACCAGTTGTTGTTCTTGGTCTTGGTGCTGAATTTGCGCTTCTTGTCAGCCAGGTGTGGTCCCACAGCGTTGACCTCTACAAACGGACGGAACATAGCGTTGGTCTGCCAGATGAGGTTGTTCACTGCAATCACTGCGAAAGGAAGAGCAGACAAGAGTCAGTCAAGTCACAGACCTAAGGCAGAAAGAGAATCGCTACTTAAGAAACCATGTTTTGTATGCATGCATTTATCTTATTTCCATGGTAACATACATCTTATTGGTGTGAATACATCTGAATAGAAATCTGAATAGAAATGACCAAAAGCAGCTCTGCACAGAGAAAAAGCTCACCCTTCACGCTGACTTTGTGCTCTCCGGTGCCAGGGTGAGAGATGAGATTCACTTGCATCGACACCTCCCCCACTGATCCGTTTGATGACTGACCTGGACACACACCAAAACAGCAACAGGAGAATTGGAAAGAGGCAAAGTGAATATCAGAGAGAAGAGAGGGGCGGTGGAAAGAAAGACAGGCAGAGAAATGGGGGAGCTCAGGAAACAGAAATAAGAGCGAGGGAGAGGATTAAAGGACGAGATCCAACACTGTGGGTGCAGCTCTTTTGTAGAAGACATCCAAATCTAAAAACAGTGCGCAGTATAAATGCGTGTCAAAGCTAAAAACAACAAAACCCAGTGGAAAAACACAAGCGGAGTAGACTTGATTTAATCCCAAAGGCAGCCCAGCACTGTGAAGGTTTGCTCCACATTTAGGCCAAGCAGGAAATAAGAAACACAAGATAATGCCTGGATTGAAGGACGCTGAAAGAGGCAGATGGTGTGAAGGGATGCACTAAATGAACAGTCTTATATAAGAGGACGTATACGTCATCGAACTGTGCTGAACTCCACACAAATACAATGGAAACGCTTGATTTCACAACACGAGGAGCTAAAATGAAACACTCTATGAAGGAAGAAACGTCAGGGTCCGAGTTTCAAGCACAGGAAACTTCAACCAGCTGAGCACGTGTCCCATTCACACGGTGCAGGGAGCCTGGTCCACTCCAGCTGCCGCGTGTGACGCCCGGTCCAAACAAACAGATGTTGAACACCGCAGGGCAAGTGCCTGAGTGCCTGATGAAGAGGCTTCCTGATCCAATAGCCAATCAATATGTGTCAGACGTGCAGTGCCCATTATAGCTGGTAATAAAGAAACAAGCGCGTGATTTATTGTAACGATGCCCTGAGAGGACGGGGGACGCTCAAAACCTCCCTGCTGCACAATTAAGCCCTGGACTGTGTGAAATTAGCACAGCAATGCCACAGTACATTTACTTCAGACAACGCCTGAAATAAAACAACAAAAAAGTCTGTATGTTTCCTCACGGACGTCAGAGGAGAGTCTGCCAGCTTCTGCATGTGTGGCTTGATGAATAAAGGGCAGATGAGGAAAAGGAACATGCTAGTGGCAGCGAGGAGGGTCGGCAGGCTGACGTTTGGTAGCACTGCTCCACCGAGAGGCCTGAAACGGCTCGACAAGCTCAGCCCGCTCCAGAACCAGCACGCGCCCGCTTCGGGAACCAGCACGCGCCCGCTCCAGAATTGGCACGCGGCCCGCTCCAAAACCAACCCGCGCATGCTACAGAACCAACCCGTGCCCGCTCCAAAACCAACCCGTGCATGCTACAGAACCAACCCGTGCCCGCTCCAGAACCAACGCGTGGCCCGCTCCAAAACCAACCCGCGCATGCTACAGAACCAACCCGTGCCCGCTCCAGAACCAACGCGTGGCCCGCTCCAAAACCAACCCGCGCCCGCTCCAGAACCCGCACGCGCCCGCTCCAGAACCAACGCGTGGCCCGCTCCAAAACCAACCCGCGGTCAAGTGTGTCGGAACATTCAATGAAACCCGTCCACTGCGCTGCATCAAGCATCAGCACGTCCCCACGCCGTTCACAGCCACCTCACCACCGCCATCACATTAGAGCCTGAGATGGAAGGAGACAACACGAGGGGGGAGGGGGTGGAATTTGGAGGGAAGGGAAGAGGAGAAACACGTCTTAAAATAGCACGGCGGGGAGCACGGTGCGTCCGTGCCCATATGCACCACATCCACTGACAGCGGTGCTGGTCGGGCCCACTGGCCGCTCCGCTCCGCTCCTCTCCTGCCGCCTGCACGTGCAGCGTTCTGCAAGGCTGAACACACTGAGGCTAGCGGGAGCTTTAAAGCTTCAATGCCCCTCTGGGCTGAAATCCCTCTCGAATCTCTCCGGACACCTGGAGGCGTTTCTGCCTTGTTACAGAGCGAGACGGGAAAAAAAGTTCCGTATAGAGACAGATGAGCGAGACAACACATAAAAGTGGGTCAGTGATGATGGAGAGAGAGGAGGAGACAGAGCGCAAGTGGGAATTTGCAGACTTACACGACACATCTATAAAAAAATATGATAATTCTTATAAATTTGCCATGATGGTATCTTGATGTGTCTCTAATAAGAAAAGAAAAGGGGGAAGCAGCATGAGAGCATTCCAGCCCTTCAGGGTATTTGTTAAAGAGGCCTCTGATAACTAAGCCTCTTAGTTTTTTTAATGTAAACAGTGAAGAGACTAATGACTTGTACAGTATGGCGATATGTGCAATGACTATGATGTCCCCTGTTCACACAAAAGGTGAGGCCATGAATCCTGTGTCAGAGAAGCCTGCACACCTCTGCTCATGTCAAAACAAATTAGAACCATGTTCAACATTTAAAAATATATTTCAGAATAATGCGAAATTGTGAAGATTTGAAGATTAAGGATTAAACTGTGAACATCTGCAACACAATTGACTGTGCATAAAACACCTCGCTGCTAACGCTTATTACTGAGTGTAACCGGACACAGTATGTTTAGCACACGGTGCCGGAGCGAAGTGCTAACGTGCTGTTGTACATTTGTTTTCACAGTCTGTGCTTTTTCACACCTCTCTGGACGATTCCACTATCTAAGCATCTTTTTGTACCGTTTCTTGCTTCGTAGCAAATTTCCTTCTGCCCTGAAGGTAGTCTTCATGTGAGACAACACACGGCCCGAACTGCGAGCGTGTGAAACGCAGCGTTTGTACTATCAGTCCTTACCTTGAGAGGTTTGGGTGCATATATATTTCTTTATCAAGGCATCTGTAGGTTGAGTGTAAAGGCTAAGAGCATATTTGAGGGACTTCATATCGGGGCTCTTTTCAAGGAATGTTTTCTTCAGCCCGTTTCCTCCAGCATGGAAATATTGCTGCAAAAGAAAAAGACACTTTATAGTTGTTCATGACAAAATGAATGTAAAATCAGAGTGTCTAGTATGTGCTGAGAAGCAGCATGGGAGTGGCAGTAGGAGACGAGGGAGACAGCACTTCTCTAGCTAATTACCACGCACTTAAGATTGTAACCAATGCTCCCATGGTTAATGCACATTAGTGCTGATAAGTCTAATAGGACAGACAAAGCTTTGCTGTTTCCAGACTGTCACCACTCTCACATACTGGATGCAGGATAGTGGAGCAGATGCTGCTGACTTGGATGACCACGAGTGATATATAAAGGTTTAACAGCTGGGTCTCTATTCCTAAACCCTTTATTTTTGGTGCTTCTGTACCTTTATGCATCTTTGTTGTCTTCTCTACAAAACACTGGTAACACAACCCACACACGCTGTCTTCATCAGATGCAGACACTCTTCCAGCAGAGAGGCTATTGGTAAATATGTTTTGACTGGTGTCAGGTCAGTACTTGGCATTGACTTGATACAGTGTGATGCACTGTGCCTCATCAATGACTCATGACTCATCACAAAATAATGACTGACATGTGCCTAGCATGAACTATACATAGCCTGGTACCGGGTGAGTCACGGGTGGTGCTTATCAAGGGGAGGAAAACAAAGCAGCACACAGACAGTGTGAGCAATAGTACTGGTGAGCTACACTGCTGGTCTAATTATCAGCCCTGCCTCTGGTTCAATGGAATGTTTCTCATGTTTTACCTGGAATGGAACTTTGTCTTAGGAACAACTAGTGATGTGAGTGTTTATATTTGTATAATTCTGCACATCACCGGATAAAAATGTGATTTATTCTACTTACGTCAATGCAGAAGTAAGTGAAAAAGACGCAATAGCTCCCTTTAATCAACGGCACATTAGGTTAGAGATTATACAACATTAACAAGCATTCCAGTGGAGCTGATGTGTGTGTGTGACCTCGTCTGTGAGCATTTATCCTTTATCCCATCCATTAGTTTGGTTCAAAGTTCAGCCTGGATAAAATATTTTAGGTGGGATAATCCCTAAAATGCAAGCATGACCAAATGTACAGTAAGTTGAACATGGTTATTAAGCAAGCAAACCTATAAGCAGCACATTTATATCATATGTATCAGGCTTTTACCCACAACAATCACACCAGCAGGACAGGACTCCAACCTGCAGCTAGTCACGTACTGTATGTTCTGATGTGGATTAACGTTATTTATTTAAATTAGCTGTTAAACATCAAATATACTTTGTACAGTAGCATATTGTGCTGTATTTTGATGCGTCTGTCACATTTTTATTCTAGGTTTAAACTCTTGTGGCTGCAGTTTGATGAAGCACTTTGCGAGGCGACGGCCAATCCTCCTAAGGCACCGCTCATCGATGTTAATTGACTGCTCTCATTGGAATACTGATGAAAAGAATTCCAGTGACATGACTGATGTCAACCTGCGGGAAGTTTCCTGGGAGACAGCAGAATCAATTAGCTTTTTTCGGCACTTTATGATGCAGTTTTCTCCCAGTGGCGCCTCGCCATAACTCCTATCCCTGTAGATCCGAGGCTCAGGCTTGAAATAGTCTCAGTGCTGCATATTACAGTGAGGGGTGAGGGGCATGTTTCCTTATTTTGGATATTAATTAGATGGGCCTTGGCCTACACGTGTGATCTTATTAGTCTTCTTGAAGCTATTTTACACCTAAACAGCAACCTGGCTCATGGAGTGTATGTTTTCTAATGCGCCAGGTAGCTGAATATTTCATTTTGGAGAAGTCAAACCAAACAAGGACTGGGGTTCTTTTCATGCACATCCCTGCTTCTGCTGTGCCTTCTTTAGCTCTGCTGTCGTCAGCCATCCAACGTTTGCTGTACAGGATAATCAAGACAAACTCACCTTGATGGTAGGAAGCACAAGGTCCATGGCTGCACATTGGCGTGGAGTCAAACTTCTGGCTTCCTCTCGAATTACATGCTCCTGGAGGAATAACAGATGAAGTCAAGCATTCTGCCAAAACAGCAGCACAAGTCACATTCAAGTACTTTGAATTTAAGGACATGCCTTAAGGATATTGGTAAAGAACATCAGCTCAACCAAGGCATTAACACCTGAACGTTTACTGTTCACTAAATTGCAGTAGTTATTTAACATTTTCATAACTGTCTAATCTTTAATAACAATAGGTTTTTGTGGGTTGTATGTTTGAGTAAAACATTCTGGCAGTGCCAAACTTTATTTCTCAATTGTGTTTCAGGTAACACATGCAAATGTAGCTACAGATTTTAGAAAACAAGTACCAAAATCTCTGTCTATCTGGAGACAAGGAGCCTCAAAGGTTCGGCTGCCCTGAAATAACCACGGCTTTCTGAAAGTCAAGGGCACGAGTGTGAATCTGTGCCTGTTACTTGTTAAATGAAAACAACAGCCCAAACCACATTCACAATGTCAGCATGGGAATATTTTGAAAGACATTCAAGTCATATAACACTACCATACAATACAGATCAGACAATGAACTTGAGTAAAAAGAAAATAACTCTAATACAGTAATAAAGTCATAATAGGAAGGAGATGCTTTAATGCTTTGGAGGAACGAGAACACGCCCATCTGTGCACTGATGTACTGTACAGAACCCAGATGTTGCCTCAAAGGAAATCCAACACAAATACGCCAGCAAGTAAACACAGAGAGTTTGCCTCCCCTGTATGACTCAGAGCTGGAACACCTCTCTGAGGTACTGTCACACCGCCGTTGTTAGTAAAACCACAGTTTAACCACTGATCCATTCCAGTGCTTCGCTACACACAGCTCAAGGGATTAAACATCCTCTGGTCACGTCAGCAATTAGACACCAGCCTGGTTGTGTTGCACTGAGCTGTACTGCACAATACCAAAGCCTACAGCAGCTTACGTGACTCTGCTGCATTACATAATTTATTTATCCACAAATACACAGTTTTCCCTTTTTTGGCATGAACACGTTTAAGTGGTGGGCTTTGCAGTGTTCTCCGCGGTTTGATCCAAACCTTACCTTCAGCTTGGACAGCTGTCCCAAGTCCTTGGCAGCACTGAAGATCATCTGAGCTCCTTGCTGATGGACAAGCAGAGGTTTTTCAAAAATGTCAGAGCAGACTTCACAAGAATAATGGAGCGAGAGACACAAACAAGATGAAGGGGACAAATCTAAAACTGAAACAGTTTCTGCTAAAGTTCTCTGAGCAAAAGAAACTGCGAAGTTACAAAACTAAAGAATATATAAATGGGATATTACTGAGGTGAAAACTGTTAACTGGTCTTTTCCACAAAGTATTAAACTAAAATATCTGTGTGAACATTTAGTGATGCCATGTTTCCTTTGCTCTACAGAAGTTTGCGTTATACGGCAACAGAGAAACGCTGAACAGATGGAGGAAACCAGGATGAGACAGGTGGACAAGAGGAGGGAGATGGATGGAGGAGGACGACACGCCGGGAGATGACAAGAGTAACATAAAAGGGAAGGAGACACCTAATTGATCAAACTCACACTCTGGTCACTCAGCGGAGGCAGAACAACTGTTCTCTCGATGGTATTCAGCACGATTTTCCATAGCTCTTTGAGGACTCGCTTCAGCACTGTCTTCTCACAAATTTTGGCAAATAACATCAAACTGCAAAGTGGCAGAACAACGGCACTTGTCAGGTCAGCGTTTGAAATGTGCGTCTCAAAGACAGCGAACCGGGATGAAGGCTCCAAGTCGTTTTGTCTTCATAAATAATATGAATAGGTTAAGACAGACACCTGTGATTCATGAAATACACACAGCGGCTTTATGTTTTAATCCTGCCCTATTGTGCCAGCATGGTCTCAGAGACAGGAGGAAGGATTTGGCATTTCCATATCATTAAGAGGATTCCCAGTAATACCCCATTGGCCTCAATGTTGCTTTGACAAATAGTTGCAAGTGATTCCCAGAGCTCAGCTGAACAGCATTATCACTGAGTTTCCTTCAAGAATATCGAGGAAATGCAAATACCCTCATAAGATAAATAGCTGCCTACTGGACAAAAACGCTTGTTTAAGGGTAAATTTGAACCTTGACTCAGCAAACACCCACTTTTTATCTAGAAGGTCCATGAGGGGCCGGAGGACAGTCTCGGCGTCCATGGCAGCGTTGCTCCCTTTGGCCGGACCCTTCATCTGGACCAGCTCCTGGTTCATCTGCTTCACGCAGTCCTCAATCACAGGCTTGAAACTGGGTGAGGGGGAAACACAGCGGTTCCTTAAACCTTTTCTACAGAATGCCTATTTTTGGCTGCGCCAAACGTGAAGAGGCGCTCGCTCGCACCTGCTGCTTCTATTTGTTTGGTGAAAAGGTGTTGGGAACCGGGGGGGTCTTTTGTTAAGCTGCAATGTTTAGCATCTTGCTGTGTTCGCAAAGCACAGAGCACAGCGAGTACTTGAGTCAGGCGCCGTATTTATCCATCAATAACTAAGTGTCTGATGGCACAGTTTCATAGGAAAAACAAGAGATAAACCATGAATACAACCTCACACGGGCTGTCGCTCACCTTGAGCCGAAGACTCCGCTGAGCTCATCCAGTACCGTGTTGAGTTTATTCTGCAGCTCCTTTAGAAGATCACTGGCCTCTGCATCCAGCTGTCAATGGAAGACAGACAGTTAGCACATCATTAGGCTACACACACTAGCCCACACTAGACTAGAGCTCTGTAACTCTGGAGGACTTCAGCTTGGGTGGGAGTTTCTGGGGACATGACAGGCACAGCGGAGAGTAACCTGTCTTAGTGGTGGCCTCCCACGCCTTTCTGCCGCCATCTGTGCCGAGTGAAAGCCTGCATACCAATAGAGGGCCCACCTGCGAGCGATGCAATGGTTACTGCTTACCGGAACGTGATATGGTGTCAGCGCAGAAGCACCCAGCGCTTGTTCCCTCAGAATGGAACATGTTTGTGCTACTTACTACGTACAGTAAGTTAATGTAGTGAGAGTTTGCTGTGGGGCATTTAGAGCTTAAGGAGCAACGCTTGCTGTCATAAATACATAGACTTTGTATCTACACACAGATATTTGCACATGGAAATCTTCCTGACAGACTTCGGACTCGTTCATACAGTAAAAGGAAGATTCACAGCGGTTATGTACTCATGCAGAGCCTGATATGCATGTGCATGTAATGGATGTACAGATGTGGCCATGTTCGTGTTCATCTGTGGTTTTTGAACGTTCCCCTATGAAAATGCACGGATGGATACGTGTGCTGCGTCCGCGTTAGCGCGACCGTGTGTGCCGATAAATGCACATGCGAGTGCATCCGTTTGTCTCCGGGCTTATGAATTATGTCCACCATGTACAAATGTCCAAATATTGATGTTCTGGATGGGGGGTGGAGAACACAGGCCACCGAGGCGCAGTGCCTGAAATGGATGTGTGAAGCCAGGCACGGCACCGCATGCATGGCAGATTGTCACATTAGACCAGATAAGCTTTAGCCATCTCAGCATTCTAATGGCGGACGGCTCAGCTGGGAAGTGGATGAGTAAACTAAACCTTTTATAGGCGTCATTATGCTGCAGAACGTCCCATTGCAACACGGAAGGGACAGATTTATGTGTGTGCACAACGGGCTCACTCGTGCACACGTTCATGCTTGACTCAAAGTGACCGCAGATGGAAGATTGTTCTGTCACAGCGAAAATTGCCCACACAGGTTAGAGGTGTTATTTTACTCTATGAGAAATGGATAAAGTCTTTAAGTCTTTTCAGGTGATAACAGGAACATACTGTACTTTGGTCTTTTATCACTTGCCTCTGGCCTGAGGAGAGGTTTTATACTGGGCTTTAATCTGTATCCTGGCAGCCTCAGAAATTGAGAATCTGTAAGTCTCAGTCTTTATAAGAACAATGTATCTTAGAGAGACTGTTAACAAAGGGAATTCATCCTGCGTTTTGATAAACTCAGGCACATGTCACATAAGAGGACCTGATGCCCCACATGTCTACTTGATGCCTGCAACTATGTCAAAAGACCTTCAAGGGAGTTGACAGACATTTCACTAATATTTATATAAAAGATCTTTTACAATCTCAATTAAAAGATGAGACATAAATCTAAGACTATAATGATGATTAAATGCTGTGTCTAATGATTTGATGAGTCAGAAAGTTGTTTAAGCCTCCAAAAAACCTAGAAACTCTGCTACATGCACTGCACTTAGCCTTTCCTGACATTGTTGATTACTGCAATTAGGCTTAAAAGAAAAGAAACCATTGATTTCCTAATCTCAGAAGCAACTGGCGCCATAATACTGTAGCTCTTTTCACACCACTGACTGGCAGCTCCCTGCAGAGAGAGCAAACTCTCCCCTGGCGAACGGCCTATCAACTGCAGCCCAGCTCTGCTTCCATTTGCCTGTTTCAACAATATAATATCTGTCCACTGGCAGGCTGTTACAGCGCGGTTTGTCCTGACCACTGCCTAGAAATGAAGGTTTAATTGCCATGTCCAGAGTCAGAAAAGCAACAGAGCAACACCCAAAATAAAAGCTTGTATCATTTTGAGGAGATCAGTTCCATGATTCAACAAATGTGGGCACTGTAGGAGATTATTGCTAATCTCTATTATTGGTAATGCTATGATAACAGCGCTTGGTAATTACATTGACTCTCTGGGAGTTAATTGCTGATAGGGAGCTATTTTATACATGCTACTGTGCAGACAGGAAACAAATGGAAACGTTCACCTGAAAAACACTTTAACTAAATAATTATCATTCAAGAGAGTTTACGTAACTTTTTGAGTATATACTTGATCCAATAACAGTCAGATTTCCGTTTGACTTGACTTGCATGTAATTACTCTACAAACAAAGGTGATCTAAGAAGTTAGCAGCACTTCACCTGAGGGCACAGCTGGAGGGATTTATAGGTGTTTGAGAAGCTCATTAGAAATGATATGAAGATTCTTCTGTGAAGCAGCCTAAGGGGTGGATAAAGACGATCAAAGCCGCCGGCAGCAGGCTCTGGCTCTGCTCTTTGCATAAGGTAACAACAGACTGAAATAAATGTTGCACTTCGAAATTAGCCACGGTTAGAAAGGGGCCGATAGGAAAGAAGACAGCTAAAAATAAAGATGAGATCGAGTGGGCTGAGCCACTGTCTGCAGAGCGCCGGGGATGGCGAGCTCGAGCAGCCTGTCCAGAGGGGTGATGGGTAATTCAGATTCCGTATGCTCTGTGGCACATGCTGCTGGAGGGGTCGGGGCGGTGGAGTGGGGTGAGAAGCATAGGAGCGTGAGGGGTGGCAGGGAGGCACGGGGGAGGGGGCGTGCGTTTTCGTATCATTTGGTAAATGGTGGGAAGGGGTGCTGACGAGTCCTAAATCACACACCTTACAGAAGGACACAACCCCCTCCTCCTGGAGACAGAGAGAGAAGGAGCACAGAGAGGAAACGGGGGAAGTAGAAGACACAACGAAGGAGACAAAAACGCAAAGCAAGACAGGCGTTAGATACTGAAGAGAGACATGCATGTACGTAAGTAACAAGAAGCAGCGGCGGCTGCTTCCCGGTTCAGACTGAAAGACTGACAGGTCCACGGTGGTACAAACCAACACAGATTTTTAACAGAGGGGATTAGACGCTTGTTAGTGGTGATGGGGTACAAAGGAACCCGAGAGGTGAGAGTAGCAAACTGAAATACATGACAGATTAGTCTAAAACACGGTGAAGCACAGAAGAGTACAGAACTGAGGGAAGGATGAGAGCACGTCCCGGTCGGGGGCAAATTCACTTTCACTTTAAAGAAATGTCATGGGGAATGACCATTTACATAATCATGACACAGCATTTATTCCATGGCAGAGTGATGATCTGAGGACATACAGAAGTCTAAAGCCTCCGCATTAACCTGCTAAAGTGTCCTTTAATGAGAAACCGAAGCCCTGCAGCAATCATGCCAATGCCAGGCTGTAAAATACACTGTTCCCTATGGGATGAGAACTCTTCATTGACTTGGTTGAACACAGCAGACACACAAACACAGACCTGTTTGCCTCCCATGGACTCAAACATCTTCTCCAGTTGAACACGGAGCTGCTGGATGTTGTTGAGGATAATGCAGGGCTGTGGGAGAACAGGGGTAATTAGACCAGACTGTCCAGTGCTCTGATAGTTAACATAGCCAAAAACACAGCGCATTAATAGTTTATACACAGGTTTGTCACTAATGCACAACATCAGAAATGGCAAAAAGATGACAACAGCAAAATCCATCAGGGCTGATTTCCTGACATATCCTTCCTGACAAAGAGACAAGGCTGCTGCGCGGCAGCGACGGCGACAGCGGCGAAATGCAATACATTCAGAATTACACCGGGGAGAGAAACGCCGGCACTGAATGTGTCAGGCGCTATCGATTGTGGGCTGTACAACAGGTTTAGCAGATGACAGATAATCTTCAGACCGCTTTTTTTATGGACACTATAATTTTTGAGCCAATCACATGAACATCAAATGAACATTATTTGCTTCAAACCACAACTGGCAAAAACACGGCGCCCGAAACGATGTCATGGTGATGTGGTAGTGTAAAATAATACGCCTGCTTCCCACAGGGGACGAGTTAATGGTGCCTTGAATGTGAGAAGCAGCCAGTGGTGTCTCTGCAGCCGTAAGCAGGACAATGAGATGTTGGAGCTTAGTTCTAAACCTAAATAAAGGCAGTGGCTACTTTACAGAGCTGCATACATATTAAAAATTAGTGTATCATCGTGATGTGTTTTGTCAAACTGTTCATCTTAATGTAATATATTAAAAACTTCTACCTCTAGTATTTTTTGGAAATCTTTTAAAGCAACTCTTGCTCACTTTAAATTGCTGTTTTCGTTTGTTAGGAACAATAAACAGACATGCAGTGCTAACGCTCTTGGTAAAGACAGCTATGAAATCTCATGATGTATACTGTATGTCATAGTTTTTCAAATTTGATTAGATCAATGTGATGAGAAGTTGCCACTGTATTACATAATCCGCCCCAGGGTTTCTTTGTCACATCATTCCTCTTTGTTGCTTCAATCCGGTCTTGAGTAAATGTGTTTCAGGTTTTCTCTTGACATCTGTATTGAGCTTGTCAGCTGTATAAAAAAAACACCTGCCTCTTGTGCTGCCTCCTTTAGAGTTATCTCACACTTCAACTCCAAAGACCAGTGTGGATAATTAGGCCACTGACAAGGCTCTGTATTTAGTCATCTGTCACATTAAAGAATGGACACAGAGCCCAGAAAATAACAATGACTTTTCCCCTTCAGCTGGTGGCTGTGGGATGAATAATTGCTTCTCTGTTAGAAGAGACACTCTGTTAAGTGCATTAAAAAAGTCGGACCAGGGCTCAGCATGGAGACATCCACATGGTTTCCTT
The DNA here is from genome assembly GCF_900634795.4 of Betta splendens. Classification (NCBI taxonomy): domain Eukaryota; kingdom Metazoa; phylum Chordata; class Actinopteri; order Anabantiformes; family Osphronemidae; genus Betta; species Betta splendens. Next base: position 3,734,886 of record NC_040883.2, on the reverse strand, counting down.
GACAACTAGTATTACAAGCATCATCATGGAAACAATGCCGACTAACCATTTTTTCATTTGCATCTCAAAAGACTTAATGTAACTCACAGCATGTCCTGTATTAATACATTAATACTTGTGTACATTGAGTGGGCACTTACCACGTTCTCCTTATTGAGGTGCAAAGGAAAGTCCTTGGATATGATTGCAGCATACTGCAGAAGAACTTTGTTGATAGTCTGCAGAGAGGAGAGTTTTATAGGTAAAAGTTTGCTTCCCTTTCTCATTATTGATTTAGTGGAACATTCTACAAACCTTTAAGCAGCCAAAACCTAATCACAAGATCTCATCAAACACAGTAAACAAACCGCTGAGACTCCTTAGTGTGTGTTAGAGCCTGACCTTCGCAAAGCGGCACATGAAGTGAGCCAGAGCCTGTGGGTTCGGACACTCCAACTTCTTGATTATCTCAAAACTCTGGTTTAGTTGAGTGAACACGTCCACCACCGAGCAGGAAAAGAGGGCATGCTCCGAGGTTTGCTGGAACTAAGAGAAGAGAGAAACAGAAACTCAGTGATCACTTCAGGATGAGAACATACAAACTCTAAATTCCTTTGGTTTTAAAATGGACCTTAAAATGACAAATACAGTACATACAAATCTAATGGAACAGATAGATGCAATACATGGGGTGAATGAGGACGACAAACACCTTCAGCCTTCATAAAAACTTTACTTTGATGAAATTGCAATTTTTGAAACTCTTCTGACTCTTCTCTTGTGTAAAAGTCATAAAAATAAATAAAAAGATATCCTCAGGTTTAGTTCTGATATAGTGTGAAATAAATTCATTCACATTCCTCTGTTGTTTTATATAAAGCTAGATCTTTACATTCAGTACTTACACCATCTTTTTTATCTCTTTCCAGGGCGCCATTAAGAAAATCCATGGCAACATCCTCGTTCTCATCCAGCCACTGAATGACAAATGGCTCAAACCACCTAAAAATGAAAAGCCTTCTATTAAAGTGGGTTCAAAGCACAGTTGGATGCTTTGCTGCTTGTCATTCATTTCATCTAATCAACAGTCTGGCGCTAAGAATGAAGGGAAACCTCAAAATGACAGGATGTTTTAGTCCTGTGGCACGGCCACAGTCGTACAAGCGCTGATATCGGGTTTCAGTTGGGGCAGATTAGCCTGGACCCAGGCAGAGGACGGCAGAGGACAGATGACATGAGTAAGTATGACCATTTGTTAGTGAAATAACAATACTCTGCTCTTTCACTTTGCCAGCTCCGTGTTTAAAACAGCGCCAGGGTTCGTCCTCAGAGCCACGGATGTCCCCCCTAAAACAGTTTTGCACTGTGGTTAAGGTCATCTGCTACAGGAGGAAAAGCCAATAAATAAGGTGGGAGTGGCACCAGAAAAGAGGCGACAGGCGGGCTAAGCCGAGAGGCTGTGTGTCTGAGCGTGTGTGTGTCTGATGTGTACGCCTCTGGAAGAATCAATCCTGCTAGAGATGGTGTTTGAGTGACAGTGTTGGACAGGGGGAGGCTGAGTCATTACTCAGATAGATGGGTAGGACTGGAGAGGACATTGCGCTTCCTGCTTGCACCGCACGTGTTGATAACGTAGCTCCCCTGCCCTGATGGCTGTGCATGCACAACGGGAAGGGGAGCTTTAAGGCTATACGCTTGTTTCCTCTTTAAAAACAGTTTCATTTAAATGCTTGAGAATCAGGACAGATCATACAAACATTACAGTGTAACATACAATCAAAACCAGAATTCAGTTTTAAACTGTGTGCACATGCATGGCTGCATACGTCTGTATGTACAGTACATGAGGACACTTACAGAGAATATTCAGGGGGAACATCCTTGAAAGACGGCAGGTCACGGACGTACTCGTTATAGAACCATTTGACTTTGAAGTGAAGATTCATATATTCAGTGCTTTTGCACAGGCGGTGCTTGTCATGCTCTGTAATGCAGATTAAAGCAGGATAAGGGCATGTTAGCATGCAGAGCATCCAGTCAGGTCAAGTCTTACGGTAAACAGACAACCTGCATTGTAACGCTGAATCAGTAGAGCAGAATCAGGTATTTGTCCTTTAGAAATGAAAACATTTCACACACACACACAAACATCATGAAAGCTGTCACATTAATTCCCCCCAAAAAACAGAAGCTAAAATGAATCAGAATTTCACATCAGCTGACGTGGCTGCTGAGTCACTTAGTCCAGCTCTCTATGGACGTTCCAGAGAAAAATAAGCATTTCCATGGAATCCCTGGAGGAGAGCTGGACGCCAGTGGTGCCAGAAAACCACTGAAGAAGAAACAGTGAGGAGGGCACAAGGTGAAAGTGAAGAAGATCACCACGAAGAAAACTACTTTGCAGCTGCGGTTGAGCTCAACTGTCGTCAGACATGTCGGCTATGAGCAAATCACACAAAGCAGAAGAAACAATGAGGACCTGGGATCATCAGGCTCCCGGGATCAGATACCTTGGCATTCAAAAATATGATTAAAGAGTCAATGACCAAAAACAAAAACACACATATTACTTATATTAAAGCTAAACAAGCAGTGAAATGAAAGCAGTGCAACTTTTTTTTTCATTTTACAGCTGTGATTCTAAATAGCAAGTCAGAAATAATAAGAAAAAGCTGCATATACACGACATCAAAGACCTGCTTAAATCCAACGTGCTGCATCCTGACTGAGAGGCTTTAATCCTGATAAGAAGTACTATGCTCACTGTGATGATTAGTGTAACACCTGCCAATCTACAGCACAATCCTCCTTAAACACCCAGGGAAACATTTTGTGTACTTAACATAGGTAGCAGTGTGTGACAATGGTGCAGCATTTCTCCCCATACTAAAGAAAATCCTGGGTGCTAAATTAAACTTCATTGACAATCAGCCTTTCATGCAAATGTCAGAATTAACTTAATATTTATTTTATTTATGATGTAGAAGTTGTACAATGAAGTAACGTGTGAATCGCCGCATTTGAATTCAACAGCTTGCTTGAATGTGGAAAATGATGCAGAACCTCCATTACTTGTTGGTGCAGCAGTGACTGGGGGCAAGCGGTTCATTGAGGTTTGCGTCACGCTGGCCAGTTGCCATAGCCACACAAGCTGCATGCGCTGCACTGCAACAGAGACTTCATAACAGAAAGTTTATTTTATGATTCATGCTTATTAACATGCCTTCACAAGTCATATTTTCCACTTGTGCTGTGTGGTAAATGCCAGAGGTGACTGTACCCGTGAATTGTGGACAGATTTTAACCGACCGATCACAAATCCAATGAGCCACACCCCAGTTTAGGCTTTTACATCGTGAAGGGATCCCGTTTTTACCTAACTTTCAAATGTTTTGATGGGTGAAATTGCCAAAGGATTCAAGGCTTCGTCTGGTTACACCTAGACGGTTCGAAATAGAGGACGCAGGTGGTTATAAGACTCTGAATATTGAGTCATTACTGTTTTACCACAGAGATTCGGCAATTATCCTGTTGCAACGGTTGAATGACGTCTGGGCAAACAAATTCACAGCAGCTTAGGAGCTGAGGTGGCATCGCACACCGCTCGTACACGTGACGGACACACATTCACAGTTTGTCAACCTACAGTCTGCCAGTCCGGTCTGTCACTGTCACACACCGCAGCCACCGAGTCGACCCGAGGAAGCAGATGGAGGTCGGCCCAAAGACAGCGGAGCAGGGGTCAGCAGGTGTTTGGAGCCGAGCTGCCAGCAAGAAGCTGCTAGCTCGCAATGAATGTCACCGAAATGTGCCTAAGGTCTTATTTATCACCATTAGTATTTAAATGCAGGCGTATTGAGACACACAATGCACATGCAACTTTTTCTAACCTCTAAAATCTGCGGGGCGAAGAGAGAAATATCTGCTGGAGCTTAAAAGGGTCTTAAGTTTCAGAAAGACTGGTCTTTCAAAACGGTTCCATTCTGGAGTCACAAAGCTCATATCCTCTGTCTAGAAAGCGCAACACAAAGAGACAGAAGACGCCTCTGAACGAAAGCAAAGCAAAGAATTTTCCAGCCACTGGGACCAATGTGATTGTTTGAATAAAGGAGGGAATCTGAGGAGAAATGAGAAATTTAAAAATACTGCAATAAAACATACACAAGCTTCCCGACATTAGAGTGAGTCATCTGTTTTTTCAGAAAGTGCTTTTAAATGTTTTATAACTACCTTTCAGCTAAAACGCTGGAGGAAACAGACACTGACAAACACAGTTAGGACCGCTTCCAAAATGTTTGTCACACAGCTCCTGTTCTTTATTATTAATACTGTATGATTCATCTAAGTCCAACTTACAAATACATACAAATTCTATTCAAAATGCATGATGTTGTGATTTTAGAGTGAAAGCCATAGAGAAAATCAGTAATGTAATACTTTTTAATATACTTAATACTTTTCTTATTTAGTTTTTCACTCTTTCAAGTTTGCACTAATAAGATAAATGCAGATGACCTAAGTAAAATATCATCATCATGTCCCACTGACCTCAACACACTGTTCCCTCTGTCCTGTCTCTATATTTTCATGCCATTCTGAGCCGTCTGCACCTTTTTTCCACCTTCATTCCTGTGACAGCAGCAAATCTTTGACCGTAACTGGGTGGGTTAAATTAAATATTGATGACTTTTAAGGGGCAACTTATGCTTCCTCCTTTATTCAAGACTGCCAGCCTTCCAAAAAAAACATCATAATTATATAACAGATAATCTGCTGTTTTTGCACTTATACTGTACAAAGGGATTATAGAAAATTACTTTACATTTGCACCGAGCCTGAAGTCTGACATCTCTTGTTCATCTGAGGATAAGTGAGTTGATTAAAACGGATGTTACAGAGATAATATCACTCCCCACAGTTTATATAGAACACAGTTCCTTTATAAATACTATGATGCATGCACTCTATGACCTGTATAACCAAAGCAAAAGTGGCTGATGAGAGGGGCTCCTACTGTCTGCATCCATACAAGCTGGATGTTAAATAGGTGCACTCATGTACGGCGCTGTTGTATGTGTGCATGCCTTTGTGCTCGACTGGTAATAAACAGCGTGGGCTGTCCTTAGGGAGGAGTAGGCTCAAGGTCCCTGGCGAGAATGTCATCCTGTCTCATTCTGCCCAAAGGGCCAGATAAATTCACAGGAGACTCGCTCTCCGCCCTGTTGATTTAAATACCATGGGTATTATAATCAGCCGTACTTGTCCACGACACCATTTCCATCCAACAATTACCATTCTGGACCAGGATAGCAGCCAAGGCCACTAAAGTATAGTTTCTTATAGTTTCTTTCTGTGACATAATTCCTTCATCTTGACTTCTGACCCCGTTCTGTCAAGGGCCTCGTAAGTGGGGCCTACTGACACAGCTCTGCTATAGCACCAGAGCACACAGACACTAAATCGTGTTGATGTCACTTCTGACTCACTACAATGAGAGTTCTCTCTGATTTAATCCAGAGAATAATTATTGTAACAAAGGATGACTATCTAAAATACTTAAGTATACTAGAAAATACTAATTATTAGGACATTTATAGGTTGGTTATAGGTGAATCTGTGCATTTAATTTCAGGAGTTAATACAACAAATGACTGGTAATTCAATTAAAATATTCCGTCTAGTGAAGCTGTTCCGACACAGTGCAGTTCTGTTAATGGGCTGCTGAAGCACTAGATCTATAATGACAAGCTCCAGAGAACACAACCATTAAACAGGTATGCGCTGAAGAATGTACTATAAAACATAATCACAGTCTAGAAGCAGCGTCTTTTACTCCCTGATGATGAGGCTTTGGGTCGACTCCTCAGTAAGAAGTGTATTGATATGAAGTGTTGATCGTTAGTTTGATGCAGAGGACTTGATCTCTAGCAGCTACTTACAGGACGTGCGTTTTTTACTTCAGATCGATTCAGGTCTGCCGGCACCAAACTATATGTGTATTAGCTAACGTCTAAACCAAATGGCTTTGTCTTTGGTTGTGAGACATTAAAGTTCTAAAGGAACAACTACACCACACTTACTAGTGTTTATTTGGCAGGTGTGTGTATTTTAGAATGAGTAAATGTGACATTACTCACAGTCATTCAGGATCTCACATCCTCCTCCTCCTTTTTACTGTCTGTCCTCTTTTATCCTCTGTATTTTGCCTCTTCTCCTCCTCTCTGTTGTCCGCTTTCTCTCACACATTCACAGATGCTAAAATTAGTAGCATTCATTTCTGCACCAGCAGTGGCAAAACCAAAGGCCTCTGAGCTGAGCGGGAAGCAGAAGATGAATCAAAGGCTTCATTAAGTATTGTACATACACATGCGAGCACACACAGATTCTTCTTCTATTTTCATTCACTCTTTCTTGCATAGCTGAATATACACGCAGTTACAAATGCCGACACACGCACAAAGAAGCAGCAACAGCAGGACACGCTGACGTGTCTCCTTCAGGGTGTCTCTGTCACCCACCGTGCCAGTGCTTTGTGCCATTTCATGTAAACGGGTCACTTGTTTCCATTTATCTGAATGAGAGAGACAAGCAGCAACCTGGACTGGCTTCACCCACTGCAGCCTCATTGCTTATGTACATGCATTGCTTATGTGTGTACAGTACTGTATGCACGCTCTACACTGCTTTATGCACCATGTAAAGCACTCACCGATTTCAAACGCATTCCTTCATCCACCTAATAGTGATGATACCTGCTGCTGCCAAACCAAACCAAACCAAACCGGGCCACCAGGGCCAATAAGAAATGAGCAATAACTCAAACAAAGTGATGCTTTGAGGACCATGACAGTCAAGTCCTCCTCCCAGCACCCGTCCCTGTGGGCAGGCAGTGATGTACTGACAACATGAGGCAGGAGAAGGCAAAGCAATAGAGGTTCAGACTCAAGGAGCCTGGAAGTTGGTACTGCATGTGTGACACAGCACCATGATTCACGCCACTAATATGGAATTCAACTTTTTTTTACTGAACATCGTAAGGTAGCAACTATTCCACAACCATTATATTAATCTTATATATTATTAACTGTTAGACATGGGCATATATATCTACATAATAAATTATATATTACATGTATTTCTTTAGTAACAGAACACAAACAGAATAACTGAATGATATTGCATGTATGCCTGTCCATATGAAGAATACTGCGCTTCGCAGTCAAGCTCCACTTGGTTGCCATAGCAACCACAGTTGGCTTAGCAAGGAATAAGTAGCAGGTATGTGCGTTTAGAGTTGACTAAATCAGCTGCATCTCTGTGTTTTCCTAAAGCCTAAAAAGCATTTTGAATCTTTTCCCTCAGTCACTCGCTACCAGCTTCCACTCTATGTCTTCTGTCTGTTAAGATACATAATAATGAACACTGCATCAACCTACATGTCTTAGTGGGGCCACAGCAGATAAGAGAACCACATAATCCCTAATATGGTGCAATGCGTTTGATGTGTTGGGAAAAGCAGTCTCATCCACCAATTGCACTGCTGCACACAAGCGAGTTCAGGAAAAGCGGCTTTGACATGATCACACAAATTTGGTAAAGCTGAGCATGATGCGCTACCAGTGTCACTACCAATGCATGACTTCTTGGCACTAGAGCTCAGAAAGTCTAATTGGCCTTTTTGTTGATTTGCTGGCAAGGGTTGCCTTCACACCATGCATCCTGAAATCCTGTAGGGTTTGAAACATTCAGCTTTGTAACCTGGAGGCTTTTGAAGCCTGAGAGAAAAAGGGTCAGAACTGAAGCTGAACATGTTAAAACCACTGTCTGTGGCTCACGGCTTGAGCACTGTGGATCTCTGTTCTTTTGTTAATTCTGTTGCAACCAACAAGATGAATGCTGAAAATGTGGCGAAACAGCATCTATTTGCACAGAAATATAGTAATAACTGCTAATTAACGTGCGTTTATCAGTCTCACACATCCACAAATGCACAGACACACACACGGGCAATCGTTTCTCTTTTTTTCCATGCACCACTGATCAATTGTTTATCTTGATTAAAAGAAGATCCAATTTCTCTGTAGTGATCAATAGAGTGAAATCAGGTCGGTGTAATCTAGATAGGCAGCAGAGCTGACCGCAGCCGATAAAAAGCACTGTGACACCGAGCAATAAACAGCACTAACAAAGGTGCAACACAACAACACTTTCCAGGTGTCCCCCTGTGTTTACGGAGGAATCAGAGATAATCAAGTTAGAGATACATGTAGCTGTGACTAATTTTCAAAACGTAAAAGTACATCAAGCAGGACCAGTTCGATCAGCAGCATTACTGACCTTCCATCGCGTACTTCATATCCAGGGCAAAAAGGGTCCACATGATCTCGGCGCTGATCTTGCCCGCATTCAGCTCCTGTGGAAACCTGGTGGAATTGAAAAGTATTCCAATCAGACTCATTTCTGTATAATGACACGCTCGAGTGGATGGCCTGATGGCTTGGCCCAGACTGAATGTCTAACAAATGACTTAACAGATGTGCAGGAAGGCATGGTTGGTGGATCTCGTAATCTAATAATCCCCCACCATTAACAAAACCGGTTGAACTGGGGTGGAATGGGAGAAACGTGAATACGGCTTGAAGATGAGATTGATATAGCAATGGAGAGTGAGAGTGGGTGGCAACACATTCCCTTGGTAATCTGCTATTTTCAATGCCGATGGATTTTCAGTCAAAGCTTGAGTGTGGAGAGTTAATGGTTTAATTATCCGTATCTTCAGACAGTGATGGGAGGACATTTATTGATAGCACAGCCTTGGACTGAGAAAGGTCAATTTATCTCGAAATATTTTAGTCCTGCTGGAGACCGCCCTGCTTCTGACTAAGGCGAACAGTAATCGTCTGCTCATTCGGGACACTCCCGCAGAAACAAATGCCACAAACACTCCAAACGCTCGGCTCTTTCTTTTACAGAGAGAAAGAACAATGACTGGAAGGCAGATTTGTGCTTTGAGAGGCTACTGAAGAAAAACAGAAGCAATCCATGACTCTTTTGTTTCTAACTCTCACAAGCGTTTTCTCCTCTTGGTCATTTCTTGAGTCTTGCCTGCCTGTACAGGAGAAGGTTCACAGTCTACCTGCATATGTTGAAATGAATGATGTCTGCAAAACACATCATTTATCTTTCCGGAAAGAATCTTGAAATCTTCTTACATGTTACCAGTCACTTATTAAAAACTGTACTCTCTGCAGATCAATACTGCCATAAAGATTTCTAAATCAGATTCCGACATAAATATTCTCAGCAGACGAAAACAGTGACATTTCTATCATCTGGCAGCATTTCCTATTATTTAAAAGCAACAGGTTCCTTCCTGGGCTTATTATAATAAAAAAGCATCACAGATACTGTCACTCTAGAACTTGACCAGAGGAATGTGGAGGAAATGAGCATGAATATTGCAAATCTATCATTAGACAGTGTAGGAGAGAAAGCTCAAGGCATAAACAGAGTGTTAATAACCGTCGTAAATCAGCAGGAGGACAAAGAAAAGGCGAGAGGAGGTGTGAGCGCGGAGAGAGAGAGAAAAATATGCCTCGTTTTGTTTCTTCTCGCCCAACTCCATTCTATTCAGTTGTTTACTTTATTTGATCAACCAAATCATCTGGAGGATGCAAACACAAAGACCTCACACCTCCTTTAACGGCATCTATCTAACTGGCTCTCCATCTGTTTTGGGTTATATAATTCAGCTACACTGGTCTCCCTTTATGCATCCATGCTATGTAGTTCACCATAAAAGCACAGCATTTTTCACCGTGACATCTCTGGCTGCCTTGGTGCCTTCTTACAAAATTCATTACTCCACAATTGGTATAAACATTTCACAAATCTACATAAGCAGTAAATTAAGGGAACACGTGTTTTGTTTCCCCTCAAAGTTCCCTAAAAATGTAATAATGATAAAGTAACTTAATGTGTGCAGATAATTTATAATAATCCATATTTACTCAGCAAATACTATTGATACATATGGAAGTTTGAGCCAGTCAAAAAAAAACCCTAAACAAATGCAGTGAACCACCCAGAAAAGTGAAATATAAACATGCATTCTAATGTACGGTGTAATAAAGAAGTACATACTGATTAATAACTGGGGTGTACGCTGTCCGGTCTTCATCTATCACAGAAACCATGAGGGTGATCAGTTTTGGCCAGAACTCCAGGTTCTTTATGGATGGACCCTGCTCCTCACGGGTAATGTCCTGCTTACGACTCTGTGGAGGACACGTAAGGCAGAAGTTAGATCAGAGGATGTTAGCTGGATCCGGACATCAACAAACAGACAGCGCTTTTTATGTTGTATATTGCATAGGAGACCACTGTTTGGCTTGGCGTTTCATCCAATGGATATTTAGTTTGAAGTGCGGGAAATAAGAAGTAGGGAACAGGAAGTTCCAATAGTGGCAGATGTTCACAGTTTGAGGACGATTAAACTAAGCAACTGAGGAATTTAAATGAGGCATGGTTACCAGCCTCCAACTGAGCCCATATTATCCAAAGCCAATTTCATACTTCTCCTGGTCAGCAATTTTTCAGCAACTGAAAAGAAAAATGCTAATTATTGTTAGTGATGTAAACAGCTACTCCCTTACATGAGCAATATGTAGCAAGTGGTGCGAACTAAACAGCATGTAACCCAGTGCATCATTTACTGTTTACTGCACTTGCTAATGTTTTGCTAATCAAACTGAACAGTCGCCACAGAGACCACCCCCAAAACATGACGTTAGTAAGTCTCACAGGAAGCTCAGGGTCTCTGATACCAGATCAAGGTGTTTCACTATGGAGCGATCAACAGCTGAAGCTCCAACGACACCACGTCTGTCAGTGACACAGGTTGAGCTGCATTGGGGTCCACCCACCCATACTGACACGGTGGACTGCAGCCCCTAACTCAGTCTAGAGCTATTTTTTTTCTAAAGGAGGACGTATCAGTCTGGGAGTGGGTTATATCTCAACGTTGTCAATGCCAGGTAAAGGTAGAAAAAGAACAAAGGCTCATTTTCAGATATATTTTAAGAAATTATTAGTTTTGAACATAGCCTTAACAAAGCATGGCTGCTATAAGGAAGAGTAAGGAGGGATTAAGATGCAGTTTTTGTCTGATGACCCTTGAGCGTGGTTGTGTGTGTTTGTGTGTTTCCATAATTTATGCAGACATCTCCACAGTCCCAGGGTGAAAGGTACTGAATCTAAAACCACTCTGCAGCACCATCTGTTCATCCCACAGCGTGTGACCACTACGAGCTCCAGTCGGCAAGTAACTGTCACAGTCTTTGGGTTTGCCCTGAACAGGTTCCACCGACAACACGTGCAAGCGCACAACAAGAAGGTGCTCCGTGCAAACACATTCATGTGCTAAAAGAACACACTCACTGTGGACAGAAGAATGCGACTGTTTTCTATTTCTAAGTGGTGCAAAATGCATTTCTGATGGATAAAAATGAAAATTAAACATTCTTAATAATTTACTGACTAATCTAAACTGTATTATTTAACCAGAAAGAGCATATTGGCTTTAGAGCAGCGCACAGAGGAGATGAAGAGCTGGGCAAACTGAGCTGCAGTCGTGTAGTCGGTGCAGTCTTTAGTATCTCCTTAATTTCTGGAACAATCAACATGTGTCCGATGACGTGGACTGCAGCATGTAATGCTGTCGCATGCCTTGCAGTCGGAGGCGCTACACGATTTAATCTTACAAAAACACGAGGCAGATCAGGCTTACAGCTGATTCTGAGGGACTGGATCACTCCTTTAATCATTCTGGCCTGGTGCCGCAAAAGTTAAGTCTATCATCTTGTGTGTCACAGTCCTAAAAAGAGATTACTGCTAATTCCATGTGAGTTCCAGCTCAAGAATAATATTGATCAAAGCCTCATGAAAGTCAAAAGAAAAAGAATCATAACGTCTGTATGTTTGTGACCTCACATACACATACACATACTCATACACATTCACATACTCATACACATTCACATACACATACACATACACATACACATACTCATACACATACACATACAGGAGACCTTATCCATCCGATAGAACATTAGCTTCCTTTACTTATCTGTATTCACGTCAGGTTGGCACAAACATATTGTTAAAGGTGATGAACTGTTTTCCGTTTACAGTCCACCACACACCGATGGGGTTCATTCTCATTTCTACTAGGAGCTAAATATCAAAAGTTAAACAGGTCATAATTTGTCTCCTATTGACTGAAGTTGTTTTGCTTTATATTCTACTTTCCTTTTACCAGGTGATGTTTAAAAAACACATGTAAATGTCAGTCTGTGCTTATTAATGCCACCCTATGAATAACCATTAGGTGCTAGGGTCACACTGACACCACTGCTGGTTCCTTAGTATTTCCATTCGTGTATATGAAAGCTGTCCTGCACAAAGACAAAACAGCCAGTGCACATCAGCAAATTCACTCCACACTGTACAGCCGCAGTGCAGGATGGTATTTATATACACAACGGGCTAAGACAGCAGTCAACGGGAATGCCTCATGCCTGCGTGTGGGCAAACGTGATGACGCATGGAGTGGCATTAACAGTCACCAAGTGACATTCTCCACAGCCATTAATACTCCATGTGGGTAAAGTTAACCAGATTAAATCAGTAGAGACTACTTTTCACTGTGGACTGACGTACCGTACCCCAGCTAGACCCCGTGCAGGGCCACAGGCTGGTGGGAGCACGGGCTCTGGCAGAAACAATAATTCAGTCAGGCCTAACTGCCTTCAGAGCACAGCCACTGTAGTGGCTCATGTTTATTGTTCACTAGCTCACCTGCCTTTGTGAGAAGAAGCATTAGCGTACGCTTGAATATTCATCAATTCTCACAAGTGACACAAATCACAGAGTGTCTGATTAAAGGATCTCTCTTTAAATGTGATCAGATTCCCAAGATAGTGAGAGCTGTGAGTAGAATTGATGCTGTATTACAAGAAAAACATACACTCATAGATACATATTTTGAAAACAACTTTTTAACATGGTTCAGTTAAAGACTACGATATTTGCTACTGGCAGATATTTAATAGCTTCGTTCCTTGATGCTTAGTAACATGTGTAGTAGTCCCTCAGGCCCCCTCTGGCTTCTCACGAGCATGAATAGCGGACCCCTGCATGTCTATATTCACCAGCTCCCCCCCTTTAAATTCAGATTACTTTTATTCTCATGCATACTTATGCATTCATATTTGCATAATGCATATGCATGTCAGGGTATGCAGATGTCTGTTCTGGGCATCACATATTGCTTTACAGAGGATGAAGCAGAGAGAAATTGCAGGTCATTTTCCCTCTTTTTCGTCTTCATCTTCCATTTTAACCTCCTCCTCTCTGCCAGGTTTAAGGAACCGCTAAGCTGGATTCCCCTCACCCATTGTCACTGAGTCATTTTCCGCCCCGGCAGAAGCGGAGAGCTTCTTTGTTGTGTTATGCAAGATGCCTCGTTGTGGCTGGGATATTTTACCGCCTGAATGGCCATAGTGTCAGCTCCTGTATCGCCCCACTCAGTCATTGTTAGCGACTGAAGAATTGGGATCTGAAACGCTACCTAGTGCATCTGAACATAATTTATTGTCACACTTAGGTTTGCTGTGGGGTGAAGTTGATGTCTTTTTTTCTGCTGTGGAGGAAGCATTGATAGAGAGGCTGTCTCCTGTGAAACTGTGTGGACGAAGATGTAATTAGCGAAACTGTCTATATCTCCAGGTTGGTAATTGCTTACAAACCCTCAGGCTGTTTAAACAAAGGAAGTTTATTATTCAGGTTCTGAGCGGATTACACTCTATTATGACCTAAAAAGACATTATCTTCTGTGGTGTGGAGACCATTCTCCTTGGGAAGTAAACCGTAAAATAGTCCGCTGCCTGTTGCTCATTTATTTACTCAGAGATGACTGTGGTTTAAAGTAGCAAAGCGTGGTTATGTCCTGAAGCTCACTCATTCATAAGGAGGCCGTGTAGTGTCACACTTTCATGTATGTTTACATAGATCATGCATTATAGATGCAGATACAGGACACAGAAAGTGCCCAAAGACAAATGAAGATGGGGTTTTTGCAGAGCTACCCGACGCCCGGCTGCATTTCTGTAACTCTTGTCTTAGAATGTTCAAGTTCATCATGTTTGCAGTAGACCTGGGGCACTTTTTTATTGTGTGCTAAATGTCATCCATGATATATGGCCCATTGATTTCTCACCATGCTGAACTGAATTTATATTTTTTTTCCTGGCACTGTCACATGGACACAAAGGACATTAGAGCTGAAAAGTGAAGCCTGGTGTCAGCTTTACGAGAGGCTGAAGGTTACATTGTAAAGGCATGAGGTGACTCAGGAGATGTGTTTACCTTGACTTTGTGATAAATGAATTAGCAGTGGAGGCAAAAAAATAACTAAAGTATTAATATACTGTAAGTGGTATAATTTAACAAAGCTAGGCCTGCTCAACATGATGCAGATAGTAAATTTCCATGAATGATTCATTCGGCATCATTTATATTTAATATAATTAGTATTGTTTATCGCCCTGGCAAATCACCAAATGTGAAGCTCCAGTTTATGAAAGATTAAAATTTCCATAAATGTGCTGGTATCCTGCAAGTTGCAAGTGGCTCATTTTGCTTCTCAGCAAATCGGAATCAAAACAACTATAAAAGTGCAAAATTCACCATAGGACTATTAACAATAAGCACACAGGCGCTTTATTCGTCTGCTTGTCTGCTCGTAAAAAGCTAATCTCCTTCCTTGATTACAATGTTTTTACGGTTTGTTGGCTGTCTGTGAATGGGCCAATATTGGGTTGGCCATAAAGACTGTCATGAAAGTAACATGTGCAGAAGTTTTTATGCACTAGAAAGCACTGCTGTGGTCTGGATGCTCGGTCCAATTCTTTGCTTACAGCAAAGGCACGGCATGTCAGCCACAATGTTGAAAGCTAGTTACCTGGTCGAGGAGTTGATTGTATAGTTCATGACAGTTGTCAAAAATGTATTTGTACGTGGAGTCCAGGCACGCCTTCACGCAGTCCTTCACCACCATACTTGCTCTCGGTGGACTCTGAAGCTCTTGGACCTGTACGAACACAAATAAGCACACTCTCTTAAAATATACAGCATGCTCTTAAGGTGCGGTATTCTCCTTGCGCCTGTAGTACTTAATCCTGCTTTAAGTACCGGCATTTACCACTTCAGTGCAGAAGAAGAGCAATCTACTGACATGAATTATGTGCATTACATCAGAGCGTTTGGGCGTGTGGCAGTGTTTGGTATATTAACACTTTAGCGCCTGTATATGAGCAGTGGTGCATATACGCTGTGAAGCTCAGCGTGAGCATGGCACAGAGTGAAGGCTCTGGTAACCTAAAGTGACAGTTTTCGTTCCTTTGCTCACAGCTGCCATCTTAGCTATGCCTCAGTACTTCAAAGCTACACCCCCAGTCCTTACACAGGAGCTGAATGGAGCTTTTCATATAGAAAGGAAACAAGTCCGGTTGTTGGGCTGGAAGCATTCAGTCACAAATTTTTATTATAGTTACAGGCAACATACATTACACAATTATCATCCAATAGCATCAACATGCAGCTGATAAATTGTGAAATTAATTCCCACATGGCTTTGAATAGCAGTATTAAGAGTGACAGGATTAAAAGAATTATGACTTTGAATTGATGAATCCAAACACACCTAAAATCAATGAGGGTTTATGTTTATATTGAACGCTGTGGAATTTTACAGCCATGACCAGTAATGAAGGTTGTTCAGTCAAGGGTACAGCACTACAAGAATAAGCATCTATACATGATGTGTATTTTAGAGATCTGCAGGGCTTGCTCACTGCGGTGCTCAATCATCACCTCCTGAATGCAACTAATACACATGCTCTCACTCACAAACACACACAAGTTACAGTACCTTCATTCTGAAGAAGGTGATGCTGGTCAGCAGATCAACAGTGGACTTCAGATCCTGGAGACGCTCTGGATTTCCTGCAGGGAAATTGTCCTGGCACATGAGAGAGGAAGAGAACATGAGGAGCGAAGGAATCTCGTTTGAAAGCCCCCAACCCCCCACGTCACACAGTCTAGTCTACGACTGAAATTGATTACAGAGCGACGCCCAGCAGTCATAACAAAATGACTGTTTGTCTAATTGTTTAGTGGACAAGGGAGGTCTCCACTGATGAAAACCCCTATTTCAGGGCCATGAAGTCATCAGGCAGTGCACAACACCGTGACAGGGAGCATATGAAGCTGTGGCAGCCTTGAGCTAAGACACCACTGCCCCACGCATTAACCTACTTCCACTCTCCGAGGCGACAAATATCATTTTGCTCATGGCCTGTCAGGATTAGGTCAAGTCTTCACAGCTAGATTTTAGACTGACCAGTTTTAAGGGATGTGGGGGGCAAAACATGCCTCGACTGAGCAAACTGGAAACTTACTGCACATAAAGCTCAGTGATGGAGCATGAAACTATGGATGGTTTTTAATCAGCTGTCTGAGAATGGAGAACAGTATATTTATAGAGACACACAATTAAGAAAAGAAAGAAAATCACACTGGATTTCTACTTCAGAGAAATAGACATTTTTGTCAATAAAACAGTGTCCAAATGAAAGAACACAACACATCTGCACACACAAACGTGGATGAGTTATGATGCAGTACAGTATATTCAGGTGCTGAGGATAAAGGAAACAAGAGACGATGTTTGTATCACTAAATTTACTTTCAATGTACAGTTTATTAAGCATTATATTATTTGTTAACAGGCAAAAAGTTTTAAATGTGATTAAAGAAGCTCAAGCGTCCGACCTACCAGTCCCCAACAGACTCCTTTAAATATACATCCTTCAAAATCATTTTCCTGTAGCTATTGTAGCGCTACAAAACTCATTCCTGCATGATGCCCATGGGTGCCATCACTCACTCTTCCTCCCCTCTCGGCTGGCACATGATATTTCTCCCACAGTAACCTCACATACTTCATATGTACCGTTCAGAAAATGAGAAACCACCAGCTTCAGCTCTGACCTCAACCTTCTAAAATTACAACATTGATCTGTTTATTTTGGGGGCAAAACCAATTTAAACCAATGCAATGGAATGGAAGGTTCCTTGACATGAAAATATAATTTAACTGTGTAATTATGGTGATTGAAGTCATTTAGCGAAGTGTTCGTTGACACTTTTTACAGCTGCTGCAAACAGGTAGGCGGACGTCTTATAAAACCTAATGTCCACAGACAAAATGTCACCCCAAAACTAATTTGTTTTAAATAATTTAATACATTTAAATTTACATTTAATAAAAATGGTTTCAGCTAATATTGATAAAAAAGTGCATTTATAACTGATTTCCTTCATATAAAAATGCAACTGGTCTAAAACAGCAGATGCTTGTCACCAAGGTTTCAGAGCAAGTGACTAACGAACAGTCTCTAAACAGCACACAACCAGGAACTTTAACAGGAGAAAGAGGAGAACATGAAACAGATTTATTGCCCACAAGCAGGGAAGCATACTAAAAGAGCAGAGCATCCATCTCTGAGCCAAAAGTAGAGACAACATCAGCACTTTGTTCCAAAGATGACAGAAAGTCCATTATGAGATGGAACGAGGAGTGAGTGATGCTGATGAGCTTTTAGTTCTTTGTCTTTGTTCTAGTCTAGATTGAATATTATGTTGGACCAGTGCCTACACTGAGTGCAAAACTCCAAAAAAACAGTAGCTTATCAAAATATAAAGGTCAACATATTCCTTTGTTAAATGAAGCAGGGCAAGAAAACAGGCGTAGGGATTTCTAAACTATTGTTAAGTCATGTTTACAATAAATTTTTTTATAGAGTTCAAACATTCTGAGTTGTCTGACTCATGATGAAATGTAACAGTGGGCTGAAAGTTTCAATTAGAACAGACTAGAGTTGTGGCTGTTATATATATTATAAGCTGCACCATGTACAAACTAAAAACCCGTTGGTCAGCTCCCAATGGCCACGACCAGCTGTAACAGGGGCAGTGAGGTCAGGTAATCATGTGGAAGAAAAAATCAAAAGTAGGCATGTGCTGATGGAAACTGGTCCTTAGACCCTTCACTCCAAACACCTGAGGGAAAGCACAGAACACTGTCTGATACAGTGATGAGTGCTGGTGATTGGCTTTGTTAAAAATAGGGCAGTTGTTACTGTAAAACATAACTACTGCTTTAACCTGGGTTGTGGTTTACAGTTTTTATTGGTTGCTTTGACCTGTTTTCCATAACTAGGTTCCACTTATTTTTATCATCACTATTCATTTCATCACCTTCATCACACAGTAGTGCATTAGACACAGCTGTGTAAACTCATTCTCATTGGATTGACACATTTTTTTCCTCCATTTTGCAAAACAGTTAACCCTGATGTAATTCAAACAGTGCAAACTCTGTTTTAGCTTTGTGACCTAAGGAAAACACCTGTTCCTACTGTAACTATTAGAAACCAGTAAGACCAGTATGAACTCCTCCACACAAATCTTCAATTTGCTATCAGTCTTTAGACCTTAAAAATGGTGCCAGGTCTGTGTTTCTCTTTACCAGCATGGATGGAGGAGGTCTAAAGCAGAGAGTATCAATAGTGGCTGTGTCTCATCCTCCAACAGGTTTCACTGTATTTTAGTTAACGTGTATTTTATGTAATATTTACAATATTTGAGTTTTCTGCCACAGTTTGAAAAATGAATGTCATGGATGCAATTATTTGGATCCATGACATTATTTGGATCAATCATTATGACTGATTAGACGTGTTCATGTACTTGGTTGCAAGTTGTACTGTTTGAAGGCAAAATGAGTTTTTGCTGCATATAAGTGTTTTGACGGTTAGAGCGTTTAGCAAACAAAGCGTGTCATTATGAAATCGGAGCCGCTGTTTAGACCTGTGTGTGAACTGTTAAGAGAATGTGCTGTTTCATTGGACGGCTGCGTCAAAGTGACAAATAAAAAATGTAAGATCATATAAAGTCACTTAAACCATTTCATTGTGAAATAATAATTCTAAACCTAACATTATGCTTGGAGTGCTTCATTATGGTCTTTATAGCACATTATGTATAATTTCATCATACGATCGGCTGAGTTTAAACCTTTCCTATTAAACAAAACACACTCTTAAGTCATTTTCATGTATTTCTGTAGGTTTTATGCACACGCACGCCAAGCAATTCAAGTCAGCATATCCTCCCTTTGTGATGTCATAAAGGGAGCAGCGACATAGCTCCACTACCTGGCTCTGACCAACTACAGCAAGACTGACAGTCAGGAGACAGACACTGTGCCACATTAACGTCGCATGAGTCCAAGGAGGGATGTGATATGAGACCTTTCATTTTAAGTGCACAGCTCGTGACAGTGCTTACAGAACAAACATCACTTCATATCAAACTCAAATTCCTTGCACCATCTTTTAAATACTGACACGTTATGCTCAAGAACCAGAAACCTGGACAATCCATCTGGGACAGAGGGCTACAAACGTGTCATCATGTATCAGGGCCGTGAGAATAAAGTTTAAAGGGAAAAAATGCATATGTGGCAAAATGCAGAGTGGCGGCCACAGCGTACCCTTTGTTTTACAAAGCAAACTCAATATCCCTCAGAATGTCATTAAAGGGAAATCCATACGGTGAATGGGCAGAGCAGCCAGATCTGAATCTTATTACTGTCCAACAGTGGCAGGCGGCTCTGCGGGACGTCTTAGACAGAGAGAGAATGAGTATGAACGCTGTGTGTGTGTGTGTGTGTGTGTGTGTGTGTGTGTGTGTGTGTGTGTGTGTGTGTGTGTGTGTGTGTGTGTGTGTGTGTGTGTGTGTGTGTGTGTGTGTCTATGGCAGCCCTGACAGGGAAGCAGCAGGGAGCTGCTGACAGGTGAGGCAGACGTGATACTCTGTGACTGCTCTTGGTGAATGTGGCATCACTAGATAGCGAGGGCATCAGAAAATGAAGAGGCCAGCTCTCCTTCATTTAACCCTCTCTCTCCTTCTGTTGCCCACCCATTAGGACTTCTTTCATCTATTTCTCCGTTCCTTCCTTCCAAATCCATCTCTTCTTTCCAACATCTCTCCCTCTTGCCTTAAATCCTCTCTTTCATCCAACTCCCCCTCTGCTCGTTTCATTCACCACTCTTTCCAAATCCTCTTTATCCCTCCTTCACTATTTGCAACTTCATTCTGTGTCTTCCTCTCATTCACTATCCACTTTCTGTCCTTCCCTGATTTTCTAGGTTTTCCTTCATAGGCTAACAGCAGGATCTGCTGCTACCAGAGCATGTCTCTGTAATCACACGTGGCTTCACACAGTGAGCTGCACAGTGTTAAAGAACAGGGGAACCGAAGCAATCACCTGCTCAATGACATGTTGCCTTTTGTGTCACATTAAAGGTGAGAGGGTCATCCTTTAGTTACAGTTGACTGGGTCATGCCACCAGCTGGGGAGAAGTCTAGAGATGAGATTTTGTGTGTGTGTGTGTGTGTGTGTGTGTGTGTGTGTGTGTGTGTGTGTGTGTGTGTGTGTGTGTGTGTGTGTGTGTGTGTGTGTGTGTGTCAAAAGACATCAGCACCTTTTCATCCAATCATTGACAGTATTTTAGTGGTAACCAAAATGTCGTCCCATCAACTTCTTCCAGCCAATATTTACAGCTGGCAATAACATGCATTGTGCGACTACACTGGTTCAAAGTGAGCAATCGTGCATAAAATAGAGATGTAACTGTAACCAGAGACGAGTCCAGTCAATAATCACATTTGGAGAGTTTGGACATTGCCAGCTGTAAATGGATTGGTGCTTCGTACCGTATATATAGTAATCATAGGGTTCACTGCAAACAGAGTAGATGCAACCAAGACATTTGAGCATTAATCACCACCTCTGTCAAAACAGGGTGCTTATAGATAACAGAAATATTATTTCACAATAAAGTAAACGGCATATGTGTTCACAGAAAAGGAAAACTGTCTGCAGTGTGTAAAATAGAGCCACATGTTAATATAATACGTTGTTCCTCTCTATAAAATGATAACACAGACATAGACATGACATGTGATTTCACTAGCACAAGCCGTCCTCTTTGTTTTCAAGTTGACTTATGCGCATAAAGTAAAAGGTTATATACATACCCGATATTTGGACAGGTCGATTCTAAGTGAGTTATGCAGCTGGTCCAGTAATTTGACAAATTTCTCCCTCTGTCAGGAATAGAATTCAGTATTTCAGTTCAGAATGTCAGTACACCCAGAGCTTTGTTGCAAAGAATTTATAACACTCCTGGTTAGAAGCATTGCTTTCCCTGCAATGATTCATTTTTACTTCCCGGAAGAAAATTTAGTGGTTCAGCTGTAAAGGCACGGCTTACTGACTGGAAATATTGGTTGCAACATTAGCTTATTAAAGTTTGGTGGGAAGAAGCTGTCACCCACTGTGCTTTTCAGGGTATGACTTGCTTTAAACTATGCTGACAAAACACTGCACTTGTAACAGAGGAAGAGTTTACATACCCCAAAGTTGGATGCTGCAAATCGGTCAGACGCAGAGGCAGTAGTTGTAGTTGTAGTGGTGGTGTGGGCGAAGTAGGCGTTGATGTTAGCAAGAAGGTTGCTCATTACTGCTGGCACGCCGGGACACATGTATTTGGCAGACAGACAGGAGAAGTGCCTGCAGAGGACAATAAGCACCTACCATAAGTGGCTGCAGATGAATGTCGTAGTAAAAAATGACTCCAGGCAAATCAAACCTGCAGACCTACAATTTAAAACATAGTGTGAAGCTGCAAAGAGTAGATGGGGAAACCATCCCTGTGATATAATCAGAACAGAACAGATGCTTTTCTATTGACGTGCATCTACACAACAACAGAGACAGATATTTTCCTTAGTCTCCAATGACGTATGAACTACACACCATGAGAGTGGCACATTTACAGTTTTGCCACACCAGGTTTCCCTCTAACCCCCTCTCTACAGTGAACTGCAACAGTGCTGCCCAGCAGTAATTAAGCGCTACAGGCTGAAAGGCTGCTGTAAGCAGAGATCGCTGACTGAATAAGGAGCATATGCTGCCTGTAACACTTCACACGGCGTTCAACCTATGTGGCATCCCTCCCACATTCAGTAGATACTGAATGATCTGAAATGATCTGCAAACATGTATATACTGTACACACAGAATCACTACAGGCCATAGGCACACATAAACATACAGTAGGTACAGTAACACCTTTTACATCAACAACTGAAGGCCTGTGTAATTACTGTTGCTACTGTTTTTACTGGTGCTGGGGTAATGAAGGTAGTAAAAAACATGAACACAAAGGATAAGTGTGGTTTGGGTTGTTGTGTGGCGGTATCCAAAGGACAGTGTGTTTCTGATCACCCTTCAACAGCTAAACAGAGCTTTGTACATCTTACAGAGGTAAATGAAAGCGCTTTTGAGGAAGGGATCACAACCACTATAATCACAAAAGATACTGTGTGATCAACATACTGTAGGGGCAGAGAAAAACCTGTTTAACGTGCCATCCTAAAATCTGTTCTGGTCTAAAATAAAAAAATAAAAAACTTGGCCCTTCATCAGTTCAAGGAAAAAAGAACAAGAATACAAAAGCCTATTTCTCAGTGTTGCTCCCTCCAAGGACGACATATGGCTGTTTTTTTAACATGAAAGTACCAATGTGTTCCAGAGGCTTTCATTTAAATTGCCAAAACAACCTGTGTGGAAATAGCAACTGATTTAGTGAAGCTAATTACACAGTGTGTGATAGCTTAGAATTAGCCATTAACTCAATATGAGTCACTGAATTAATGACATGACATGAAATAGTTATACGCAAAAATGAACATGACTGAAAGTGGTGCAATAAAGTGTAATTTGTACCTTTTTATGAAATCTCTACTAAAACTAATGTGATTGTTTATTTGTAAGTAAATCATGGCAACATGCACTTTGACATAAATTATATAAAAATGATCAACCAAATGTGACATTTGCTACTTTACAAGAACATTCAAGACAGTCCCTGACTTTAACTAATAACTAACGATTATTACTTGTATTTAGAGGTATTAATTAAGGTCAGTGGCTGCACGAAACTATGCTGGATGGCTGGAAAACCAATTATTTGAAGCCCAACATCCCCAATGTCAGGTGAAATACTGGTGTGTGTGGATAAAGTGGCAATGAATACAAATTTCAGGATCTCAGGCATCTTGCTGAGAGGATTACCAACAAGAAAGCAGCTGGTATCTAAACAATTTAGAAAAGGCAAGATAAATAAAGCAAATACTTTTCCCAAAACATCCTGCACAAGATGTTTCCCATCTGACTGCGTGGGGGTGATTATGATAGCTCCTACCAGAGCAAACAGATGATGCCTCCAAAGACGTCTAAGTCATAAGCAAATGAAATGAAAAGTTTCATTTCCCAAATACACTGAAAAACACACTGGAAATAGATGATAAATCATGGCCAAGTCAGTAAATGTTGGGTTAATGCTCAATCCATCCTCCTACAGCTGAAAGCTCTTCATCTAGTTCTGTATAAAGGTGAAAACTGTAGAAATACTCCATTTAATAATTCATGGGATACGTTTCATCAATCATATCTTACCGTGATGGTGCAGGTTGGTGTGTTCATGTATGAATGTCATGAAACATTTGTGAATAAACAGGCACATGAAGACTCAGAAAGGCCAAGAGAGAGAGAGAGAGAGAGAGAGAGAGAGATAGAGAGCGACAGAGAGCGACAGAGAGAAAGAGAGAGAGAGCGAGTGTGTGTGTGTGTTCATGATCTAATCACGGCAGTTTAGGAGGTTTTCTTCTATCAACAAATCTCTATACCTCTGATTCAGAGTTTAAAAAAAACACCTCGTCTTCTCTCTCCTTTCTTTCTGTCCTGCGCTGTGTGGAATGAGACAGTGACAGACTGGTGGAGTAAAAGGCCACAGATGAGGGTGGTACTAACGTCATCGCCTGATAGATGGACTCCACTCCATATCTCATTGCGAACTCATCCACTATCTCCTGAGACACATCGTCGAAGTAGACCTTCCACGCCTCGTCCCCTTTCACCTGCGGGATCTTCACCACACCGCTGCTCTTCACCTCAGTCAGGTAGTGGAAGAGGTTCTGTTGACAACAGACAGAGAGCTAAACACAACTGGAAATATAAGTTTTTTATTAATAATCTTGGCTAATTTATGGTTCCCCAGAGATAACGACTTGAGTGATTAAAATACTGAGTCACATTATGATGGCTACCTCATGTAAACAGGTGTACTGGCCGTGAGGAGGAACCACATTCTCCTCCCCTTTCATCTCCACACTGATCTTCAGTTTAATGGCACCAGAGACAGCTGATTTGTCTGTCCTCTTATCTGCAAAACAAAATGTAGCCAGATTAGTCATAATTGGAAATTACCCAAAAACTAGCAAAAGGTTATGTGACAAACCTAAAGCTAAAGCAATTAACAAAGAAAAAACTAATGGTTAAGTTGGAGTGGAGAGTCCATTTGACATATACATCATGATGGATCTGACAGCCAACGAATCCACAGCTGCAGCGTTTCGATGCAGAAGTCAAATGACCCTCTTCCCCTGTGCTCTCATTTACAATTTATGTCTTCTGCGTCAAATGAGTGAACTTTTCCCTCTACAGCTTGCTGGTCAAGAGAGAGGCAAGTGAAAAATAATAGCATGACAAAGCGTTAAGAGACCAGCACCGCAAACGCAAAAGCCCAGATTGAAGAGTGGCTGAAGAGGCTTAGAGAGGAAAGCAGCTGGAGGGGTGGACACCCACACCAGCAAATGCCTGTTTAAACATTCATTATGGGCATTTAAAAACGCACATAGCAGCAGCAGTGGGCAGGGGTCACGATCATCACAAATTGCCTTGTTTAAGCTAGAGAGGCAAACAAAGGCAGCACCGCCAGCCATAATACTTTGACAGGAGTGGGAGCTGCCATTATGCTGCCATTCAAACACATGCATGTGTGGCGTAAGCAGAAACTCAACCACAGGGCTCTGTGTTTACTTGGTGCACACACAGTAATGATCACCTCAACTGGATCAAATTTTACATAATGGTATAATGGTTACTGCCAAAACAGTTCTGTGTCCAGAACACAGAACTGGAACCACAGGTAACATACCTAGATTGTACCAAACATCCATTTCTCCACTGAGAGTGCGAACCTCGATCATGGTCTGGCCCAGGAAATCGTCCGACTCTCTCTTGAAGTGCTGCTTCACCCGCGATTTGATGTCATCGTCCTCATCCCACACACGCACCTTGATGCGGTCGGTGGCATTATGACATTCACTGCGGGTTAGAAGATGGTTGCACCAGGTCACAACAAGCGCAGCCACATGAATGTGAAGTGATGTTGCCCCGAATAAGCAATTTAAAAACGCAAGGTTTCCTTTGAATATAAATGCTGAATTATAAGCTCTCAAACATACATTTGCTGAACCTTTTCAAAATAACAATTTTACAAAGAGAGATTGTTTTTTGGACTTGAGCAAACATGATGTAAATGCAGAGAAGAGCTAGAATAAAAATCACCCAAAAGAAACTGCATGACCTTTACTGGGCATCTTTCTACTGCTGCCCTCCCCTCACGCATGATTAAGTTATGAGAGAATAGAAAAACATTTCCCAAGAATGAATGTGGAGCAGTTAATAACACAATTATTTATTTGTGAAGGCTTTAAGCTCATTGCTTTGTGCTTCTTTGCTAAAACAAAGATGACAGATGTTTCACAATAAAGTCACTGCTCAATAGAATAGAGGTGGCCAAAGCACTTAGCGTCTGACTGGGTCAGTCTGTTCCTCTGGAATTAAAAACAACAGATTACATGTTGATCTAATGACATTTTGGGTGCGACAGGCACAGAAATGGTACATGTATGTGTAGTATTTTTTAAAGTAATCCTTTTCCTGGGAAAGCTCCAGCTGATGCAGCTGCACTAGTCTGGGACTTTGCTCTCTGCCAAGCACACAGTAATGTATCGCACTATTAATCTCCATCCCTGTAGTAATGGGAAACAGTTTTATTACAGCCACCACTGGAGTCTCATTACAGGTGCAGCGCCTTGTCTGTAACTGGTATAGTCACACACACACACACACACACACACACACACACACACACACACACACACACACACACACACACACACACACACACACTTTTTTACTGTATATTATTAGTGACTGTTAAAGTTGAAGTACGAACTCAGAAAAAGAGCAACCAGCCATATAATATGAAGCTCGATGACATTAAAAGAAAGTTATTTAACAAGAATTTAAAAAGCCACTATCTTCCCTCTTCACTAGTTAACATGACAAACAAATAATGCAGTGGTTAATCAGCTGCCCAGTAGTTCAGGGCTGGAGCTTGATGTAGACAATAATGGCTCTTGTAGTAGGCACACCACGACCACAGAGGGCTCTCGCTGGTTCAGATATTTCCCATCTCCATTTCAATACCTCATTAAGTATATAACCATGACATTTTTCGCTGTGTAGGAGAAAATATCTACCAAAAATGCAACTGAAACTCTTGTGGGAATCGCATGTGTGCACTGACCAATGAGAATAACATGTGGTAAAAAAACAAGGCAGCAAAAGCCTGGTCAGCACAAAAGGGAGGTACAGACTGACAAGGCACATACTTCTACAGAATGGAGGGGTTTTTGTGTTGCTGTAGGAACAACGGGGTTAGGACCTGTGTCTAACTGATGAATACCACACTAAATCTATGTTTAGCTGAGACTACTGTACATCTTCAAAGCCTCTGCAGTGCATGGTGTGTATAACGTGTTGTAGATTCCCCAAACGATTAAGGATGGATTGGTAATAAAGCAAATTCATGATGAGGAAAATCTGCGCTGAGGGCAAATGAACAGAGATCACTCACAAGTAGAACTTCTCATCCCAGACTGGATTGAGGTTCCCAAATATGGTCTTCGTCCTGCGTTTGGTCTTGCCCACCTGGACGGTGACATACGGGTCGCTGGAGCCCGTCTTATCCTTGGCCTGTAGGCCCTGAGCACACATGACTGGAGACAGAATGGAGAGCGAAGCATGGTGTAAGTATCACAGCCAACACATATCATATTAAAACCAACTCACAATTTGACCACACTCATGCGTGTGCAAATACAGGAAGTACTGGCCCCAGTGGGTATATGAATAGACAACAGTTCCCAATAAGGAATCCTACTGTATACACTATATATTTTTTGTGGTTCCTTCCAGTAGGTTGACTCTATTATTTAATGCAGTTTATTCTTACTCAACAATCATAGCCTCTCTCTGCCTCCACCAACTTTAAAAGGTTAACACACTTGCCAACAAAGCAGCTTTGGTTCATTGTCCGTGGTTCATCATCATTCATCTTTTTTTTGTATGTCTTCCATATTTTTGGGACTGATCTATTCCTACATCCAAGCTAAAGGTGGATTCCACCCCCTTGTGTGTGCCCACTGGTACAGCATGTCTAAACAGAGCCAACACTTTGCTTCAAAGAAAGGAAGGTGGAGAGAGACCGTAGTATTTCACAGCACCATAAAAGGGAAAAAGGACACTGAGGCATTAAATATGCATAAGTGACCGTCTAAATAATTCAGAGTACATATATATCCCTCAGCTCAATGCTGACAGAAGTTGGTGGGCAGGATATAAAGGTTTCGGGAGCCATGACCTGCTTGCTGCAGAAGTACAAAATCAAATGTCTTATGGTCTCGGGCAGCAATGTGTAGATATAGGTGTCACCACGCTCAATAATGTGTTAACAAACCGAACTAAATTATTGCAGACACAGAGTTTTTCAACCATTTTGATGATTGTGTGATAGTGCTTGGCCTCTTAGTGCAAGTGAAGTGACTCTTTCAGTGTCAGCACATTATAGACCATCTCATACTTATTGTGTTTGGGGACGTCCCTTTACGGTTCCAACATGACTGTTTTTCACAAAAAAATCAATGTGAAGAGAAAATATTAGATGAATTAAGTTACAGAAGGAACATTCTAGAACAAAGTGCTACTTTCTTATTCTGTGTTTGATAATGAGATGATTAGCATGATAGAATATCTGATTACAGCACAGATCATCAGCATGGCGTGCACATCTACCAGACACACAATGTGGTCAGTGTGAAACGCTGCAGAGTCAATGCCAGTCAATGCATGTCTGATCACTTATGATAAAATAGCAAATGAGTCAGTGGAAACTTAAAATGGGCCATTCAATAAGTCCCTGTGAAATTCAACTTTGCGTCTTTGCTGCGTCTCTCTTATTCCCTTTGTTCTTCTGCTCTTCCAGTGTTTACTATCTCCAGTTCAATCACCCTCTCTCTATTTGTCTCCCTCAGTTTTTGTTCTCTCTCTCTCTCTCTCTCTCTCTCTCTCTCTCTCTCTGGTGTATTGACACAGAAGGAAATGCAAGGTGGGCAATAAATGAGCTGGACCTGGCACAGCCACAGAGCAGATGGATCGCAGTCTGATGTTATGGATACGGCTTTCTGACTTTTTATCTGTAGCAAGATATATTATTTAAAAATTACATTAAACAAATCTATAAATGCAAACATAACTAATTAAAATGAGCATGAGTGAACAAAAGATACCACAATAACTGGAAAAGAAAGGGATAGAAAATGATTACGCAGTCAGAGGGCACAAACATATTAGACATGGTGCTGGGTTTTACTTATTTTCAAGAAAATGGCTGGTTATTTTTGCTTTTAAGAAAAAAGAATTGTACTGCACAACAATTACGTAACTCAAAAAACCCTCACAAAAATAATCAAATTTATCTTTCTTTTGAAAGATGCAGTGCAACACTTTACTCTCAAACTCTCCACGAAGAATATTTTGATTGGCACCAGAAAGCGCTCGAGAAACAGTAGGAAGGATCAAGACAACTGCATCTTCAACTATAATAACACGTCACCATGGCCTCCTCATTGCAGTCTCTCTAGTTGTATTTACGTTGCCTCGATTAAAACACTGACTGTTGCAACCTAATTGCATGATGGATTCACAGGATCCAGGCTGACCTGTGATGCTGATTTTGGCTGACCACTTAGAGGTCCCGTCAAGGACAGCCTGCTTGGCTGTTTTCAGATGGCTGGTGAAGTCCTCTTTGGAGACCTGAAACATCTCTTGGATCAACTCAAACACCTCCGGACGGTTCTTCTCTCTTATCTTCATGCGCTCCTTCATAGCCATGATGATGTTCTGGGTCTTGTCCTCTGCCCCGTGCTTAGAGCTTTTCTCCACCGCCCCTATAAAGGGAAAAGGGATTTCACAGTGTAGGCTCTGTAGTCTGCACATTTAATTGTCAGGGATAAAAATAAGCAATGAATCGGAGAGCCAGGCCATCCATTATCTGTATCCATCCCTTACTTTGAGTTCGTTATTTATTCAAGAACTACTGTGAAATTTGCACACTTCATTATGTATTAAACACAGCAACTGCAGTTGTTGGTTAAAAGTGCACACGCTTACAGAATTACAGTAGCCAACATCTTCATCTGTCATGATCTGAGCTAACATACTATATGTCACTACATCCATCATACTGTGTAAGCACTGTGTAAGTGAATAACCCAGTAAAAAATCTGTCATTGTTAGTTTGTATTGTGTATTACACTATAGTGTAAAATACATTACAGCTAAAGTGCCTCACTAGGATTTGGGGCACAAGATAAGCATATATATATAAATTGAAACAATTAAATGTTTCAGTATCACCCAGGGGTTTGAAAACAATTGATTGTAAGAAGATATATTAAGCATGTAAACAAGTCAATAGGAATGCTGCTTATTTGAATGCATTCTCTGTTATGGCCACAAGGCAAACTGGATATCCCTCACACACACACACACACACACACACACACACACACACACACACACACACACACACACACACACACACACACACACACACACACACACACACAAACACACACACACACACACACACACACACCTATTGAATCTACTCCCTTACTTTGCAGACAGTCTGCGTTGAGCAGATCCTGGCACTTCTCGTGACATTTAACTCCACACTCCGAGCAGCGCATGCCCTGACGGGCGATGCCCCACAGCAGCCCCTCACACTCATGGCAGTAGGTCGGTGCGGTTGCTGTCCAAACTTCAAAGTTGTGAGGTGTTGTGGATGATATTGGGTAGATCAAGGCCTGGAGAGTCTTCTTGAAGACGTGTAATTTCTGGCAAGAAAAGGTATAAATACATTATGAGTTATGAAGTTAAGATGCAGTAGTTGGTACTGCCGATAATATTAAAATCTTATAGTAGTATTGTAACAACTTTAAAGCTAAATATCCAAACATGTTCAGTACATGTGAAACCCAGTCCCGCTAAAAAATACTGGATGAGGTGTATCAGAGTAAATCAGCTGTACATCTCATTTGGTTTAATTTAACAGCATCCTTAGTCACAGTGAGTGCTTTACTGAAGAGAGCTCTCTGGACTAAATCGTAAAGTGTGCAAGAGGCCTGTCTAGACTGATGGCTGTGTAACAGAAGACACGTCAAAGTGAGCGTTTTACTGCAGCAGCCCTGCCATCCACAAGGACTGGAAAAGGAGGCATGACTTGCCAATTCTTAAAGGCAAAATCAATGGATGCTGTAAATAAGGTTTTTAAAAGTGAGCATTATCCAGATTGGAAGAGGGAAAGCGAGCAAGAGAGAAAGTGACAGGAAAAGAAAACTTGATGCATGGTGCGTAAGTACATTTTCAAGAGGCTCTTTCTCTACTTCCACTGGAGTCGTCTCCTCAACCCTTCACCTCAGAAACCATTGTGTTGACAATGTGCTTTCACACCTGACCTGTCACCACTTCACTCTACCACAGCGACTACAGCACTGCCTTGTCAGACATAAATACGACACGCACACTTAAAAAGATGATTAAATGACTCCGGATGACAGCACAACACAGCTATTAAACATCGTGAGACGCTGCTGATGCTGCTGATGCAACAGAGCGGCTGTGGAACCCTGGAGGACCTTTAATGAAACACAGAGGGAGACAGAGTGATCCCTCTCTTAATCTGAGGGTGATGAGATGAAGCAGATGTTTGAGATTTATCCAGAACTTGCGCATGAGCTAGCTCAGGGTCGCAGCCAGAGGCCTCCTCCTCAACAATCTAATAATGAACCATCTAAGGAGATGACACAACCAAAATGACACAGACTTCACAATCTCTTTTTTCTCAATGAGCTGACTATTTTTAGGCCCTAACTACATGTGTTGAATAGTACTAAGCATGTCAACTGCAGACGTCTATTAATTTCATGCCTTGGCATTTCTGTCATTGCACGAAATCTCGTTATTGATTTCACTGCCACGGTCTATTTCTGTCTTTTTCAATCTCCCTGCTTCCTGACACTTTAAACTGTGCAGACGCGCTAGGAGTGGATGTGAGTCCCCGGTGTTACACTGCGAGTAACCCTGGTGATTTTGTGCACGACACTGCTGGAGCTGATTGACAGCTGCAGCCCTTCAGTGAGAGCAACAGACAGAGAAGAATCTCTTCTCATCTGGTCTTTTTCTATTCTGCCACCCATTGTTTATGTCCACCGCTTCATTGCTGCTGACATCCTTTTGATCCTGCTCCATTATTGCTCACCTTTAATATTTTGCCTTTTGCCTCCTCTTGACCAGTTTTGGCCTGAACTGCATCTTAGTTTAAACAGTGTACCCAAACCAACAAATTCAGGAAACTGAATTTATGCAAACATGCGTGGGTGAAAGTCACAAGCTTTTTGAAATCAATGTTATTGCTTGTTGATAACAACATTCCTGATGATATCTGAACTGACTTGAAGCAACACATCACGTCTTTTGCCCAGATATCTGGTGATCTATGTCACATTGTGGCTTCCTTCTTCCTTTGAACTACTGAGTTGCCTTTGTCTTAGCAGGTAAGCAAAGCCCCAGTTCATGTTGACAGTCACTGTTGAAGGGCTCTGCTCAAATCAGATGTGGCTGAGAAGACTGAGCAGACAACACAGACGTTAGTCGGCCCACACATTATGTTCTTTTCTGCTCTAAAAAGCAGCTGTATGGGAAACATGATGCGAAACGAGAACAAGATAGAGCAACAGAGGTTGCTGTGTCAAAAATGACATACAGCAGTAACAAAGGCTAATCGAATTTAGATGCATTACATTGAGAGAGACGACGAAGAAGGCCCCGACAGATGTGAGACAGAGGAGATAAAAAAAGGAGGCACTGGATTCAAACATATCTCCTGGGAGCAGAGGGTGAATTGTTCAACATGGCTGCCTGATCAGCAACATCAGGGTCATGGGGTAATAGTGACATGTCACGCTCTGCTCTGATTGTCCTTCAATCCTCATTTCCCTCCTTTTCTCAGGCATCCTCCCCTCTCGCTGTCTCCTGTTACTGATTTACACTCTTAAACTACATATGGTCGTTTACAGAGTACTCCCACAGGCCTCCCAAGGAAGCACTCCTAGAATTATTGCAGCAGATAAAACTCGTACATTCGCTCGCTTCATTTACCAAGACTGGACGATACGCAGTTTTGGTTAGTAGTCAGCTTCCCTCAACCACCAAATGCTTCCTACTTTACTTTATCTGTCCCTCATGTTCAAGTTCTTATGACAGTAATGCAATCTCCAAAGTAAGCCAAGAATAGTCTCCTTATCTAGACCAATGAACTGATCCATCACGTCATTTCTTCTTCATCTGGGCCACGAGTTACTCATCCTTTAAGCCCCTTTAATCAAACGCTTGGCCATTAGCAAG
The DNA here is from genome assembly GCF_900634795.4 of Betta splendens. Classification (NCBI taxonomy): domain Eukaryota; kingdom Metazoa; phylum Chordata; class Actinopteri; order Anabantiformes; family Osphronemidae; genus Betta; species Betta splendens. The sequence continues at coordinate 3,701,990 of NC_040883.2, read as the reverse complement.
GAGTCGAGCCCCCCTCGCTATATGGACCAACCAAGACGAGCGTGAAGCGTGAAGCGACATGACGTTATAGGCACGAGTGTGAGCAAACTAATGTCTGCACGCTAAGGTTTAAAAAGTACAGAGCACATTTGAATTCAGGAACCTTGTAGATTTAAAAGTGCAGCGCTGAAATTGTGTGCTTAATTGTCTCGCTGAAAACTGCTTTGCTGCTTTAGCACCATATTTCATAGGAAGCAGTGCAATCGATGAATGCTGAACAAGTCTGGAGGTCAACACTGTCTCTCAGCAGCGGCAGACATTCTGCCCTTTCTTTATGGCCGCGCCTTTGTCGACTGTTAATTGAAGGACGTTGTAGGACCATGGTTTGTGTTCTGAACTTCAGTGGGTGCCACATGAGTGAGTATCTGCCCACAGCAATGATTTTAATACGCTGCAAAATGTATTATAGACAGAGACAGGCAGGCAGACAGACAGATGATGGCATACAATTATGAATCTAAACAGGCCAGTAACTAATACCATCCATCAAACCTTCATATTAGACCGTGTGATGCTGGCAACATAAGTGCCCTGAAGTACAACGGCTGCAAACAACACAGCTATAAAAGCTTGTCAGTGTTCTAGCATCGTCCGGTCCAAACACCACCCTAAGATATAACGAAAACATACATCCAATTCAAGCCCTCTATGCCTACCTACTACAGTAAGACTCTACGATAGCTAGCCAATGCATTTCAGGCAGATGTGGTAATACTTACCAGGTCTTCGTTATTCAGGGTGGACCGGTTCACCAGAGCGAACGAGATGCCTGCCTTTCGAGCAGCGAGGGTCTGAGAGGAGGCAAAGACATAGGATGTGTTTCTTAGGAGTTGTACAAATGTAGAACTCATACATGTACCTTCATAGTGTCTAAGAGGAGATCAGACCCCAAATAAATTGCACATATACCATAATATTTATTAGCGCTGCATTTTTAATATCCAGGACAATGTTTAATTCTACTGTCTCAGTAAAGCAATACTGAAAGCAATGCATATTTCTCTATACGGTTTATCCAATACTGTTTCTGAAATCTGTTTCTTTTAACTTGTGGACACTTAATAAATTAACTTACCAAAGCCTGCAAGTTCCCGGGAAGACATGAATAGAGAAAGAAAGAAATAGAATTAGACAAGAAATGGGAGGGTGAGCGCTGATAGAACTAACAGCAGAGGAATTGTATTTATAAATTATTATGTGAGCACAGGTGTCTCAACTGCCATGCAGGACTGCCGGTTAAAGCATGGAGCTCTAGAAAGATTCAACTATTAATCAAGAGTTTGTACAGCTTTTTGCATGATTCTTTATCCACTCATGCATTGGAAGGTACTAAACTGCAGTCATGCTTGGCACTTATGTTCACTTCTCTGTTGGATGAAGCTTTGATCATATTTTCTGCTGTCTGCTCTGCACATTATTTTGCCACAAACAAGTACAAGACACACACACACACACTCATGAGTGGGTGAAGCCAGCTGCACTGCACACCACCAACACACACACACATACACACACACACACACCTCTGCTCAAAAATTATTTAAACACAAGAACGCACGCACACAATAGCGGTTCTAGTAAGCTCCATTGAATCTGGCAGACCAGAGATTTATAAACATTTACCCCATTCTGAAGGACGTTAGGTAACAGGTATGCAGACATGGACAGCTGACAATATTGGATCAGTCTTTACCACGACCCTGTTGTCTGTACAGCCCAGCTATGGTAAAGATCCATGGAAGCCATGGAGAATGTATAGGAGGGAACGTGACCTCTACATGAACTGTGAGTGTTGATGTAAGTTTACCAACATGCACCAGCACTGCTGAGGTTGCTGCGGGCAAAACAATACGACGCTGCGTCCAGGTGTAATCTCACCAGCTACAAAACAGCATTTTGTGTTTTTGCAAATCGCTTTTCAAAAGTTTTGTTTTTGTTTGTTTATATTTTGCATCCCTCCAATAATATGGGGGAACCCTGCTGTCTGCTGCCCTGAAGCAATCACACAGCAAATGGGAGGACACTGACAAAGGAGAGGCATGAAAAGGGACCAATTAGATCGCTGACGACTGACTTCATCCCACGTGTAAAAGGCTTAATCTGTGTCACTTTTACATGATTTAAAAGCCCCACACAGTTAAATCAGAAGTCAATGAAGTCTCCTGGATATATTTTTGGGTTGAGTTGTCACCATTTCAAGTTAAGTACAATTTTCCAAAACCTGCCGAGCGACAAAAAGAAGCAAGAAACATGGTCATGCATCGGCAAGGCTGAAATCTGACAACTCACTGAAAAATATCACCCATAGCTGTTATGGGTCTATGTAGGAATGGTAGATATTCACGCAAAATCTGAATAAATTGATAAATTGAAAACAACAACCCATACTTACCAAGACATTGTTGGTTAATAATTTCATGAGAGATATGGACAAATACAGCATCAACTCATGTTGTTCACTGTGATATAAACATTCATCAGCATCTATGTGTATGACATCAAGCTGCATTATCATTTGCATTAAATGCTTATTTGTATTGTAAAGAGTAAAACTGTAAACAACACTTCATTTTATCGAGCTGTGGTAACACGTCGCCTGTTCTGACTAAAAACATGAAGATGAAAAACAAGCAAACACAAGACGGATACTGTGCAGACCATACTGGACAAACACTTAGAAACAGACAGGAATCCTACTGGCATCATGACAGCCTGTTGTCTGTCTTGCATAATGACTAACCATGTGGCACAGTGCTAAAGTGGACTGGACTGCAAAAGGCCTCTGTGGGATATGTTATGACACATTATGATGCAATAAAAACTATTGGGAAGCATCATCGCTGTGGTGCAACATCTCCAACACCTCTCTGGAGTGATTAATCAAATCCTACACTTATAGCTAAGGTTAAATTTACAGTATATCGCTAGAATTTTAAGTGGCTCCTTTTATCACCAATCAACATCTTAGAGACTATTTTACCATAATGAAAGTTTATGTGATTGTTTAGCATAAGTTTCTCTTTGCATAACAGGTCTACATACAGAATATGAGGTACAGTAAATATTTTCAATTACCTCAACTGTGTTACAAACTATGAGGGCTGTACATATTGGTTTACTAACCAGTCTTGATGATTTTAGCTGTTATTATAGCATGGTTATTATGATAAGGAATGAGCATCAGCTTTATCATGTTTTCCACCAGTTTGGTGCAACAGGGGGTCACTCAGATGGCCTGAACATAAATCACACATAACCTTGTTGAAGCAGATGACTCACCAGGTCTCGGACAAGTGGCACTGTCCTTTTGCGTCGTAAATCTGGCATGCTGTCAATACCATAAAGAATACTGCCAGTCCTGGAGAAGCAGACAAATTTAGGGTGTATTAATATCATAATAATGCCATGCTGGGAGAGACATTACTAGAAGAGAGGCCTTGATTTACACAGCTTGCAAGCACAATAGATCATGCCTCCCACCAAATCTGTTTCACCCCTTCCTCCGCATGTCACAGGGCGCTGACCACCTGCACACGAGCAGACTCCAACCCTGACTGTTCCCACTGAGGTAAGAATTTCATTGATACTTACTGTATTATACCAACTGCTGGCTTATATTACCCACAATGAATACAGAAAATCAAATCCTATAAGTAGTTCTGCCCACTTTCTCCTTCATCCCCTCATCATCCCTCCCTTGTGAACACTCCAAAGCTCCCTCACTGCTTTCCCACCAGTCTTGCTCCATTCCCGTAAGGCTTTTCGTGGCATCACCTCAACTGTCACTCAAAGCCTCTCTAATGACCTCAACATTGACATCAAGGCCCCAATGCCTCCACACAGATAAAGTTCCTCAAGCTTTTCTATCAGCCCTTTCAGCGACATCAGTGATATGACCCTAAAGATACTTGACGAGCTGCAAAGACCCCGAGGGCCCTAGGCTCTTGCTCCTTTCATGCACACTGCATGGTGGAGATAGTTATGACTATATAAACTGCATAGTCATGGTGTGATCTGGTGTAATGGAGGGTAAATATGATTATGAGCAATCCTTATCCTAATTGCACAAGACAAAAGTTGAGTTATGAACAAATGCAAGTATTGCAATCGTTGTTCCTTTGCAGATGTTTTTTCTTTGTTTTTAGGGCATCAAGCATTTTGAATATTCATTTTGTCTCAGTGGTGTATCAGAAAGGAGGGAGCATGATCTCTTAATTGAGGCTGCCTGCCAGAGAACACGCACATACGCTACATCTGTCCCAGCATGGGGGTACAAAGCACAACAGCAGCTCAGATTTGTGTAATTGTGAAGCAAAACAGGAAATGAGCTAGCACTCACCCTCCAGACTGCAAGCCGAGCACTTTGGGATCCAATATACTGCAAGGCTGCAAACAAAAGAAATACAAGATGTGAAACAAGAATGCTAAGCGCACACAAATAAACGCAAAGATAACAAGAGCAAAGCTAGAACTAAAGCATTTCCACAAAATGTACTTAGGAACATAATACAATTGAACAAATAAACAAATAAATACAATTTGAGGTCACACAGGGGGAGATAAATGATAGGAATGGATGGGTACAGCACAAAAAGAAGAGAGGGAAGCACCACAGGCAATAGATGAAATTATTCCACATCAATGTAATTTGTGGGCTCAAGACTGAGAGTTTTGCCGCTCTTGGTGCTTCAGGCCAGATTTGCCTATTGTGTAACGCTGCCTCTTCACTGACCAAAAGGTCCAGTTTGAAGCACAAATCATTTTCTGCAAAGAGAGCAATAAAAGGACAACAAGCACGACGTGACAGCGAGATGGTTTAAAGACACATGATGCATTTCACTTCATACCTCCAAATATTAGCTGCAGTCATCTACACAAAAACAGACTCACAAATTTACCCTGACACCACAGTACAGTACTGTACTCAAACACAGACAAAACATGCACGCACATGCAAGGAAATCACCATGAGTCATATAAACACTGAAAACAATGATTTAAAACCTGAGAATCCAAAGCACTGGTGTCTGAAAGAAGGAAACGACAGGAGGCCAGAGAGTTAGAAAGCTCAACACAGTTACACACAATTCTATTTTGCTGAAGAATATATGTTCAACATGCTCCTGAGGGAAAACAACTATACAGAGGGAAACACCACGTACGGTAGATATGTTAAGAGAAGCAGTTAGTAAAAGGTCCAATGTGAACAACATTTCACAAACTATATTTTAAGTAAATGCTGCACAAATTAAAAAATGATGCCCTTGATTGATGACATAACCAGTTAACACTCATAGCACTATAGATATGGAACATTAGTTAAGCATAAGTGGTTGCTCATATTGCCATTTTAGAGAGGAACTGCAAGAGGGCAAAGCCTTTAAACAAGCGGGACTGCAGTGGTGTAATTACTGTGCTATTGATCCATGGGTGATAAATGGCAGCATAATCATGATCTAATGTGCTACAAACAGAAAACAGCTGTTCACAAGCGAAAGCTCAAATTGCTGCTCTGATTAAAACAACATGATACTCTGTATCATGTTGACATGCACTTATGACAATAATACTGAAAAAAATATGTTTAGATTTTCTTTAATTTCATCTATTAGTTTTTGCTGTTTGCTTGAAGATTGGAAACTACTGTTGATTATTCACATAAATGATACCCATTAAAATAATAAAATCAGTATTTTGCAGTTGCCATTACCCAGAGTACATTATAAAGCCATTACTGTTCACAATAAGCGTATGTTGTTTCATGATGAGAAGTCCTCATGCAGGTACTTGTGAATAATGCTGTTCAGGTAACAGAAATACAATGTATGAAGCTATTTTCACCCTGTAAGATTTTGTGAATAAAAAAATATGAAATACATTGGCGGCAATACTTGTTTCTTTGTTTAAAAAACAGCTATTACCCAGCTTGTTTGTTTCTTTGTTTGTTTGTTTTTATCAGATATTTGTTTTAAACATGGCAATTTTTACACAGCATTGTAATATAAGGGAAACCTCACACATAAAGCGAACAGAGAAGACAAAGCCAGCAGGTCTACAGCATCCCTATATAAAGGTAGGCTAGCAGGTGCAGCAAGGTCTTCTATTACAAACTATATTTCACATTAAACCTGTGAGGCCAAATGAAAAGTGATGTTTGCTTTGGGCATTGTCGAGGTAGCAACACTAGCAGTAAATCCTGCATTTCAGTGCTGAGATTAAGGGTCACTTCATACAGAGATCAGAGGTTAGTGGAGCACTTCACTCATAGTAGAACTGTCCTCTACTGCTATATACACAGGAACAAGGTTTTTGTAGAGAGAGATAAAAACATAAACATAATGGTGATTACAGCATGTTTGTGTCCTGGATCTAAAAAATACAGGAAATCAGAATTAATCTATTAGGGTGAAACCCCTTTTTACTACTACTTCTACTGAAACTGCATCTGGCTCAGATTAAAACCCAAATCCTAAACATCTATGCTAATTCAGAGCAGGTCTTAAAATGTATTCAATTACTAATTTAGATTTTTATTCCATTCTATCTATTGACAAACCACAAGTTCATATGTGCCCACATACTGCACTTTAGTCAGCGCACAACCTCAACGCTATTTTTTTGCAGCCTTCTGCAAAACATGTAGAAGATTTACAGTTGAATAAAAATGAAGCAGTTCAGTCTGACATTTCCAAGTCAAATTTAGAATTAAAAAAATTGAGGTAACCCATAGGTGGCACGTGTGCAAAGAAAACAACAATCATAGCAGAGTGAGGATTCATAACGCAGGAAGTAAACAGAGATTTTTGGCAATGGTTTTATAATAGCAATGCTGCTTAACATACAGTAGGAGGTCCAGATGGCAGTGGCAGCAGGGCCGTTGAAAGACAAACATGAGGGAGAGTGAAGTCGAGTCCTAGTAGGCAAAAGGGCAACTGGTGGGAATATAATCAGTTAGGATTTTTAAGATTATGTATTTAGCTGAGGGACGCACCAATATGACATTAATATCAGATAGTATCACTTATATCTGCAGCATGTGCAGCATGTCAGTAGACAGAACCAAAGCCACAACAAGATGAAAACCAAAGCTGTAAGAAATGCTGGGGCCAACAGTAGTAGGACTGTAAAATACAGCACAATGAATGTACGTAACCCCATAAGGACTCCAAAACATTGTAAATAAACCAAACTAAATGTAATGATATGAAAAGGCAGATACCCTTGAAGGATGTGGGAAAATATTGTTGACAAAGCTATATTGTCATATACTGTACATGAACATGAATACATACACTATAGAATGCTAATGTTTCAATCTCTCTCATACATGAATCTTTTCCTGTGCTGCTCTGCTTGCGCAGCAGCAATTAATAAATATTTATTTATTCATGTCAGTGTGTGAGGGCAATAAGGTAAATTGCAACAAAAAAAACACTATGAATGTAATGTAATGTACAGTAATACGTTATGGAGACACCATTGAGATTTGACTTATCCACCTAAACTACTAGAATAACAGGTAAAAGTCTGAATATGTTGCATTGTATTTGAGGTCAATATGTTTTGTTGTTTATTACTGTTACCTGGTAATTGTTTCTGTATTGTTATTGTTGTTGGTCTATAAGAGAGGAAAAAAGTCTGTGTCTGTGTTCTAGTTACATATACATACCTGTGTGTGAGTACATGTATATGGAACGTGAGGACTGCGAGAACTGACTTCCGGAACTTCCTGTCACTAAATGTAACGTACTCATTCGTTAACGTTACATCTGTCACCAAGTCCCAGTTCTGTAAAGAGGTTGATGCTCTTTATGTTGCTCAATGTTATTGTCCACCGGTCATATATACAGGTATTATTATTATTATGAAAAGCGCAGAGCGACGTAGCCGTTTGTTGAGCAGCTTCCAGCTAACGTTAGCTAACCTAGCTAACCTAGCTAACCTAGCTACTGTAGCCCCTGTTACGCCCGCTGCGGGACTTACATAGTTAGCCAGATACCTACTTGTTTGTTGGAAGGTGCACAAAAATACCCTTTGGGTTTTAGAACGTTTGTTTCTGTTTCTCCAGCAGAACCACCGGCTGCAGGACGTTCCTGGGCGGACGCAGTGGCCTAAGCGCCGGCTGAGAAGGTACAGTAACTGAACCTGTACAACTACTAAAGTCTAGTATAATCGGGGGGATGCGACTGTCTGATGCCAGTTATAAACAGCGCATTTTCATAATTTAGCAAATCGCATTCAGAAAATGAGAAAATGAATAGGTGGGTCGTGATGTGTGGCGGCACTCCAGGCTTCACATAACAGAAGCGCTGCCGTCCCACGTGCATGTGCTGCCACTGTGTTCACTGCGTGTCCTTCTGATGACTCACAACGGCGCCTCATGGCCTGAGTATTTCCTAACTTTCAAGAAAACCCATTAATAACAGTGCGCTGAGCTGACACTTGATCGGGTATTCAGGGCTAAAACTAATGCAGACGATCAATTCTGCAGCAAGTCAATACTGAGTTATCATTGAAACTATTTTAGAGAGGTGTTTATTCAGCTGTATAATTATCTGAAGCTGAATTGTAGAGCACAGAATCGTTTTACTGTCAGATTTTTTTAAATATATTTTGTGCATCCCACTTTCAATGAGGCCGAGCTAAATAAATCAAAAGCTCTTGGTATAATGCAGTGCAGTTCAACAGCAGCACAAACTACAGCCTTTAAATTAAATCAGCGCCTGAAACACCTTCTTATTTGTGAACAAGGTTGCTCTGTTGCACTTTATTACTTGATGTTCTGTATTAATAAAGTGCCATCTGAGTTTGTATGTGTATGTAAATTTAAAAAAACATGCTTTAACAAAGAGGTGTTAATAGTTTTCATTCAATCCAATAAATATGTTTGTTTACAAATAAACACAATATTCTTAATCTTCTAAAGTGAAGATAATGTGACACCATTGCATTCATCGAGGGGTATTTTAGGTGGCTCTGAGGGTCAAAGGTCAAATATTGCCTACTGTCCTAGTTGTGAGGTGAACCGTGGGAAAGAGGCCTTTCTTGTTTAGAGCAATAGGATGAAAATAACAATATTGAATCACTCAGTGCAGTAAATAGCCGGGTATCACCTAGAATAACAACAGAGACTCTTCCTAACCAGCATCTGCATTTTCCATATCTACAGTTCACATTCTTAAGAAATGGTGCACTAAGCATAAAGAGGGTCTACCTCCTTTGCTCCCCCAGGAGCAAGCAGCAAACTTCACTAGCATCAGACCTCTATAAATATTCCAAGCAAGGCTGACCTGGTTACAGAATGCCCTTGGGAGTGTGAATTAGCATTTGAATACAGACGCTGCTGTAGCCAGTTGAAGACAGGCCAGGCAGGAGTGGCAGTACTGCTGAGACTCCCCTCAGAGCTCCCACACAGACCAGACAGCATGCTTCAGAGCACAGGCATGATGAGCACGCATCAACTACAAGAGGTGATGGCATGAAGCTAATGAGGGGAATGTACTGTAGTGTATGCACGTGTCTGCTCCAAACTATGACTCTCTCTCCATCTGGGGCGTCATTAAGACAGATACACAAATGGTCCCAAATTTACAAAAAGCCTTAGGTAAGACATACAGTATACTTCTATCATCTTTGTTTAGGAATGAATAAAATAGTTGTTCCTGTATAATGTGTTATAAGAATTATTGCCCCGGCTTTACCAGTCTGTCTGCTCTCATGCCATGTCTCAAGCCACAGAGTCAAGATCGCCTGCTACCACACCACAACAGTCTCTTGGCACCTTTCAAGCCTAGAACGGAAGTCAAGCTGCCAACTGTGGACATTCAATGTAAGTCCTGATCTCACATTTTGTCTAGTCTGCCTAGTAAGACTCTGGACTCCATGTTTAGTGATTACATGCCTGGATTTCTGGTTTATTGATCTCATGCTCAAACCATGCCACGCCAATCTAGTTATGTGTTCATTCTCATGCCATTAATTTATGTCCTAGTCTCACGGATTTTCTGGACGTCATAGCCGTGCGGTCTGGATAACGTCTGTTTGCAGCATGCCTTGTGGCCAGTGGCCATTTTGATCCACCGTAGTAACCATAGTCTTCCTTTTACCCATAGTTATATGTAGAACTGTGTGTTTGGCCATGTTTGCCTAGAGTAATAGGCTTTTTGCTCTCCAGCCTCACCTTGCACATGCACAATTTAAGAACCAGTCAATAGGTCAATGAGTCTGTCAGATCTCTCCTGAATCACTTTGCTTCGTAGCTCAGCAAAATAGTAATAACACTACACAGCATTGCAGTACAAAAATACTTGTTATTGGAGATATTAAAACTAAAACCTGTCAATAGGAAAGATCTACATGAATATGACTGATCGTATGGTGTTTATATTTGCACACTAGTGTCAGATGAAGTTTACATTATACGGCTGCTAGGCCTAGACCACTTACAACCATATAATAGACACAATGAAGATCTCACGGTTTGCACATATATTTGCTTACATGTGGCCACTCAAAAAATGATGACATACTGGCTGTATAAGTTGGCCGTATTCCAATTCTACGAGAACTGCTTCACCATGAGTATCAGAGTAGTAGCTTTATGCCGTATGTAGGTCAAGATCTTTTTTCACTTTAAGAATAGGGGAATTTTCCTGGATTCATGTCATTCCAGTTGAAAGACTGCATGTCCTTCAGTGAAACTGTCTATTTATAAACACATGTTGATTGTTAAATGCATCCTGCTCAAGTAAGCATTAACCCATTTGTTTTGCAACTGCAGCAGTGAAACAAAAGCATAATACAAAATTACAATTAAACTCCATGTGTAGAATAAATATGTTAAAAAAGCAGCTTTGTGCAAACGTCTCTGAGACATGTGATGAGTCAGTCTGGAAAATACTTTCTCATTTGATTAAATGGTCTGTTACCACAGTGACAGGTTCGCTTTCATTCTTTCCAAAAAATGATGGTAGTTTCAGAGCCCAAAATTTAAGGTCTATTACATTTTGATGATATATGATAAAACCTACAAAAACACATTTGCTACTGTTACCTTCAGCCATTTTTGCTACAATTGATATACAGTAGTACTCTTTCATAAGAATTAAAATTTTTTAAATTGCACCAATAACAATGCCGCGTTCAGAGAGAGTCTCCTCTTTGTTTTTCGCACCTAGTCATACATAATTTAGCCAAGGAAACATATTTCATGTAAATGTGGAAAGTTCCCATTAATCCAACAGTAACCTAGGGGTTTTAAATCTCGGTCTTTGTTCCCATTAGTTAGGGCATACATGTACTGTATAACTACTAATACTGTACAGCAAATCAACTCAAATACAAAGCCTACACTACGTGACAATCAGCCACACAGTTTCTTTCTTGATGATTTACTACTGTTTTATTTGTTTCAATTTCCGAGCAAGTAGTTACCTTTACTTAAATAGTAAATGTTAAAACACAGCAAGTGCTGATTGACAATGTAAAGCTGTCTATCAACAATAAATGAAAGTGACACTGTGACAAAATAAACAAACGAAAACTTGTACCTCCTGCCAGGATCTGCTGCTCCAGTTCAGCCATCTGTTTCCTGTAGGCCCTTAGCGCTGCCTCCTTAAATGTGGGTCGAACACGTTTCTTGGGTGGGGTCTCTATGGGCTTCTCCTCTGGAACATTTTTGTTTTCATCCTCCTGCTGTTGCTCCACTTTTTCAGTCACATCAGCGACCTCCTCTATTATCTCCTCTACCTCCTCTAATTCCTCATCGCCCTCTTCCATTTCCTCTGTCACATCATTGTCCTCTGTCTCATCTGGTTCCTCTACATCTACATACTCCACCATTGCATCGTACTCAGCAGTGTCCCCAGTAAGTTGTGTTTCGTAGTCCTCACTGTACTCTTCATCATACTGCTCATCCAAACTGCAGTCATACTCAAGAACACAAGGCTCTTTACTTGCTTCATACTCTTCTGTGGCTTCAGAATCATTTGAGGCCTCAAGATCTTGAGCGCCATCATTGTCTTGAGAAGCATCAATGACATCAGACACATCATAATCCTGAGAAGTCTCACACTCCTGTGCAGGCTCATCTGTTTCATTAGCATTAGTTCTGTGCTCCAAGTTTGCCAGTACCTGTTCCATCACTTCGACATAATGGGTTTCGCCATCCACCGATTGGTCCCCAGCCTCTGCTTCTGTGGTCGTTTTTGCTTCCTCTGCCTTGTAGAAGACCGGCTCAGTGTGGAGTTCTGAGTCTGTATTGGAGTTATTTGCTGTAGAGGTGGACAGAGTGCGGAAACGCCCCATAAATGATGAGGAGGAGTTTGTAGGCTCCTCAGGAGGAGCCGGGGTATTCTGAGAGCCAGATTTCCAAACCACTTCCAGAGCTGACTTAGCTCTCTGCAGTGTAGAGCCGAAGCCAAACCCAAAAGATTTCTCACTCAGATCTATACTGAGCCGACTGCTCCAAGACTTGGGGACCTCTTCAACTTTCTCTGTTCGAATCTCACTCTGACTGCGGTACATGCTTGTAGACTTGCTCTGAGTCTGGTGAAAACTATGATTGACATCAAGTTCAGGAAATTTCTCTTTAGGAACTGTTTTTTGGGTTTCCTTAGGTGCTACTTTAGCTGGTACTTTTGCAGCTTCTACTGGGGTATCTTTTGGGGAAACTTTGGCACTCTCTTTAGAGGTTGCCTTTGGACCTTCTTTAGTTGGAATTTTAGGAACTTCTTTAGTGACTGCTTTACTAGTCTGCTTCGATACTACTTTAGGCATCTCGTTGGGGACTTCTTTTGCTGGTTGTTTTGCAGTTTCATCTGTAACCTCTTTAGCACAAACTTTCAAACCATCTTTAGATGCAACTCTTGGAGGTTCTTTACCAATGATTTTAGGGGAGTCTTTAGGAGACTCTTTGGGGGTTGACACAGGGCTCTCGATTGGTGTTATTTTCGGACTATCTTTAGGTGAATCTTTTGGACTTTGTTTTGGAGTCAATATGGGGCTCTCTTTTGGGATCATCTTGGGAGAGACTATAGCAGCAGGCTCATTATGAGCTACTTTAGAAGTTACTTTAGATGCCTCTTTAACTGGGGGTTTTGTAAGATCTCTAGATATTAGTTTAGGACTGTCTTTAGGCAGCACTTGATAGGATTCTTTAGCTGCTGGTTTCTGTATTTCTTTAGATGACTCTTTAGGAGCTGTTTTAGAAGTCACTTTCGGTGTAACTTTAGCTGATACCTTGGGACTTTCCTTTGGCAATATTTTGGTTGGTTCTTCTTTAGGAGTTGCTTTAGTTTGTTTATGTGTTACTTTAGCAGCAGGTTTAGGGGCATCTTTAGGTGATACTTTAGTGCTTTCTTTTGTTGTAACCTTACTACCTTCTTTAGACTGCCGAGTAGATGTTTTCATAACAGACTCTCGCTCCGAAAGGGGAGGAATGATGTGGGTGGTTATGGGCGGTAAAGAAGATTCCCTGTCTAGCATCATGAATTCCTCGTCCCCTTCAAATTGTAAGTCAACCTCCTGACATTTAGTGATGTTCTCTGGAAAACCAGGAATAGTTGATGGGTCAAAGGGACTACTAACTTCTATGGAGGCTTCCAGCCCAGAGTCAGCACCCTGCTCCAGATGATGCCAGTCTTTCCAGGGTGACAGATCACCTTGTAGAGAAACCTGGGAGCCACTGTAGTGGCTTCTATCCCCAGACGCACAGACAAGGCCATTGCTGACACCGCTATCAACAGTCTCTGTTGTTTCAACCTCATTATGTTCGTAGGTTTGATTTTCATGGCTGAGTGCATGACTGGGACTAGCGTACCATGAGGAGGCCATGTCTTCTTGTTTTCTCTGCCATAGCTCTTGGTCTGAAGAAGACAGCAAAGAGCAACCATTAGCTCGTGTAAAGTATTGATTCTCTGAAAAGTCTTCAGAGTATGACTGGCAAAGTTTTGAGCAGTCAGACTCAGAGCGGCTAAGTTTAGGAGTAGAGTAGTCACTCTGGGACAGCCAACCAGGGGTCAAATCTGAGTAGTAAGCCTTGGCATGCTTGTCTGCATCATAGTAAGAGTCATCAGCATAGTGAACTGCCCCTGAGTAGCCTGGTTCCTCTCCTGCTCTGCTGTGGTCATGGGATCGCCTCTTCTCTGATTTGCTCTTGTGAACAGGTTTTGAAATCACCATTGCATATTTATTTCTGCTTAATTCATCCAATTCTTTGTCACTGTCCATTGAGTCCCAATCATCACTTTCCACTACTTTACACTCCTTTCCTGAGACCTTTATGTCCATGCTTTCATATGTTTGGGAGGAAGATATTGTTTTGTCTTTTCTCTCTTTTCCGTCATGGGTTAAACTATCGGTAGACACTGTAATTCCTGTCCCTTTGAGTTTGTAGCATTTTTTCAAGACCATATCTCTATCTTGGGGTGTTGCAAAAATAACAATAATGGGGCGGGGTTTTGCATTAGAACATTCTCTTTGCTGCCCTAACCTATGAGCAAGCTCAATTTTTATTATTTTATGGGCATCAATGAAACCCATTTTGTCTTTCAGTATCTTGTATATTAGACTTTCTGTTTTCTCTGACCTTTCTTCAGGAACGTTGAGGAAACGCAAAGTTGAATTATTGGCCTGATGACTAATTTGTTTAATGTAGTCATGGATGTCACGTGTTTCCCTTCTAGACTGTACAAAGCCTGAGCGCAGCTGCTCAATCTCACTCTGAACTACTTCCACACTGCTGGAGATTTCATCAATGGAGCTTTTTAGGGCATTTACATGACCACGCAGCTCGGACAGTTCTGTTTCTATCTGGCTGATCCCTTGAAGCTCCTTAAAGATCATCTCCATAACATCCTGGGTCTGACTAATGCAACCTGTGGAGGAGGAGCCAGGCTCCAAGGTAGAGCTCTTTTGCTGGCGTCCAGCACGGTCCAAAGACTTGCTACGAATACCTAGTGTCTTCCTCCAGTTGCTGACCTCGGAGTCCGAAGAGACACATTCTTGACTCTTTTTCCATTTTCTTAACTTGCGAAGAGCACCCAACCTAAGTGTATGTAGACTGGAACGTTCCACTCGTTCACCCTCAGAACTGCCATCAGAGGGAGCCAAACTGATGAGGCTCTTCCTGTTTCGTCGTACTGGCATGGTGTGTGATTTATGCTCATCCAGTCTCCGGACAGGTTTTGTCTCACTTAAGGAGTCAGAGTAACTACTGTCAATTGAAAGTACGTCAGGAAAAATACTTTCATTGTTATTCAAAAATAGAGAGTTTTTCGGCAGTCCATTTGCTATAGCTACACGATAACTGAAGGTGGGTGACAGAGATGAGCAGTCGTTCTTTCCGTTGTCTTCTTCAAGCGATATGTTACGTGCCGAAGAGCATTTGGAAATCTTTTTAACTGTAGTCTTCAGTGTTGTAGAGAGAGTTAGATTGTGTGCTTGCAAATCAGTGGTTAATTTAGGATCTTTATTTTCGCTTCTCTCTTTCTTCTTTATTGGGTTTGCCAATTTCTTTGTAAACATTCCTTTGCAAATCTTTTCAATGTAAGATGATATAGTCTTGATTAGGGCAGGAACCATGGATGGCAATCCAGTGGACTTTTTTTATCATGTAGTGAAAGAAGAGGTTGTCCGATAATACAGCTGTAGTAAGCCAAGCACAATCAGCCTGTTCTTGACAGTGACGGCACAGCTCGCAATAACTAAAACCACAGTCCATGTAGAGAATCAGTAATACTTTTGAATCCAGTGTCCTTCCTCCCAAAATGGAACATCTCTGTGGAAGACAAAAAGATACTTTCAGACTATGGTTGCAATCACATATAATCCTAAACAGCGATCATTTTGCAGTTCCAAAAAACACATGCAAGTGCAATTTCGAAACTATCGGGTAATTTTATGCATCATTGGTCATTATCTGCTAATAATCTCTCCCAGCGTGAGAGAAAAGAAAAGGCAGTGAATACAAGTAATGTCGTTCACGTGGACTTGTGAAAATGTTCGATAATCGATACAATGTACAGCTTGCGTAATTATTTATGTGTGGCGTGTGCTGTGTTTGTGTACTGTGTCAGTCAAGGTCGGTGGACCCACTGGTTCCATCAATGTATCCAATGTATCCAGCTTGTACAGCATGAGAGAGCCAATTATTCTAATTGCTTCAGTGCTACATTACTGCCATCACAACTGTAGGACACAATACACAGCAGATAAACCATGGTCATACTTCAGCAGTGACTGTCTATCATAAATAATTATGTTGACTCTAAAGAACCTGTGTAACATTCAAACCTAATGTATAGGCTAAACTTTTTTCCTGTTGGTTTTCCACAGGCCTGTGGGGAAGAGACCCGAGACCCAGCATACTGTTGAACCTTCAACAGTTTGTAGTGGCTGTGAAAAGTGTGTGTGCTTGTGTTTTAATAGAGTGCAACTTTCCAACTGAGTCAAAAGAGAGACGTTTGTTGTGCAGAGGAACCAACAGCTGCTGCACATTAGTTCTGGGATTTAGAGCTTGATTTGTCTACAGTCTCATGACCACAGAGACATGCTTACTTTAAATGAGCTGTGAAACGCAGCATCACAGATAGCTGTTATTGCCAGTCTATGAAGAAGGACCAACATTTGCTAATTGAAGTTGCGAAAGTTGTTAGAACTGCATGAAAAATGAATAGAGGAGCTTGATTATTTGGGAACTTCTTGGGATCAGGTTTGAGGAAAACTCAAGAAGTATTTTTGTTATTAACAGTCCTTCAATTTTTTAAAGACGTAAAAATGTATGTATGTTTTATATGTAATATTGTATGAGGTCTCTTGACAAATGGCATAAAGCCAAGATCAGCCTTTTGTAGCTGATGGGCCATGACCTAAAACTGTCCTCCAATAAATAAATCACATCATATATTGTTTTAACATGTCCTGACACTGACACTGACATGTTTAGTCCACATCCTTAACTCATACAGTATGTGCATTGATGAGGAGGTGAAACCTTCAACAGACATGTATGTTAATGTGTTAGCAATCAACGGTTTTAAGCTTTAGGGAATCAAGTAAATGTGTTTTATTTACAGATACCACTGGAATCTATCATTTACTACAGTATATGTTAAACTCCTGTGTTTTTGAACAAACTACTGAACAACAAGTTGTCGAAATCAATATTAGTTGTTTTTTCATTCAGTAGTATTTTTACATGAGTGCAGAAAGTAGAACCTACAGTGACGGTATAATACAGTTTAAATATTCAATATATACAACACAGTCTGAATTAAGTTGCATGAAATATGGGCAATGAATACAGATATTTAAATGGATATACAGGGTGAGGATTATTTTTCATATGCAGTCAATGAGCAAGATGAAATGAAACTGAAAGGAATACATCATGTGAATGAATGTGGCATATGGGAGATACCAACAGCAGATTAGAGAAACACTAAATTAAAGAACCGAATAGAAAAGAATATCAACTGCCAATATGACATAGTCATTAAACAGCAAGTATGCAAATCATCCTACATTCGCTTCGGCTTCAGACTTAGAGTCTTTTTTCGGTGAGCGTGGTGTTGCCCTTTGCAAGACAGTGGTTTGAGGATATGGTTCTTAAGCCGGTCGAGTTGGTTTGTAGGTCACGGCAGCTGAGAGGTTCTCCCTCGGCTCTGCTGCAGCCCTAGTGGGTCAGCAACGCTGAGACGTCCCCACATTCAGTTGCTCTTTCTGTGTGATCGAACAAACTTCTGTTGCCCTTTGCAGGAGGCAGGCTTGCATGTGGTGCACGCACAGCAGGGGAGCTGCGTGGGTGAGTCCAGGAACAGTCCCTTAGACTATGCAAAAGGCTTCTAATTCTAGCATCATAATTACTCATTCATTAATTATCGGTTGGTTACTGATTATTAAGCATGTGGAATTGTAAGTCCTCATTTACTTGTACGGTTGATGAATTTGTTGTTCTGGAATAGGCACTGAGGAAAGAACTAACAGGAAAGTCTTTATAGCTTTAAGTGTAAAGTTCAATTGAACTGCACACTCATTTGCTAATTAATCCAGATTGTGTTCTCTACTCTGCCCTGTTCTTCATTACACAAAAATCTATCTGGCCTCAAGAAGGCGTGTGTTCAGTTTTTCATATGCAGTTTGTCAGGTTGCCCATTTAAGAAAGTCTCTAACCAGCACAAACATTCATTTCAAGTTTCATTTTGCTGAATGGCTCAAACATTATGGATCATACAATACAGCACACAACATATCCTTAATGACAGCTGGTTAATTCAAACCAATTATATTAATGGAGTTGTGATGCAATATTTATAGTGTACTACAGTGAGCCACAGCCACAATGTGAAGGTACAGTATGTGGATATGTGGGCCAGTCTACTGTAGTAGACACAGGTTTACCAAAAGCAGTGGCCGCATTCTGTCTCAACACCTCACCCTAAAAGTATAATGGTGTTTAATGAGGGCTGATTACTAACAAGGAAGCCTGCTCTCTCTTTACAGAGCCAGCATCCTGACATGTGCATGTTAAGGTTTGACAAATGGAGCATTTACACTCCTCCAGAGCTGGAGTTGATATGCAAATTACTTGATAATGCCCGCAAGGTATGGCCCGTATCGTCCCATTAGAGCGTAATGATGCAAGAATTAGGAGAAAAGGATGACGGATAACTAGATCATCTGGTCCCACGTGTATGTGTTTTATCAATTTGATCGAACAATCTGTAAAGTCATGGCCGTGTGAGCGGGCGCCGCGGCAAATGAAATGGCAGCGTTTATTCAAAGCCATGACAGAATAAGATTACATGTTGCGTTATCTAGATGTGCAGCATCTGTGCTGTTGTTCACCTTCTTTGTGTTGTAAAAGCTGATCCCCTCATGCTGCGGAGCGCCGCTAGAGATACACGAATACATATTGACTGTGTTTAACAGAGAGCATATATTTGTATTGTATTTCTGGTGGATCTGTCTGCAGGGTTTTCTCCTCTCACTCTTCCCTTCCCTTCTTTGGTGGCTAGGTGCCTTTGAGCAAGGCACCGAACCTCCCAGCGGTACTAGTCAGGAACTTGTGCCTATAATATAAAATAGCTGCTTCCTTTACGATTATGAATGGGAACACTGGGAAATCAGTTCCTGGCTACTACAAAACAAAGTCTGGGAATTCCTGTAGTTTCAGCTGGAGCCCCTCCCACTTGCCAGTCAGGCTGGAGAACCCTCCAGAGGAAGGGGAAGCACCTCAGCCACACCCACTGCCTTTGATCTGAGGCTGGGCTTCAGTATACCCCGGCCCTGACATAAGTCCCCTTATTTTCTTAATGCGTCTGATTAGCGGAAACACTCTGAAGCACTCCATTCCCCAGTTGTACAATCCCTGCCACTCTCCTTTAATAAAAAAAAGAGTGTCAGTTGGAGGCACGCTAACCTATTTCTCACAATAGTACATCTGCTCCTTTCTCCTAATGAAAATGCAACTCTGCCAATTGGAGGTTATTATGCTGCGAGCAATTACTGCATGCTGTGATGTGCCGTTCATGCTCTTGTTCCGAGTGAGACTGAGGAATACGCTCCGGAGCGACGCATATAGATGCGAGATGCTCGTGTTACGTCATGTCTCCCAACGCATGATTACGGATTATGGCCGATTGTGGATTAGTGCACATGTGGGTGTGTGCATGCCAGCGCGTCCGCGTGTGCAGCCGTGCGTGCGCACACATGTGGGCCACGCATGTGTCCGTGCATGATTGCTTTTAAGCGTGCATTTGCGGCTCCCGTGGAGTGCGCGCGCGTGTGTGTGTTGGGGGGGGGGGGTGCATCCTTGGATCAGATTGCCCTCACGCCCATCCTCGGCTACGTTCTACATCCACATCCTTCCTCCAAACCCGTGTATTTCCCAGCGGTGAAACATCCGCCTGCAGCCGTAGGAAACCAGCCAAAATCTCAACAGCTCGTCTGCCCTCGTAAATCAAAATGTTACCGCTGCTCCGCTCGTCGCTGTGAGCTCCGGTCTCGTCGCGTTCGCCCAGTGAGAGACAGCAGCCGTGCTCACATGCGTGCGTGTAGTGCGCTATGAATAAACACACGGGAAAAGGTGAGAATGGGAGCAATGGGACGTACGTGGACCCGACAGTGTGTGTATCAGAGCGCACTGCAATAAAGCGGTGAAATAGCACCAGGACCTTAGATTTACTTTAATTTCCCACCCGGGTTGCGTCGATGGATGATGCCGTGCATGCCGTCATTCTCAAATAAGGTTTCGTTAATCCGCTGACAGGGCCACAGAGGGAGGCGAGAGCAACAAGAAGGCACAGGATGAAGTCAGCCAGTCAAGGTTCCCTCACCATGCAGACGCCCACCCCCTCGCCGTCGCCGTCGCCGTCGCACGTACCTGGCGGTGCCGAATCCCCCGCGCAGGACTCCAGCGGTAGAGAGCGCGGCGGAGCGTGTGCAGCCGAGTCCCCGGTTTCAGCGAATGGCCGGTGCGCGGCGAGCGCCGACGCTGGGGAGGGCGGAGAGGGCGGGGATGGGGGGGGGGAGCGGCGCGGTGCGCAGCTGCCTGCTAACACCCGAGCTCACGGCGTCCCTGCGCGTCCGTCACACGCCACGTCCCGCAGGCATGCCTCCGTGAAGGAACACGCGCGCGCCTCTCCTCCATGCCACCCGCCGCACGCGCTCCTCTGCCGTCCGTGCGCCCCTGTGCGCGCCGCGGGGAGCCGTCCAATGCCGCAGGTTTATTTGCCCGACCACGGACACGCACACACTCCTACACACGCACACGCGCGCACACGCACGCTTGCATGTCTTGGGTCGTGTCACGGCGCGGGGCGTCTAATCCTGAACGGGATGCAGACGGGCTGTGATGCGGTAGCTGCTCCTGGATGCCCAGACTGGAGCTGTGCTCTGTGGCTGGAGGATGTCTGTTCCTCCCCTGCCCCCCCCCCCCTCTCTCTCTCTCTCTCTCTCTCGCTCTGTTTCGGTGCTCACTGAGGCGGGCTGAGAGAATTAAGCCCACAGACACACACACACACCAACGATGAAGATACCCATAAACACACACACACACACACACACACACACACACCAACGATGAAGATACCCATAAACGCACACACACACACACACACACACACACACACACACACACACACACACACACACACACACACCAACGATGAAGATACCCATAAACACACACACACACACACACACACACACACACACACACACACACACACACACACACACACACACACACACACCAACGATGAAGATACCCATAAACGCACACACACATAGCCTTTCCCGAGATGCCCTAAGCAAGATAGAGGCAAGACGTAAAGGAGCGAAGGGGGTTCATGGAGGAGATAATTATAGTGGCCAGAAACTCATGGGAAAAACTAAGCTGTGGTCTGAGTGGTGTCGTCGTTCGGGGGACTTTGAACACGTTGACAGACGTTGGAGACCTACAGGACGCTGCAGGGCCAGGCTGCGTCAGGGGCCGAGCCTGGGTGCAAGCAGCTTCCTGTGCATGTGAAGGGTTATGGGTACGAGGAGCCCTCACACATGAAAGACTCACAATTTCTGTATTGACCACTCACCTACTGTACGTGTTACACACAGACACACAAAAGAGCATCACTTGCACTCACACATCACCTGATTCCATCTCTCACAGGAAATTGATGCACGGTGGTGTATCATCAACACCATTACCATACGAGTGTGTGTGTGTGTGTGTGTGTGTGTGTGTGTGTGTGTGTGTGTGTGTGTGTGTGTGTAATAAAATTACAACAATCACAGCAATTGAATTTAAATGAAGTGCTTCAAATCATTCACATGTAATGTTTGAATGACAAACGAGTGAAAATGGACACAGTGAAGTAAAACTTCAGCAGCTCCACTGTCACATGATCCGCGGACTCGTCGGTCTTGGTGGCGATTGAGCATTAAAAGCCGTGGTTCTCATCTCTCAGCGCTCCTCTGCTGTGCGTGAGCCTGCCTCCCCCTGTCAGCCCCGCTCTCCCCCCTCAGCCGAGATGTGTGTCATGCCTTTCTACAACAGCCACTAATTGTCTGGCCTTCTAGCGAAATCACATTTCTCTCCCTCTCACTGTGTGCGTCACATGGCAGAGAGGTAGAACGTAGGGAATGTGTGCGCACGCGTGAGCGTGGAGGGGGGGTTGGGGGAGGAGGAGGGGGGCAGGTGCTTGGGGATGCTGCGTATGTGGCTCCTGTTCGCCCCCTGCTAGTGTTAAAGGCTACTGCATTGTTAAACCGCAGCTGCTTCAGACCAAAGTATTCCCTCTAAGCTCTAAGTTCACCTGTGTCCAGTCAACGATAGCTGAGGAAATGCTGCTTTGGGTTCAGTTCATCCCTCTAATGTTACTGAGACTGTGCCAACTGTCTGGAAATGATTATGCAGCATCTTAACTGTGCAGCCCTGCGTATTTGATATATAATGTCTGTCACAGTTGATGCATAGTTATTATAATAATAATAATAATAATAATAAAAAAATAATAATAATAATAATAAACGACCACACACTTTGATCCAGTTGTTTGTTTAATTTTTATTTAAACTTTATGCAATACTCAGCATTTCTGTATTTTTTAATTATTTGGTAATATTTTTAAAATAAATTTAACATTATTTCATGTTTGTGATAATTTCAGCCAGGTAGAACAATCTGACCAACAGCAATGCACAAGCATGTGTGTTTAGTAGCTGTCAGTGCTAACAGATTTAAAAAGCTCTACTCATCAGCCTTAAACTCTAAAATAAAGTCTGTCCCAAGCGTCAGTCATCCTCTGTGCAGATACATACTTTCAGACAGCATGAGTGCCGATAGGAGAGAAGGCAGGCGTGATGTGCAGCTGTTTTTTCGATCCGGCTTTGTACAAACACAAATTGAAGCGTTTGGCGACCTGTGATTTTCTGCAAATGGAAAGTAAGAAAATAAACAAATGCACTTTCCCACACAGAGTCCATTTATTAGTGTGTGTAGCAGCCAGATGTGCTCCTGTTGTGCACGTCCAGCCTTCTCCATCCGTCCTGGTCACAGCCATCTGTGCCCAAATGCATATGAACATATACAGTTAAACAGTCCTTATACTTCCTGACGTGCCCTGGTTTTTCTGAAAACAATACATTTTCATGACTCCAATCTGCTTTCTGCAAAGTACAGCTCAACAGAAACTATTACACCTTAATGTCATTTTCTGGGTGGATTTGATCTTAGTCTGTCTGAGTGCTGTGTTTGACAGTATTGATCTGAGTATGAGATGAAAACTAGATGTATGTCTTCACAAATGATGGCGATGCCTTTTCAGCTTTGATTTCATCCAAGGTTTTGTCCCCGTCTTATGATTGTTTTACTGATGATTCATAGAGATAGTATTAAACCCATTTAACCGTAGTGACTCCTGACCTTATTGGACAAATCCTCCTCATGTTGACCAGTTTGATAGTTTGATCTTTGTTTATTTGTGTGACTAATGAAGCAAATGACCAGCAAATGGTCATCGTTTAGATGTGGTTTAAGGTTTTTTAGTGGAAATCGCAGGACTGATTTGGAAGCAGTCTGATGTTTTGACATTAGATGATCATGTCAGTGAAAACCTGTTCGTGCATTAATGATCCACTCACATATGAGCTGACATGTGCGACTCAGCCTCAGCAGCGAATCCATTATTTCTGTTTATACGTGCACAAAATGTACCTGTAAGCTCTGTGTGTTCTTATTAGGATGCATAATGTGTCGTTTCATCTGTTCTGTTCGCACGCAGTAAAAGCCGACACAGTCACATTTACAAAATTAACATTTATGCTTTTTGGGGTCCAGTAAAATTATTTAGTGTATGACATCTGGCAATCCTGACGCTCCATATGTTGGAGGGTTTGGTTTCTCAGCATTGGGAAGTGTGAGCTCCTCAGAGCATCATCAAGGTCACGGCTTAGAGCTAAAAGTAAATTTATGTTCTTGAACTTGCCCTTTATTTCTGTTTTCCAGCATTTATAATTCATTTGTTTTTATTGTTTTTCAAATGTCTTCTGGCTGTTTTTGTCAAGTGATCTCTGACTTCTGGATTTTTTGTTTGCATGTTTGTGGCTTTTTCTGACCTGCAGAAGCAATGCTAAATGCCGATCCACTGTTTGTATGTGTCTATGTACAATATTTGTATAAATAAGAAAGGTCATAGCACAGGAGATGAAGCTTTCATCTAAACCCAGAAGAATCAAAAATGTCATTCAGCCGTCTCCCGCAGGCAGGTCTTTATCCTCTGGAGGCAGAAACACAGGAAAGGTGGCACTAATGAGACAGGCAGATGGCCTCTTTATAGCCCTTTAATGGTTAAACCCACTCTGTCGAAGCATAAAGCGATAGCCATGAGCTGATGTAGCATTACATCTAGCACATCATCATCATGTTGAAGGAAAATATATTTTCATTTTTGGTAAGACAAGAACAAGCGCATAAAAGCTGGCATCGAGTCATGATGTATTCATCACTACAGGCCAAGATTAACATTATCTTATCAGCACCCGGTGAAGCAGGTGCTGCAGAGTAAAAATTGTAAATTGTGTTAATTATGAGGGAGGAGAGTTGAGAGCGTAATAGTGGTAATTTTGTATCAGCCTTGTGATTGACTGGGACCTGGTAACATTTTTGTGGCCCTGACTGGCTTCATCCTGCCAGTTACCCAGTGCCGGCCCCACGACCCTCAAGAGGAAAAGCATTCAGGATAATGGATGGATAGTGGGTCCGGATCAATGGATGAATGAACTCATACCTTTACAAATGCCAGTGTTAACTGATGGCCTATTATTTGAAGAAGATACAGTAATTACACTTCGGAAAAGGCTTTGTGACAAAAAGTCCAATCATCCAGAGCTGATAGTTCTCTTAAAAAGGATGAACACCAGAAGTCATCATTAAATCATCAAAAATAAAAACCTCGAGCAAAATATTTGTTTCAGTTTATTGAAGATAATATGGACAGCCTCAGTATATTTGCAGTTTAGCCGGCAGTTTGGGAAGGAGAGTAGCACTTGGGTTCACAAGACACTGAAATAGACGCCATGGATCACTTGCAGGACGTTTAAATCTCTGCCAGAGTCAGAGTCGTCTTCTCCGTCCACCCAGCTGCTGCATTGCAGATAAAAATCCCCCTCCGCCAGACACCTTTACGCACAACAGAGTCCAGTGACGCTCCTGAACTCTGCATGTCACTAGGCTGACAGCGTTGGGAGCGTTGCCTTCACTGCATCCAGAACCTGGTTCTGACATGTGCTTGACATCGGCACTGCTATAAATAATCTGTGTAAACAGTAGCTGAATAATTAGGACTCTGTCGCTATCTTGCTGCATTGAATCACTTAACTTGGTTGAGACTCATGATATTCTCTTTATTTCTTCTATTAAGCTTCCACATCCACTACAGTTTGCAGCTATGAATTGAATATTACTATTATTAGTGGTTAAAGAAAATCCCGAATTGGTTATTAAATTTGAAATAGGCATTTTGTAGGTTCACGTTCACATCATGACTGTACTGTATTGTACTGTTTTACATCCTACTAGTAGAATGAACCCTAATGGAAGTTAAGAATAATGACGCAACGAGGTGCAAGTGTTTGGGTCTATGTCCTCTGGGTTTCATAATCATATGATGCGGTGGGTTTAAATTCCTATTTGCCACAATAAAGTGTTCACATGCTGCCAGCGTCGTGAATCCCAAGCATCCCGCTTGAATTATGTATAAAGTGTCAGCATTCAGACCTTTGTGCTGCTTCGCTAAGCTAATTATCATCTATGCTGTTGACTGTGGCAGGTAGGGAGGATGTTGCAACAGAATGACTGAGGCTCTGCACTTAATGGGCTGAGAGCTTATCCTTGAGAAACAGCATGTCAAGCCCCAGGCGACAAACTGCCCCGTGTCCCTGAAACCCTCTTCAGTGGAATATTTCATAGGTCCAATCAGGGTAATTATTCTTGCTGCTCACATGGCCTCCACTACAAATCCTCAGGTGCTGCTGTTGTTTAACTTTGATGAGCCGTCGGTGTGGAGCTGCAGGTGAGTCTGATTGTGATGCGGCGAAAAATGAAGGCTGGCAACTGCGGCGCGTCCTCACAGTCGCTGTAAGAAGGGACCAGATCGAGGCGCCGCGCGACATCTGTCACTGCCTGTAGCTTAATACACCTGCTCACTGGGGTTCAATAGTGAGCTTAACACCGAGTGCAGCGTCTAACCCGCCTCATCAAAGCCAGTATGAACGTTTCCCTGAAAGCTTGTTCATAGAAAAGAACCACAAATCAGCCAATAGACAATGGAACCTGATGGCACGTCTGTGTACATGTGACTTAACCTGCCCGAGCCCCGATGTGTGGACAATTCATTTAGCCCGAGATGAGAACACAACACGCTGTCGTCCTCTGTCGCTGCTGTCCTGCTTCCTCTCCTCCACGTCCTCACACACACACACACACACACACACACACACACACACACACACACACACACACACACACACACACACACACACACACACACACACACACAGAGTTACCACACAACACTGTGTAGCCCAGAGGTGACGACCTGTTGATTCCAATGTCTGTCCTCAAGTCATCACACTGACATTACTTGCAGCTGAGTCACTGCAACACACACACACACACACACACACACACACACACACACACACACACACACACACACGCACACACACACACACACACACACACACACACACACACACACACACACACACACACACACACACAGTGGCTCAGGTGATGCTGTCACAATGAGACAGTGTGTAGCTGATTATCATTAAAATTAGCTCTGAGCACAGCAAAGCCTGTCTAACAGTGAAGTGTTAGCGCCGTGGATGCGTCAACACAGCACTTCCTGTTTACTGTTTAGTCCCAGAGCAGTCTGCAGACACCAGATAACAACGGCACAAAGCATGCTGGGAGATAAAAACGCCACAAAAAACTCTAGGGTCTCCATAGTGCCTGCAGTTGCCTGATGTGGCATCAGTCTTCAGTATTACTGCTGTGAGTGGTTCCCTCATTCAACCCCAGAGGAGAGAGACAAAGTAGACGATGGGGAACGTGTGAAGCAGTTTGAGGTGCTTGGACTCATGCGTGATGTGTTGGTTGTGTTTAGAAAAGGAAAGGACTATAACCCACAGTTAGGCAGGGTGGTGGAGCATTATGCACCTTAGGACACTTAGATGCAGTAGAAAAGTAAAGTCGGGGCTGAAGAGTTATCATTGGAGGTAAATTTTTTCATCACATTTACAGAGAGAACTTGGCCTAAATGAACATGAGCTCCTCAATTTCTCTAAAACGTCTTTCTCTGCTGGTTTTGCTATAAGAGACATTTTCTCACAAGCTGTTCTAACCTGCGACGTCCTCGGAGGCTCCGTGAGGAGGATCAGTCCTCGCGGCTTCATTAGGACGGCGTCCGTGCGTCCGTCCCTCCACCCACATCTGAGCCCGAGCCCTAATCCTTAATATCATTATCTTATTCCCACTGTGCACCACCCTGCATGTACATGTACCTCATGGCCGCTCCGAGGTTGCGCAGGCACAGGCGGTGCTGGAGCAGACGGAGGCTGGATGATGCATGCTGTTCTGCACCTCTTACACCAGCACCGGCGGCGCACGCTAAATGACGGATGTGCTGTTAAATAATGTGTCCTGCTGGACGGTTCCTAGCTGCGATGGAGCTGTAAATGTCTGTGCATATGCCTGTCATTGGAGAACGCGCCTGCCCTCGCTACAGGCTAATTACATTCCAGCCCCAGTGATAAATATGACTCTGCTCTGATTTAGTTGTGGCTGCCACCACTGCATTCGTAGCTTCTCTCTCTCTCTCTCTCTCACTCTCTCTCTCTCTCTCTCTCTCTCTCTCCTCTCAGACCCACGCACACACGCACGCACATCAAGCTGAATTCCCCCAGAGAGCAATTATCAAGGAGTTGGGCTTTATGTGCTTGTGTTATTAATCTCTCCGCTGACTTCGCCGTGACAATGCAGCACTTTCTACGGTTATTTACTGAAGAATTCTTGGACGATGGTTTTTACCGGAGCCTATAATTACAGACACAAATAAGCTGACGTACAGAAATACAGCAGATAAGGTGGGAGTCGGCTTCTTACTGCGCGGCTCGGGTTTTGAGTGGGGGCTGATTGTTTGACATGTTGGGTCATGTGTTTAACAAAAGAAGTTGGAAGATGTGTTATTCTATTGTATTATGTTTTCCCACGTGTTGTGTTGATTCCACTCACCCAGATGCTCCCTCAGCATCTCGAAGGCCTTTCACTCATCCTACATCGCTCGGCTGGGTTTCGATTGGCTGACCTTTGTGGGTCATTTGATGCAGCGCGCCATCATTCTCGTTGCTGGATGAACCCAGAGGTTAAGCACAGCGCAGATGTGGTGGCATGTCCCTGTGAAGTGCTGCTTGGGTGCCCTTAGGTCTGAATAACACCTCGCAGCATCACACCTCTTCATTTGTGCAAACTGTCCATTCACCCAGAGGAGGCGTGTCCAATCAGAGCCCGGCGCTTCATCCTTATAGTTACATCAGTGGCTTTTATTGGCAGGCAGCGCTGTAGCCGGACCGGTCATTGAGAGATAGATGGTGGGAGGCCGTGGGAGTACAAACAACAGGAGTTTGGAAAAGGAGAGAGAGGTGAGGTGTGATCACAACAGATGGCCCTTGGCTGGACTTCCTCCATGAGCCTCATAAACACACGTACTGCACTTCTAAAAGCATTCGCAGCCAGTAGAACTAAATCAGAGAATCACAGACGACCAGCTTCCTGTTTGTTTTCAGACTCACTAAAGCCTAGTAAAGAAATGTGTCTTACAACAATATTCCCAAAAAGGAAAAGATAAACAAATATTTTACCTCGTCTTCTAAATAGGACAGTAGCTTTGAATTCTACTCATTAACTGGAGCCACTTTGAATCATCTCGTTTTTTGTCAGGTGTTGTGTGTTGTTCCTAATTGTTCTTCTTCCCACTGATCACCTTTGTTCATGTGCCACTAAACCAGAAACCAGCAATTAAAGGCATTGTTCAAAGTAAAAAGCAATTAGCTTGTTCAGTGAACGTGTAACCTCCGCTGGTTAAGATACACTAATTGCAGGCCGTGTCTTAAAGCTCTTGTGTATTGTCGCAGAAAGAGAGCAGAACAGCTCGCCGTGTGCTTTGAGGTTGAGAGATCACTCCAACTCCTGCTGGAGATTTTCTCGGAGTGAAACTGTAAATTATGATTAATCAGTTGAGAACCTCTTTGCATTTTAATTAAAGCCAGTGATGCATGCGGCCACAACAAAATGTGTTTGGCCCAAAGAAATTTGTAATCATTATCTGAAACTGAACCGAGTTGCAAGTTTAAAATAAACACATCATAGTCAAACAACTACTGCTTCACTACAGGTGGACAGTAACACCTTATTTGTACTTTGTAACATTCATGTCATTCATTTTATCGTCAATCATCTTCATGTATTTTTAATCATAAACTCCAGCACTTTGTCTGTAAAGCGTATATACTGTACTAACATCTAATCTGTTGGATTGGACCTGGATTGTAGTCCACCCCAGTCATCACAGTGGCCTACAATCATTTATCAAACACAATCAGTATTATTGATTACGTGGTTGAATCTGCTGCAGTGAATTGTGGCTTATGGGCTAAAGGTCCACTAGACCCAGCTGACAAATGTATTTTGAGCTGACTCATAAGTTTAATAGTTGCACTTACTATGACCTATGCGTGTGCACCATAGTCCATTCACTTAGTATTTTGGTATAATAGTAATGAAAACGATCATCATACAATCAGTGGCAGTGTTTGTGATGCACCAGCATCTCAGGGTTTGCTTTCGATTCAGCATTTTCTAAAATCACGGCACTGAATCAGGGATTTAGTTGTTCAGCTTCCTCTTTCTGCAGGAGCTTTATCACCTATGCCCCTAAAATGACGCCGCTGTGGAACACAAGTAATCGATCTATTATGATCTACTGCTCCTCGGTTTTCAGAATATGCTGCATTTCTTAAACCTTATTAAGCAGGCGGCGGGTGGGGAGGGGGTACAGTATGTTCACCGCAGATGAAGATTCATTTAAAGATAAACACTGGCAATTCAGATGATCACATGTTGTATAAAACAATTTGTTCCCTATGAATCTGAATGAGGCTGATTTTCACTTATAGCTTCTTTAAACTGCAAACAAATGATCATTTTCCTAAACTGCCATTTAACGGTCTGTCTTTTATTGAGACTGTGACTACTTCCACCAACCAGAGGATCTCTCTACAGTATAAGCAAGCATTCCTTTTTTCTTATCATACTTTTTTTGCTTTGCTTGCATTACTGAATCACAGTTGCACTGTAGAGGCTCAATGGAGACCATCAATATTACATTAAATCATATCCTGAAAATCCCATGACTCTCTATTTGCAAGGTCAGTGGGTCTAAGTATAAGGGGATAATCCCTGCTGTAGAATTCACACAGATAACGCTGCCTGCTGCTCCTACTGCCGGCTTCAGGTTCTAGTCTAGTTGGTCCATCTGCACCAGGGTCTGCCCTCACTGCTGAAGCCAGATTATGCTATTGCCATTACTTGTGAAATAATTAATGAAAAAAAATACAATAATGATTGTAATCAGAAAATAATACTGATTTAAATAGAGTTAAGCTGCATTTTCTGCTGTTTCATTAATGGCGTGAGGAAAGACTGTGTGGATGAAGTGTGTACATTAATTCTCACATTTCGTCTAAATTAAAACATGCCGTGCTCTATGGTAAAAAGCCCGTTTATGCATTGCTCTTGTTCGGCCTCTGCTTCGCCCCAAACCTGGTCTACTTCTTGGTGCATCTCAAACTGATGCATATCTTGCCTGTGAAATCAGCGTTGACCCGTGAAGCCTGTGGATTTTCATACATTTACAGAGTTCTGGCATCACACATCTGCAATGAAAATTTCAATCCTGAGGTTAACTCTTATGGAAACATTGCCATTTATTTTTGTTATCCCTATTATGGTGATCAAGGCGCATACAGACCCATAACCTCTATAAATTGCCCTGCTGGGGCCCTGAATGATTGAACTTGTCTTCAGTAGAACCATTTATTTTTCCTATAAACAGTGGGTGTGTGGAGCTCTACAGAAAAATGCTTTGATTATAAAGAAACACTTATATAAATGAGGGTATAAGTCAGTACTCAAGTTCTCACGCATTGAAGCATGGATGCTAGCAAACCGACTGCACGCTGTAAATCCTACATTACAACTAGAGACAGATTTTGTAATTTCTTCAGTCTAATAGTGTTCAGCACCTTTAAACCAACAGCTCTCAGCCTTTGGCTGAACTTTCAACAAATCAGTGTCATGTTTGTTTTGTGCGACAGCAGGAGGTTCACTGTCTCAGATCTCTGCACAAGCACACTGTCTGTGTGTGTATGTGGTGGGCAGACGCGCGCACTAATGTGTTTGTGTGCTCGCAGCAGAGCAGTAGATGTTTATGTGACAAGATAAGATATTCACTGGTTCACGTAACTATATCTGTGTAGACGTTTGTCTGGCAGAGAAGCTGCTTTGCTCTTGGCTAGTTCTGCAAATGCAGGATGTGGGCTCTCCGTGGCCCAGGGAGAGGACATTCCTAGTTCCTCTAACTGCAAATGGTGTGAGAGCGCTGTCCCAGAGGAGCAGCCTCTCACCAGTAGCAGCGCTGGTTTGATGACATCACTTATTAGAGGTCACGGTAAAGAGCACATGCTGCTGAAAGGGACAGACTGGAATTAGCCAGACAAGTGCAGTTAAAGTGGCTCTGACTCCTTAAAAGAGCAATCAATGCTAACACCATTATCTCACCTGTCTGAAACCCGCAATCGCAGTGAACAGCAAACACAACCCTGCAGCTGTGTTCGTCACTGGACTGGTGAATGTGAACGCCGTGAGGAGCAGCCTCCAGTCCACAGCACAGATTTACATGTGCGAGTGAGGAACCGGGAAGGCACAATAGCAGAGTTTTCTCTTCAGGGATTGATGTTCCTGCGTGAAAAAGGATCTCACACTGAGAGACAATATCACTCACCTCCTTCCTGACCCCACTTATGGAGGCGATGAAAGCGGGGGGTTGTTTGCCAAGTTCCCTCTGTAGCATCTTGTTGTGCTCCCTCATTGTTGACAGTGTGACACAGTGAAGTTAGCAGAAAAATCTCCCCGCTATAACATACAGACACATGCCTGTGCTGCTTAATCCAGTAAAAACAATCTGTATTTCACAGAAACTTTTTTTGTTTTTCTCATTTAAAAAATAAAATCACAAGTGAAATTCAAGATTTAATAAAAGTGACAGCTTGGACATTATTAAACTCTATATTGTATTTTCCGAGTTTCAGCCCAGGCACAGCACAAATAAACCTAATATCATATAAATGTTACATAAAAATTTGGCATTTCTCCCTTGAGTCAGCAAATCTCTACGTTCTGTCAAGAGCCATTACGTTTTGTCTTGAAAAGCTAAAGGGTCCTCGGTGTCAAGGTGGGAGGATTATCATGAAAATGAGGATGAGGATGAGTGCAGCCTTCATCCTTAGGCTGTATGACTATTTAGATCACGTTGGAAGTTCCTGGTGTGTGGGTGCCCGAGTGATGAAATCGGCTGGCTATAATCTGTGTTGACACTCGCCCACATCTTGTTTCCCCAGCTTCATAGCATTAACAGTCATGTGGTGGCGAATACACAAACAGCAGGAACACACGGGGAACGAAACAAATTACAACAGAAACAGAACGCGACGCAGAGAAAAGAGAGTTACAGGAACACAGGGGAGATGTGGGCTGGGGAAAAAAGTTGCTTTTTATTGACTCAAAGCAAAACATTGACAAAGCAGCATATTCAGTTAAGGCTGTCGTCTCTACAGTGTAAAGGGATTTGTTGTGTTTTATTGGTGCGGTGAGCTACGGTTAGTCAAGAGGCACATGTTTACACAAGACGGAATCGTGAGCGAGCTTTTATTCCTCTGACTGCGTCCCTCAGAACCTGATAGGCCCCAGCAGCTGCAGGAAATGAAGAACCCCCCCCCCCCCCCCCAGCAGGAACACTGAAGCAACATACGAGTAAAAACAGGGCGTGTAATGCTTCTTACACTGTTACTGTGTCTAGTTTTCTTTCTGGTGACCACAATCATTTGCTCGGTTTTGGGCTCCACCAGCTACAGATTAAATACATTACTTAGAAATCAAAATGCTTCTAGTCTTATAAATACAGTATGTCTCCCCATGTTTATCGCCCTGCCACTATCTGATCTTCCATTTAGGAACGGCTTCCTTGTCTGAAGTGCAGTGTTCATGCTTTTTCTCGCCCCCCCGATAATAGATGCAGGTATTTCCATCACCGTGAGCGCATTGCTGCCTTCGTTACTTGACGTGCGAAGCAAAAAACGAAACCTTTGCTTGTGTGACTGACATTTCATCAAATTGTGAAATCCCACCTGAGCAGTGGTAAAAACGCTGCATCTGCTGAGCGAACGGTTAGCAGCTGTCTGATACGGCTGGAGGGGGTGCGATCTCGGTGCTCGTACCCAAAAAAGAAAGAGAGGCGGCGGTGATGGGAGCTTAAGTTGCTGGGCCAGAAATGAGTTTGGTGCAGGACCTGTTATTGGCTCGACAGCCTCCCAACAGCCAGCTCTGCCCCGGCGGCTGTCTGTCATGTCTTTTGGAGGTTAGATAAGGCGAGGATCTCCAGCCTCTGAATGGCAGGCAGGATGCTGTGATAAGCAGACATTAGCACGTCTGCGGCTGCTGGGCTGCTGTTTGATCAATGAACGTGAAATAACCTGACACCCGCACACAAAAATCAGACAGTGACACCTCTTCACCAGGTGTTTCCTTCTCCTTTGTCGGGAAATTGCTATAAATCTCTGCCAACGGGCTCATTATTGTTGGTGATTGAACTCAGCTGCTCCAGAAAATGGAATATGGATGAGAGGCTTAAGATAAAGGAAGGAGCGATAGGAAGCCAAGATCCATCCGATCACAAGAACCAATACGGGAGCTTGTCTTTTTCATTTGTACGTACAGTAAGTGGAGTAGGTCTCGTCCTCTGCTTCATCTCTCATTTGATCAATCGCATTTTGGAGGTTTTTTCTGACAACAACCTGCTGAAGCCACCACAATTAAAGTGCTGGACAATGCTCACAACATGTTTTCGTTCCATCAAAACCACCTCGTGTTTCACAACATGATTTATAAACCACCCACCAAAAAATGAAGACATTCGTTTTGAAAAGGAACCGATATGGACAGATCTGGGGATTTGTCTTTTCACACTGCGAGTCTGTCTGTGAAAGTCAGTGGCAACCAGTCCTGATGGTGCAGACAGGTAGAGCCGTTTCCAAGGAAACAGCAAGACATCCGAAGCATCGCCGCACAAATGGCTTCCAAAGCCGGGCCGGGTGGATGAAATTGGCGGCGGTGGAGACGGACGCCCTGCGAGTGCCGTCATGCAGCCTGTCAATGAGCCGCGTTGCCTGGCTTTAGTTAAGCAGAATTTCATTATGGAAAATCCATTTCCTGTTAAAGCTTTGATTAGGTCTGACTGGACGTCCAATCAGTGTGGATCTGCTTAAAGACGCACTCGCCATCATGGCTGCCATCAGCATCAGCATCACGGCAGTAGCATCGCTTCTGTTCTTTACTGTAGCTACAAAACAACATGTCAGTCTGAGCTAGAAAAACACATCTATTTATTCATCATTTTTATCCTAACAACTCATACCGTTCTATACGCACCCTTTTATATAATGTGCATCTACACTGTAGAAACCACCTGTTTGAACTCTAGGTGCATATTCTCTGTATATCTGCAGCAGAACAAGGATGATTAATGAAGGAATTACTCCGGCAGATTAATTCAGTGGAAACAGTCACAGTTGTGCTTGTCAGTTACCCGTTGCCATTTTAAAAGGTTTTTATCCCTCACACAAACAAAGGAAGACGCGTTACTGC
Source organism: Betta splendens (assembly GCF_900634795.4). Classification (NCBI taxonomy): domain Eukaryota; kingdom Metazoa; phylum Chordata; class Actinopteri; order Anabantiformes; family Osphronemidae; genus Betta; species Betta splendens. The sequence continues at coordinate 3,666,910 of NC_040883.2, read as the reverse complement.
TGGTTTTAAGGTACATCAGATACTGTTTGCAGGAAATCAGACAGAGCAGAAGAAAAGGACGCTGTCCCCTAAATATTGGTTGGTTGGTGTTTTTTTTTTTGGTGAATTTTTTTTGTGAAACTTTAATGTGCTGAATATCAAAAATTCTACTGCAGTGCAGGATGACAAATGCTTCATCTGGACACAGGAAGCAATTTAGCACTTAGGAAATGTTTAGTACTCAAAATAAAGTAATAGGGTCAATACAGAAATGCACGGTATTTTCTTTAATTTGTGTATTTCCTTAACTTTCATCCAAGTCATCAATAGGACGTCAGCGTGTGCTGTCAGTTTGATAAATATAAAGAAAGTTTTGTATTTCTAACTCCACAAGCTTCAATTAACTGAGCTGATAATTAGGTGTTGTGTGACAATCAGCAGTCGCTGCCCTGAAGAGGCTCCATTCTTCACAATCACTGTAGCGGCTTTGACAGCGACTATTAACACCTAAATCATTCATGAAAAGGTCCTAATGCAACAATGGCTGAAAACACGAGTCGGAGTAAGGAATTTCCTGGGATCAAGTTTTTGTGCTGAGACAACGTCCCCGGAATCCAGACGTGTTCCTGGTTAGAGGTGGCGCTTCCCTATTCTTATCATTACCGCCTACTCCTCCTCAACTGGATGGAAGGAGATTTAAGGAGATTAGAAGTGATGTGATGTCTAGTGACATCCTGTCCTCGACAGCATCACCCAGGGCCAGAGACGAGCGCACACACACACACACACACACACACACACACACACACACACACACACACACACACACACATGCTAATATACCAAAACTAACCACTGGTGTTGGCAGCAATAAATCACAAGAAAATGTTGTTGCTTTATTCCCAATGAGTCCTTAAAGCTGTCAACACAGTTTATGAGCTTTATCTCCAGCATCACTTCCTCCGACTGGAGGACGTCTGTAAGATTAACTCATCCTGACATGTTTTGCTAATCAGTTGAATGAATCTTAATGTATATTGTAGAAATGACCTAGTTCTGTTCATGCGTCCTGCTTCTGCTGACTCATTCTGTGCAGGCGGGAGGACGAGACCTGGACCTGTTTCCTTTGGGCCTCGTAAATATCAGGCACAGATCTGATGTCGTGTGGCTAAAGGTTGATTTCAGAATGCAGGGTTTTAATGGTCCTGCACTTGTAGCGCGCTTTTCTACCCATTCGCTCACACGAACACTCACACATTCACACATGGGCGAATGCTCATGGCACCGGGGGCAACTTGGGGTTCAGTGTCTTGCCCAAGGGCGCTTCAGCACATGACTCAGAGAAGCCAGGAGTCGAGCCACCCACCCGACGGCTGTACCTCTGTCACCACATTTAAACAACGCATTTTCACAGAGACATATTAATTTTACCCCCATCTCAACTAAAGCATGAATAAGAACTGAAGCCAGAGCAAATGTCTTAGCTCATAACTCCTGACAGCATTAATATCACAGCCTCTGTCATCACATTAAGACGGTCCCAGGACAATTAATATACAAAATCTTATTATTATTAATGATGAGAATCTCAGTATTGAACTAAGAAGATGCGTCACGTCTCTGCTAGTCTCTGGTCTGGCAGGTGTTTCAGACAGATCAAATCAGATTTATAGGTTTTTTCCTTCCGTGGCTCAGTGTCACATCTTTGCCTCAAGGGTTGTCAGTACGTCCTCAGACGCTCTAATCAAGAAAAGGCTCCCTTGAAAACCTCTGAATGGGGAACAATACACAAACCTGCCACGACAGAATGACATGCAGCCGACCAGAGCAACAGGAAACAGCGATATTCTGCCACAAATCTCAACACGCTTGACTTCTATGAGTGGAAGCTGGTGATTAATAAGTGGCAGCAACATCGCTCCTGTGATCGACATCTGGTGTTTTCACATTAACGGCATGTGAAGAGCGACTGATCCAAAGCAGCCGCTGACGTAAAGCCATTTAAAGCAGCAGCTTCTCAGCAGGCATTTGTTTGAAAAGACAAAACACGGCGATATTGACGTTTGTCTTCCCCCAATGGGCCCGTCCAGTGTTGCCTTTCCCTGAAAATCGATGTTTGACCCTTGGCCCAGTAAGTGACTTTCAGCGTGACTTTGGGGGAAATTCTATCTACGGCTTATAGCTGTTAATGTTAAAGTTCCCCTCTGCTGCTCTCACTTCTAGAAAGCAATCGCTTTAACATAATCTTCCCAAAACTGGAAAGAGACAAACACAACTCAGGTTTAAATGTCCCCATAAACCACGTTTTATGCTACTTTTGCAAGCGGTGACATCTCCAAATGTTCCGAATGTCAACAGGAGCAGTAAATATTCTGAGGCCGTCGGAGCGTCGTGTACAGTATGAGAGCAATGTTTTACAGGTAATCACGCAGAGCAAACGGAGCCCCGGCTTTTCACATGCTGGCATAGAACATAAACCCCTGTGCAAACACATATTTACATATCATCTATCTGTGCCAGGATCAGCTCGCTGCTTTAAATGTGGCATAGCAGGAAAGCGGTTGAGAATGAAACAGTTTAACAGTGAACGTACAGTCAGATGCCGCTGTTTGTCCAAATATAGAGTGATGAAGCGACATGGCTCCTATATAAAGTAATGTCTTCCTACATGGGGGATTACTGTGCGATGCACAGAAAAAAACAGGCCTAAAGCCACTGCTTTATGATATTAAATCATTTTAGAAAGTATTTCAATCTGAGCTCACATTTGTTATTTGCTCTGGTGTTTTTTTTTTTTTTCATGGATGACGTTAAATTTGGCCTCAGCGTCAGCCCTGACTTGTGTCCAGCTGTGTCCTAGTTCACCATATCAATCTTAAATGTCATGATATGTCAGTGTCTTCTCCTCTGCCTGCTGACTAGTAAATCAGCCACCGCAGCTTCATGTGGCATAGACTCAGTGTGTGCAGGTGTGGTGCATATGAGTGCAAATGTAAATCATCTAGAGCAGTTTGGAGCTTGTTACATATGTGGAAATGCTCCATTGATTTGCATTTCAAATCTCATGCCTGCAAGAGCCCTGACTTCATAACAATCTAACACTAAATTTCTGCAATATCCCTTAAATCAATTTCCCAGAGGATGGGATTTGTGTGATCCTAAAAAAAATTGCCTCACTGAACACAAACATACTTGTTCTCGTTTCATTTCATTTACATGTTCTCCTACTTGGTTCATTTATATCTAAAGGCTGTGTGTGTCCCTGAAATATCAAGCTACTGTACTGCGCAGTGGAAATATTTTGCCATAACCACCTTCCACATTTCACACATGCACCATTTTCCAGCTCCCACAGTCTACAAATAAACATTTACCCGATCGTCTGACGGAGGAATAATCTGAGCACAATAATCCCTCGGCTCCTCTACAACTGGGAGCTGGTCAGTAATTCCATCCTACAAACTGTGGATTTATACTTGAATCTAAAAACACATGCAACACACTTATACGGCAGCACAACATCTGCAGCGTACATGTGCACATGTGAATGCTGGAGGGCCTATACACACACACACACACACACACACACACACACACACACACACACACACACACACACACACACACACACACACACACACACACACAGGGCTTACTGTAATCTGAGGCTAGCTGTCTCTGGCACTAATGAAGTCATGCAGCTTCTCCTCCCGCTGATGAAAACACCGTAAGACGTAACAAGAACACAGGCTGCATTTGTCTCTGTCTCATCACATGTCCACCTCCGTCTTCACATGTGCATGCGTGCTCTGCTGCACGCTCGGGCGTGTGTGTGTGTGTGTGTGTGTGTGTGTGTGTGTGTGTGTGTGTGTGCGCGTGTGTGTGTGTGTGTGTGTGTGTGTGTGTGTGTGTGTGTGTGTGTGTGTGTGTGTGTGTGTGAGTAAACGTCTCAGAGGAGTCTCCTGGCAGCAGATACCAACGCTCGTGCCTCCATTAATCAGAGGCAGAAAACGAAAGCTGAGAATAAGCTCTTCCTCTGACTACATTATCACACAGTGGAGGAGGGGGGGGCAGGAGAGTTTCCACCCCAATCCATTACACACACACACACACACACACATACACATGAAATAATTTTTCTAATTAACTGTGTAAGCATGCATGGTGACAGCGCGTGTGTCTCGTGGTACGTGAATGTGGCGCCGGCGCTGGTGTGTGCTCTGTGTCGAGGGCTCCTCCAGCGACAGGAGCCAGGAAACGGCACGTCTCTGCACGCGTGTGGTCAAGCTTGTTATTATTCAGCACAGTGTGCAGGCAGCCTCCCAGTGCAGCGACACCTGGTCATGCCTCAGAGAGTCAGGCCTCCGTGGGACACCTCTGACAGGCCTTTCTGACAGCCTGACACCGATACACCCCCATAAAGACACACACATGCACGCACGCACACACGCAAGCACATACACACACATCTCAACACAAGATCTTGCTCTTGTGTTTTCACCTCAAGTATTTTACTGCCCTTATGTTTAACTATTGGACTTTTGCCTTACAAGCAGGAAATTGGAGGATTTAGGAATCTTGTAAAAAGCCACATATGATTTTGAAAGTTTTAACAATGTTACTCTATATTTCATTTGATTTACATTTTGTTTTTAATTTAACTGCAAAACTGTGAACCAAGAAACAATCTAAAATCTGA